>NC_082646.1:85213155-85543988 GCF_028023285.1 Balaenoptera ricei
TTCTGATGAACCAAGGGGCAGGACAGGAATAAAGAAGCAGACGTAGAGAATCGACTTGAGGACACGGGCAGGGCAGAGTGTAAACTGGGACGAAGTAAGAGAGAGGCATTTACATATATTCACTATCAAATGTAAAATAGATAGCTAGTGGGAAGCAGCCGCATAGCACAGGGAGATCAGCTCGGTGCTTTGTGACCACCTAGACAGGTGGGATAGGGAGTGTGGGAGGGAGACGCAATAGGGAGGGGATATGTGGATATATGAATACATATAGCTGATTCAGTTTCTTATACAGCAGAAACTAACACAACATTGTAAAGCAATTATATTCCAATAAAGATATTATAAAAAAAGAAAAGGAATCCAAATTGGAAAAGAAGGAAAGCTGTCACTGTTTGCAGATGACATGATACTATACATAGAGAATCCTAAAGATGCTACCAGAAAACTACCAGAGCTAATCAAAGAATTTGGTAGAGTAGCAGGATACAAAATTAATGCACAAAAATCTCTTGCATTCCTATACACTAATGATGAAAAATCTGAAAGAGAAGTTAAGGAAACACTCCCATTTACCATTGCAACAAAAAGAATAAAATACCTAGGAATAAACCTACCTAAGGAGACAAAAGACCTGTATGCAGAATACTATAAGACACAGATGAAAGAAATTAAAGATGACACAAACAGATGGAGAAATATACCATATACTAGGACTGGAAGAATCAACATTGTGAAAATGACTCTACTACCCAAAGCAATCTACAGATTCAATGCAATTCCTATCAAACTACCAATGGCATTTTTCACAGAACTAGAACAAAAATTTTCACAATTTCTATGGAAACACAAAAGACGCCGAATAGCCAAAGCAGTCTTGAGGAAGAAAAATGGAGCTGGAGGAATCAGTCTCCCTGACAAAGCTACAGTAATCAAGACAGTATGGTACTGGCACAAAAACAGAAATATAGATCAATGGAACAGGATAGAAAGCCCAGAGATAAACCCACGTACATATGGGCACCTTATCTTTGATAAAGGAGGCAAGAATATACAGTGGAGAAAAGACAGCCTCTTCCATAAGTGGTGCTGGGAAAACTGGACAGCTTCATGTAAAAGAATGAAATTAGAATACTCCCTAACACCATACCCAAAAATGAACTAAAAATGGATTAAAGACCTAAATGTAAGGCCAGAAAGTATAAAACTCTTAGAGGAAAACATATGCAGAACACTCTTTGACATAAATCACAGCAAGATCTTTTTGACCCACCTCCTGTAGAAATGGAAATAAAACCCAAAATAAACAAATGGGACCTATTGAAACTTAAAAGCTTTTGCACAGCAAAGGAAACCATAAACAAGACCAAAAGACAACTCTCAGAATGAGAGAAAATATTTGCAAAGAAGCAACTGACAAAGGATTAATCTCCAAAATTTACAAGCAGCTCATGCAGCTCAATATCAAAAAAACAAACAACCCAATCCAAAAATGGGCAGAAGACCTAAATAGACATTTCTCCAAAGAAGATATATAGATTGCCAACAAACACATGGAAGGATGCTCAACACCACTAATCATTAGAGAAATGTAAATCAAAACTACAATGAGGTATCACCTTACACCCGTCAGAATGGCCATCATCAAAAAATGTACACACAATAAATGCTGGAGAGGGTGTGGAGAAAAGGGAACTGTCTTGCACTGTTGGTGGGAAGGTAAATTGATACATCCACTATGGAAAACAGTACGGAGGTTCCTTAAAAAACTAAAAATAGAACTACCATATAACCCAGCAATCTCACTACTGGGCATATACCCTGAGAAAACCATAATTCAAAAAGAGTCATGTACCACAATGTTCATTGCAGCACTATTTACAGTAGCCAGGACATGGAAGCAACCTAAGTGTCCATGGACAGATGAATGGAGAAAGAAGATGTGGCACATATATACAATGGAATATTACTCAGCCATAAAAAGAAACAAAATTGAGTTATTTGTAGTGAGGTGGATGGATCTAGAGTCTGTCATACAGAGTGAAGTAAGTCAGAAAGAGAAAAACAAATACCGTATGTTAACACATATATATGGAATCTAAAAAATATAATAATAATAATTCTGATGAACCTAGGGGCAGGACAGGAATAAAGATGTAGATGTAGAGAATGGACTTGAGGACATGGGCATGGGAAGGGTAAGCTGGGGTGAAGTGAGAGAGTAGCATTGACATATATACAGTACCAAATGTAAAATAGATAGCTAGTGGGAAGCAGCTGCATCGCACAGGGAGATCAGCTCAGTGCTTTGTGACCACCTAGAGGGGTGGGATAGGGAGGGTGGGAGGGAGACGCAAGAGGGAGGGGATATGGGGATATATGCATACATATAGATGATTCACTTTGTTATACAGCAGAAACTAAGACAACATTGCAAAGCAATTATACTCCAATAAGATGTTAAGAAAAAAAATGGTTGTCCTTATGGAACTTAAATTCTGTACCATATCTAGTATATTATATGGAGGTAAGTGATATGGGAAAAAATAACCCAAAAAGAAGGATATCAAATACTGGGGGGAGCATAGGTTTTAACATTTAAAAATGTAGTCTGAGAAGGCCTCGCTGAGAAGGCCTCGCTGAGAAGGTGATGATTATCTTTCACTATATTTGGGAAAATTTCAGTTACTGTTTCTTCAAATATTTTTTCTTCCCCATTCTCTCCTTTTTCCCTCTCCAATTACAGATATGTTATGTATTCTTTAAAATCATTTTTCTCTCTGTTCTTCAGATTAGATAATTTCTATTAATCTTTCTTCAAGTTCATTGACCCTTCGGGCATGTCTATTCTGCTGTGAAATACAGCCAGTCATTTTTTAAATTTCAGATACTGTATTTTTACATTCTACAATTGGTTTTTATAATTACTATTTATCTACAGAAAACTATTCTATTTCTAAATACAAATTCATAATTGCTGTTTTCTGCCTTTTCTTCATGCACCTGGTTTTCTTTCCAACCTCAGGCATTTTTATAATAAGCTGATTTAAAATCCTTGTTTACTGACTACAATATCTGGGTCATCTTGGTGTCAGTCTCCATTGATTTTCTTTTCATTTTAGAATAGGTTCCATTTTTCCTGTTTCTTCATATGTCCAATAATTTTGGATTATAAATTGGATGTTAGAAATAGTATATCGTTGAGATTCTGAAATTTTCCTATGAAGAGCACTGATTTGTTTTTAAGTGGAAAGTACACTTGGGCTGTGTGCAAACTGTACGTTTTACCTCCTCTACAGCTCAAAACTCATTTCAACTCTTTTAGAGTGAGCTGGGCTGCTTGGAGTCTGGCCCATGATTGCATGTTATAGAGGCCTGCTGGAGATTTTGACAAAGTTTATTCACAGAATTCTGAGCTCTCCTCTGGTCCCATTGTTGATGTTGTTGTTTTCCTGGGATTTTCCAGAAAGTCTATGATTACCTCAAACCAGTAAGACTCTGGGCTTTGTATCAGAGTTTTTGTTTGTTTGTTTGTTTTTTATGGAGGTATCCACACATCTGTTCTCTATGTTGGCATCTCTATTCCTGCCCTGCAAATAGGTTCATCTGTACCATTTTTCTAGACTCTACATATTTTAATAACTCTACACAGGGCAGACTAAGGCCTGAGATTAAAAACCTGAGATTAAAACCTTTAAAAACTAGAAAGTCACTCAATGCTTTTCTTCTTCCAAGCATTGACTTTCTTTAGTACCTACGTGATTTTGGTCACTTTCCAGTGCCTAAAAAGTTTATATTAAAAGTTTACACTAAAACTTTTATGTTAAAAGTTTTATTTGTCATCTACAGTAGGATTTGTCTAAAAAGAACTGCTTGATAGTGTATAGAGGCAGAACTGCTGAGAAAGTGATATTTGAATAAATACCTAAAAGAAGAATGGGAGCTATTCATGTAGATATCTGTGTGAAGAGCATTCCAGGAAGAGGGGAGTGCATGTGATAAAGCCTGAAGCAGATCTTGCCTCGTGTGTCTGAGGAATGACGAGGAGGTCAGTGTGGCTAGAGTAGAGGAAGTGAGGGAGAGAGGACCAGATGCGGTCAGAGAGATAGAAACGGCAGAGAATCGAGATGTAGCAGGGATGAATGGATAAAGAAGATGTGGCACATATATACAATGGAATATTACTCATCCATAAAAAGAAACGAAATTGAGTTATTTGTAGTGAGGTGGATGGACCTAGGGTCTGTCACACAGAGTGAAGTAAGTCAGAAAGAGAAAAACAAATACAGTATGCTAACACATATATATGGAATCTAAGGAAAAAAAAAAAAGGTCATGAAGAACCTAGTGGTAAGACGGGAATAAAGACACAGACCTACTAGACAATGGACTTGAGGATATGGGGAGGGGGAAGGGTAAGATGTGACAAAGTGGGAGAGTGGCATGGACATATGTACACTACCAAACGTGAAGTGGATAGCTGGTGGGAAGCAGCCGCGTAGCACAGGGAGATCAGCTCGGTGCTTTGTGACCACCTAGAGGGGTGGGATGGGGAGGGTGGGAGGCAGGGAGATGCAAGAGGGAAGAGATATGGGAACATGTGTATATGTATAACTGATTCACTTTGTTATAAAGTAGAAACTAACACACCATTGTAGAGCAATTGTGCTCCAATGAAGATGTTAAAAAAAAATATATTTAAGGGTAAGCTGGGACAAAGAGAGTGGCATGGACATATATACACTACCAAATGTAAAACAGATAGCTAGTGGGAAGCAGCTGCATAGCACAGGGAGATCACCTTAGTGCTTTGTGACCACCTAGAGGGGTGGGATAGGGAGGGTGGGAGGGAGGGAGGTGCAAGAGGGAAGAGATATGGGGAGATATCTATATGTATAACTGATTCACTTTGTTATAAAGCAGAAACTAACACACCATTGTAAAGCAATTATACTCCGATAAAAATGTTAAAAAAAAAAAAAGATGTAGCAGGTCACTCAGCCACTATGAAAACTTTGGCTTGTACTTTGAGATAGAAAACCACTGGAGGGTTTTGAATTGAGAAGTGATGTGATTTAGCTTTTGTTTTAAACTGACCACCTTGGCTCTATACTGAGACTAAAGGGCAAAGTATGGAAACAAGTATTCCACTTAGGAGGCTCTTTTAAAAATCCAGGTAAAGTAGCTTTGGCTTAGACCAGGGTGGCAATAATGGAAATAGTGAAAAAGTGGTCAGAGTCTGCATGCATCTGTGGTCAGAGCAAAAGCATTTGCCAAGAGTTTGGATTTGATGTGTGAAGGAAAGGGAAGAGTCATGGATGACTGCAGTTTTTCTGCTTTGAGAAACGAGGAGGATGGAGTAGGGGTAGATCAGTAGGGTTAGGGACATTTGTGTTTGACTTCCCTGATAGATATCCCAGTGGGAATATCAAGGAGAAAATTAAATTCTGGGCTGGAGTTCAGGGGAGAGGTTAAGGCTACAGATGTAGATTTGTAAGTTGTCTATATATAGTGTGGTATTTAAAGCCAGAAGAAGACATGAGATCACCAAGGAGCCTGATATAACTAAAGAAGAGAAGACTTCCAAAGACACTCCTCTGAGGATGGTATGATTAGAGGTAACCGAAAGGAGGAGGAAACCAAGAAGATGCCAGTGTGATAGGAGATGAACCAGGAGAGCATGGAGTCTTGGAAGCCAAGGCAAGAAAGTGTTCAGTGTTTTAAAAAGAAAGGAGTAACTAGCCATGGCAATTCCCACAGGGAGATCAAGTAAATGAGCACTGAGGATTGACCCTTAGATCTGTCAACGTAGAGGCTGTGGTTGACCTTGACAAGAGCATTTTTAGTGGAATGGTGAAGATGAAATCCTGCTTGAAGAGGGTTTAAGAGGGAAGAGGAGAAAAGAAATTGAAAACAGCACATATATACATAATACGATTGTGAGTATAGCATTATAAGATGCTATAAGATAAGGAAAAAAATATTTCTAAGGAGGAGGGTAGTCAGGGTAGGAAAAAAAATCCATGAATTTGAGGAAATTTTCCAAAGAGTAAAGAACAGAGGCACATCTGCTGCCCTCTGTGCTGAAGCATGCTATACAGAAATCACAGGAATAGAAGAGTTTCATTGAACCCACCATGGTTAGCAGTCTCACACCTGGCCTCAGAAAACTGACATTCATCTCACCATTGTGGGGTGACTCAGGCTCAGACCCCAACCTGACAAGTCTAGTCACCCCTGCTTCTGGGGCCAGCTCCTCTTGTCTGACCTCATCTGATATTTCTGTTCAACCTCTTTCCCAAGATTCCCCTCTGCCTTTACTGCAACTCTCTAGCACTGACCCTTTTCTGACTCCCAAACTTCCTTAGTTGAGGCTAATGTGTTCTCTTCCTCAGCTGATTTGTTTCTGCCCTTAACCGACTTGCCAGGCTGACTTCTAGAGAATCTGGTCCAGTCCTAACCAAGACTGGCCCCCAGGTTGTGTTTGTCCTGCTCTCAGGTCAAGTCATAGCCTAGATCCAAATACTGAATGGATGGTAGAAGGAAAAGAGTCCTGGATTTGAAGTGAGAGAGATGAGAATTCAAGCTGCCACTTGGTTACTCACCAGCTGTGTGATCTGAAGCAGGCTCTTTAACCTCATGGAGTTTCTCCTATCTACAGAACGGAGAGAATAATTCTCATCCTTAAGGGATTGTAAAAATTGAATGAGATAACATATATGTTAGGATCTGGAGAAAATTTTATCTTTTTAGCAGCTGGTAAGGGATAGAATCACAATGTAAGAAGAGGATTGCTATGTTGAGAAGATGCCGCTTGATAAAGTTGTAGAACCCAGAGTTCAAACAGAAGAAAGGCCCAGTGCTGCTCAATAAAAGATAGGGTAGGCGGTGGAGTGGGCCAGGGATCTTCCTAATGTGGGTTTTTCACATGCAATGTAATTTTTTTCTCTGGCCAAATAAATTCATGGGCTTATTTGATTTCTCACGGAAGCTTGTGAAGGTCTAAATTTTGAAAATCGTTGCAAATAGGGTTAAAACAGTTAAACTATAAGACTATGGAGTAAACCAGGTACCTATTTACATGTACAAAATGCCCAGAAACTAGTAAGCTCTCTGTTGTTAGCTCTCCAATTCTGCCATCTCTTTACCTTGCTTATCGTGTATGATCCACAATATAGACTCTCTATATCTCTGATTTACAATATAGTCTCTCTAGTCATACCATCTGGGTTCATATCCTGGCTCCATCTCCTAACTTGTGACCTTGGACAAGTTATTTAACAGTATTGGGCCTCAGTTTTTTCATCTGCAAGATGGAAATAATAATAACAATAACAACACCTAGCTCGCAAAGTAGTTTAATTGAAATAGAGTTTACCATAGTTGATAAAGTATTAAATGGGATCATGTATGAGAAGCAATTAGGCAAGATTCTGGTACAGAGTAGACACTCACTATTTCCTGCTAATATCATTATTCCTAATACCACATTTGCCAAAGTAATATGTGAAAAATTCACTCAAAACACAGTCACATGATCTGTCTGAAAAATGATCTGCATAGAATTCACTGAACCTCCAGTAATGAGGGTAGCAATGACTGAGTAGGATATGCCTTAATAAAACTTTCATTTAACTTTGTGTTGTTATTGTTTTTAAATTTTTTTTCCCATCTTCTTTAGAAAGCAAGGCTCATTTTCATTTCTTGTGTGTCACTTTGAGAAGTACCAAGCTCTGGTTTCAAAGATGTCACTCTGTTTCATGAGGTGATGCAATTTGCTGAACTAAAGCAATCTTGGGTGAGTCACTGCAAAAAACAATGCATCATCCAGACAATTTTATCTTCTTAAGAAAGAGGCAGAAGGGCATAGTGTTCTTCTCTGAGCTCCTCAAGTTGTGGCTAAGAATAAAGGCAACTTAAAAAAACCCACACGCTTCTCTCTGTATTAACTATTCTCACCCTAGTGCAGCTGGAATACAAAGACTGCAGATTCTGATCTCAGACAAATGAGTGTTTAGATCCTGGCCCTGTCACTTGCTAATCGTGTGACCTTTCACAATCTACTTAACTGTTATGTGGCAAGGACGGCTGCTGTCCATCAAAAATTTATCCTATTCTTCCATACAGTAGGGCTGTTGTCAGGAAGCAGCTGCACAGCCAGCAACTGCATTTTCAAGCCTTTGTTAAATCTAGAAAGGACCATGTGAATGTGTCTGGCCAAGAGAATGTGGGTAAGAGTGATAGATGCCACTCCCTGTCCTGGCCCATAAAATCCCCCTCTATGTTCTCTCTTTCCCCATTTCTGGCAGAATATTGATACCACCATGGCACCCATGTGGTGAAGCCTCTCTGAGTCTAGATCTCTGAATGACTGCATGGTCTCCCACTATCACTACCACCACCACCTTCTTTCCCTGATACTGAACTTTATATAAATGATACGTAAAATTAGATTGGAAGAAACCATTGAGATTTCAGGTTTTATCTATCTATCATTACCTTAACCAATACATACTTTAAGCATCTGCTTCTTCATCATAAAAATGGGAATAATAATAGTAGCTACTCAGAGTTGCTGTGATAATTAAATGAGTTGTGTAAAGCACTTAGCACAACACCTGGAACCTAGTAAGTGCTCAAAAAATATAAGCTGCTATATTTACTAAGATAGTCCTAGTTCCTTTTACTGCTTCTGAAATTGATATATACAACTCCTTCACCAGCCATCTCTAGAATAAGCTGTTCTTCAACTAATAGTGAATCACATAATCCATGGTTTCTTAGCATTGAAAAATTATGGTACTATTATAGCTACTACTATTATTATTTAATTATCCATATTTTTACCAAGATCATCATACAAGTCATCTTTCTCTTTTTTTTCTTCCACTGTATCCTTCTAGTAACAATCTGCCTTTTTATATCAATGTTAACCAATGTCATCCATCCTAAAGAGAAAATTTTGTTTGTGAATTAAAGAGGTGATAAGATATACAAGCCTGCTGCTGGCAATTATCTCAGACCAGCATACAACCTTCAGTAAGTCCTTCAAGTTATTTAAAAGACAATGCCACGTAAGAGATGCTACTTGAGATACCATTCTTCATTACTTATTAAATGACAGCATGTTCTTTAATGGAGGGCCAGCCTTACAGCAGGAGAGGGGGTGGGCAAATCTCTCAGTCCCTGCCTGCTCCTGGCCCTTCTTTGACCAACTGTGGGTGCAGAAGCCCTGCCACCTGCAGCCCCTGCCTGTCCATTTCTGAACTGATGAGAACCAGACCCAGTATTATCATAGGAGAGCCTTTACTATGCATAAGGGGAAATGTTAGGCAAAAATTGATCTGTTGCCCTGAGATGGATGTGCAGGGGCTACAATTTGAATATTGGGCTCTCTTCCAGGCTGACCTCCCTCCTAGATCCCTCCATGGGTGCCTGAGTAGAACAGCTGGGTTTATGCACACCCTCCTCCACTGCTATCACACTTCTATTCCTGGTCTGCACCATGCTTTTCACTAAGAATGGTACACAGCTCTGAATCATAACGATCAACATCATTATCATTATGGTCATCAGCATGGTAATAATAATAGCTAGCCTACTGAGCATCTTCTGTGTATCAGGAACTGATTGCTTCATCTCTTTTTTAAATATTCATGACATATCTTCAACATAGACATTATTATGCCTATTTCAGAGATGTGGCAATTGAGGCTCTAAGTAGTTAAGCTGTTTGCTAATAAGGAGTAAAGCCAGAATTCAAATCCAGCTCTGATTTTAAAATGTGTGTATTTTATCTTTCAGCTGGCTACCTCTTAGCAGGCTATGTTCCTCAAACCCTACTTATTTCCTGCCTGCAAATGTAAAGGGACAGAGTAGACTCTGTCCCTTTACACAGTAGACTGGCTTGGCCTCCACAAAAACCCAAACAGGCTGCCCTGCCTCCTTGTACTGACATTGCTCAAGGACTCCAACCTCCTTGACTGGAATCCACAGATGCTGACCAAAGCATAGGGACAACACAAACGCCCTACCCCCCTTTGACATGGAGATTTGGGCAGCTGACCCTTTCTGGAGGAAAAAGGTAGAACCACTCTGTTGTCTCCTAAGCCTTGGCCTCACAGGTCCCAACTCACTCCTCCTCCTTCTGATGGTCCCCCAGTATGAAGGCTCTGCCTCAAAAACACTCTCACAAATGTTGCTAAAACCTAATGAACAAAATAGATATCTGGGGCTGTTATTCTGCACTACAAAGCAATTAATCAAATCCTTCTTTAAAAAATCCTTTGGGTGTTATTTAAGTGCTCCTATTATAGATCTCTAACACTTCAACCCAGAGGTAGTTTATGGATTTCTGAACTCTAAAGATAAAGGCCATAGTCAATTAGTGATCAGTTCAAAACCAAGCTAAGTAAAGGATGCAGTAAAATAAAAATAAAATAACCAGGCTGCTGCCAGTTCTCCTTCGGTTCTGATAACAGTGTGCTGACAAATCCAACAGTTCTCTAAGCAGCAACATGGATGGACCTAGAGATCATCACACTGAGTGAAATAAGTCAGACAGAGAAAGACAAATATCACATGATAGCGCTTATACGTGGAATCTTTAAAAATGGTACAAATGAACTTATTTACCAAACAGAAATAGGGTAGAAAACAAACTTATGGTTACCAAGGTGGGGGAGGGATAAATTGGGAGATTGGGACTGACACATACCCACTACTGTATATAAAGTAGATAACTAATAAGGACCTACTGTATAGCCCAGGCAACTCTACTCAATACTCTGTAATGGCCTATATGGAAAAGAATCCAAAAAAGAGTGGATACATGTATATGTATAACTGATTCACTTTGCTGTACACCAGAAACTAACACAACATTGTAAATCAACTATACTCCATTAAAAAAAATTTTTTTAATTTAAAAAATAAAGCCTATAAAGCAAATTATAAGGTATTAGGTACCAATTACATCTGTCCAACGGTATGAGGTTGTTTTAAGGACAAGTCTCTGGCTCGCCTGAGTTGTAAGGCCACACAGAAATATACACCATGGCAATCGAGAGCCAACTATAACAGTGGCAGTGTAGCATAGTAGGAAAGCACACAGACTCCAGAACCAGGCTCATCCTGTTTCTGCCACCTGCTAGCCAAGTAACCTTGGGCAGGTTACTTACCTCATTACATTTTAGTTTTCTGGACTGTAAACAGGGTATCAGAACTGTACCTGCCTCAAGGTATTAGGAGGAATAAATGAGCGTATATTGCTTATGACACAACCTAGCCCGCAGTAAGATATTATAGTGGTCTGCTTTCCCAAACTGGCCTTTAACTTAACTGTCTTCTCTCCCCATAGTCTGTTTTGAAACTCACATCATTTTTCTTGTTTTTTGCCTGTTCTGCTGTCCATTTATGACCCCTAGAGTACCCATCTGGGTTCTTGGCTTCACTTCTCAATTTACTGCCTGTGTTTTCCCTCTTTGCTTGACATTTTCTGCTTGTTAACATGTCAAAGGTGACTTACATCACCTCCCTTCCTCCTCCAAGTTTCAATGGTCCTAACTGTGACAGACATACCTGGGGTGTAGTCCAGACAGTAACCTTGATTTTCCCCAAGGCTTTCATATTCCTTGTCCCTTCCCAAAGATCTATTTCTTTATATTCTTGCCCTGTTTTCTGTGTTAGACCATTTTTGCTGTTTTATATCTCTTTCTTACTTGCTGTAGGTGATCTAATCAAGTTTCCCTGACATTTTGTTTCTATGCCCCTCTCTTGCCCCACTACTCCCAGAAACTTGGTCTGGTGTTTGAGTGTCTGGTACCAGAGGAGCAATGGATGGTTACAGGAACCATTGATCTTTTACTCCATCAGCTGCTCAATGGGCTATTGGAGGACTTCCTTCTAGAGAATTTTCTTCTACTTTTCAACACTTACAAAGTCTCCTCTATCTTCTGGCCTACATTAATCCCCATCATCGGCATCTCATACCTCTCCCTGTAACTCATGAAGTCCATCCAAATGAACGTACTCTCCCTTTTTAAATTTTTGAAGCTAATATGAGACTTTGAACTTCTCCGGCATGGAGTAAAGAAATGCACCACTACACAATATCATTTTGTCTCTACCTAACAACATAACGACTGTGCTATCAACTTGCAAAAGAAAGTCGGCCCTCATTCTCAAGCAGAAAATTGTCTCTGGGTTTCAGATATAAAAGATGCTTTGTGTAATTAGAAGAAGGGATGAGAGTGAATAGAAATTTAAAATGCATTCTCTTCTTCTACATATTTTGCTCAGAGTCTAATTAAGGGAAGGGCTTGGCACTTATCTTTGAAAGAGGGTATGGAACTAGTCAATGAATTTTGAACATTCATCCATGAAGGTTTCTGTGTCTGAGGGAACAGCCTAGTTTACATTTTGTTTGTGCACGCTGAAGACAGCCTAAAGAAGACTGGCTCACAATTATCACAATTTATACCCAGCTTACATCTTCTCTCCCCACCCTATGTTAGAATGCAAAGACCTCCCCACACCACCCTGAAAGAAGGAATCCAAAGTGTTTGAAGATAAAATGGTTGTATTTTTAATCATTTAAAAAATGTGAAGTGTCGGGTGCAACTGATTTTTTTAAATATATATTTTTTCCTTGTATGGCAGTTTGAGTGTGACAGGCTTAGTCTTAGTCTCTGGAATTTCCATTTGGTCTTGGCCAGAGATTCCTTGGGATTAAATTAGAAGATATATGGAATCATCTGGCATAGTTTCTGGTACAGAGTAAGCATTCAATAAATATTGGATCAGAATCTGTAGTTCTCCTTGACTGACCCAGTAGTTGAGAGAAAGGTTACCCTTCTTCCCTTCCCATCCTCCTTTCTCATTCACTAAGACCTGATCAGCAGAACCCCAAGTCCATCCCATTCAATGGGAGTGAAAGTCCCCAAAACAGTCTGGAAGCAATGTTATCACACACAGGTTCACAGTCAGGGAGAGACAGCTGAGTCAGGAGCCAGAACTGAGAGCCCAAGCCAGGGGCATGCTGTCCACAGAGCAGAAACAGATACTTAAGTGGGAGTCAGAAAACCAAACAGGCAACAGGACATGACTCTATGACCTAATACTCTTTCCGGTTGCGAGGTCCTATAATTCCTTGATCCTTATTCACAAAAGGGGATAAGACCATAAACTGTTTGTGGTGAATTTTAATTTCCCACATCCCTAAATTGGCAGATCCTTCAATCATCCACAAAGCAAAACTATAGCTGCAGCTTTCTGAAATCATAACAGATTCCTCATACCTGTAGTATCCTGAGACCTTCACAGTCTGTTACTCTGTACCCTTCTAGCATTTCTCAGTTGCCCAGATGCCAAGACCCAACTTGAGACAGAGAAGGGGAAACTGGAGTTGATGAATTTATAAAGCAGATACCTGGGATCCTGCCCAGACAATGTCATGGAAAATCCTCTGTCATTGATTCTCAAATTCCGTAGTTGAAAAAACCTCCTTCCCCTAAACCTAATGCTCTATAAATACTATAAACACTTGCACACAGTCTATGCTCAGTAAACACTAATGACTGATTCCCATTTGTCCTTTTTTTCCCATTTGTTTTTTATTAAAGACCCATTTGTCTATTTAATCTTGACTTTGTATGATGAATTGCAATTGGCCACAAATTATTTTCATCTCTATATTCATGTCCCTTTGCAATATGATTCACAAGGAAATGGAATCTATCTCTCCACCCCTTAAATCTAACCTTCACTGTGTAATTTGCTTTGGCCAAAGGGATATTAGAAAATGCGACATAGGCACAGGCAGGAAAAGTGCTTGCTTAATGTCACTTATCTTCTGCTGCCCTGAGACAACCTGTGAAGAAGCCCAAGCTAGTCTCCTGAGGAGAAGAGATCAAGTAAAGCAAGAGAGGTAGCCCAGCTGAGGCCAACTAGCCCAACCAGTCTGACGACAGCCAGTCACATTTGGGAAGGCATCCTAGACCATCAAATCTTAGCTGACCCACAAGCTGACTGCAGAACTTCTTGGCTAATGCACAGACTCATGAGCAATAACATTTTAAGCCACCACATGTTGGTGTGGTTTGTTACACAGCAACAGATAACTAATACATCTTGTTTGACAGCCATCTCCTATAAGTGTTACAAGATTTTAACTGTTATACACAGGATGAAATATAATCCATTTACTATATTTGTTTATTTGTGTATGTATTCATTTATTGCCTGGCTCCTCTCATAGAGAATTTAAAGCAGCTTATAACTAGAATTCAAAAAATACAACAGTTATGAGATAGAAAAAAAAAAATAACTGAATTTCAGGTAAACAGTAAAAATAAGAGGAGAAATGATAAGACAAAGTAAGGAACACAAATATGTCGGTCATAAAGGGCTATGCAATAGATAAAATTGATCTTTAACTTTGTCTCAAAGATCCCTAAAAGCCAAGTGACAAGCAAGTATATACTTCTCAATATCAGGAGAAAGTAAGCACACACTTTCCTTAGAAGAAACAAAATGTTTCTGGAACTGGGTTCTGAAAGACATTTTTTAATGTGGATCCCTTTTACAGGAAACAGGAAGTGACACAGCAGATAGCATTTTCCCAAGCGACTCTAACAGCCAGCTTTAGTATGTAGTATACTACAAGAACCAAAAATATAACATGAGAACACAACTTCATGAAGGCAATTCTTTAGGAGGTTACTGAAGGTCATGTTTCAAATTATTCAAGACTCTCAAACGTTCCCTGGTATGAAGCATGAATAGTTTTGGAATTGGTAATCAAAAGAGTCTTTGATCAATCAGTAAAGACTTCCATTTCTTCTTTCAGGAATAGCTCAATTTCAGTATTTTTGTCAGTGCAAAATGTGAATCTCTTGATAATGTGCCCAGTTTGAAAGTAGCAAAAATTCGGATCTGAACCCAGATCTTTCCAGTTCCAAAGCCTATGCCTCTTTAAAAAACTAAATTGTGTTATGAGTGATTAAAGAATTGCTGATTTTAAAAATACCAAACTTCTTCTTTAAGTTAATACATTTATTTTAATAGGAGATTTCGACAGCTTGAGGTCAGGGTGTGCATAAAGGTGGGAATTTCTGGTGCTTGAACCACACTGACAAGAGTAGATGAGAGAAAGGGAAGAAAGCAGGTTGAGATTTCTACTGAGTTCTCCTGTCAGCCCTGAAATCACAGCATTTGGACCTATTCAAACAGCATTCTGGGTCTGCTCGATCTAACGCCACTCAATCAGTGGAGTAGACCCACTCTTTCAAAAGCATTGTATGTGTTAGCAAATGCTATATGGTGAATTGCTGGAATAATGGAACTTGACATTTTGGTCCTACTTGGATTGCTAATCCTCAAACATTTCACGTAAAAAACGAATGGAATGCCAATATTTTGATTTCTCCAAAAATATATTTGTGTCCCCTTGGCAAAGAAAACACAAATACTGACTCTTTTTTTTTTGTGCCCTCAAGTAAGAGTAAAGTGAGTTTACAAAGCTCAGAGATAGAGCCTCTGAGCTCTATCTCTGGTCTGACTATCTAGTAGCTAATAAACAATTACAAAGCCAGAACCAAGATTATCCAAGCACTTGTCCAGGCTTCAGAATTCACCAGCTATTAATCACAAGCAGGCTTCTTTCCAATTAGCACTTTGGAATGGGCTGTTTGCTCCAAATTTGGTTAACCGGCACCATACATACATTAGGGAAGAGAATTTGATGTCTGCCTTCGTGCACATTTCATAATGGAGAAAACCAAGATATACTAATTCTATTTAGAAAGCATTCATCAGTGTTCAGCCATCCACGGAAATGTGTCTTGTTGAAAGAAACATCATTTGAACCAATAATTGACCATTTCAAACATCAGCATGGAAAACTGCATATGACACAGTTACAGCCTGTGACCCTATGAACATCCATCAAGGTTGGACATTGTTGTAGATACAACAATGAGTTGTATCTACATTAACTATATCAGTCCTAATTGGATTATTTGTTTTTATAACAGATAGCTGCTGTCATCAGTGGGGAATTAGTTGACTATAACATTGTCCTTCCTGAGATGGAATAACAATAAAAATATCATGGCTATTATTAACTATGGGCATATTACATGCAAAACACAGTATTAAATATTTTATATGTTCATTCATTAATCAAATATATATGGAGTGTCTAGCATTTTTATATGCTCCAAAATAAGGTTATAACAAGACACAGTCCTTATTCTTAAGGAGTGGAATTTACAGCTAGAAAGAGAAACAATAAATAAATGATTCTCAGCCCGTTTAATGTTCAAAACGATGAAAAATGTTCATTATCCCAATGTTTACAGAAGAAAAAAGCAATGCTTAAAAAAGTTAAATAACTTTTCCAAAGTCACCGTTAGTAAATAGAGTCATGATTTGAACCTAGAATCTTCTGACTCAAATGATTTTGCTCTTACTACATCATTTAATTGCTAAATTTGTATATTTGTGTCATTGACTTTATGCCTCACTACCCTGATTCTGTTACATATTTTCCAAACCCTTTTTCTCTGTGTCCTTTGAACATTCATTCAACCAGCCAGCATCAAATATGTGTTGGGTATTATTCTGGGCACTGGGGACACCACATCCATTAAGAATGTACTTTATGGTAGACATTGAGCTACGATTTCTCCTACTTCCTCTGTTCATCTGACTCCATCCCCAGGACATCTTTTGTTCCTCTTCTTACATTAAATGGAAAAAATCTTTCTATGTCTAAGTACTATCCATTTTAGCTTGTATCGACACAGCACAATTTAACAGATGCTTATGAATGAATGTTAATGCCATTTAACAGATGCTTTTGAGATAAAGTGCTCCCAGTTTGACTTTCAACAATTAGGCAACATTTCTTTCCATGAGACTCTCTTTTAATCCATACCTGTTTTGAATTCTGAGTGACTTCAAGTGCCAAGGGAGAGGACAAATACTCTTGGACTCTTGGAGATCATCTATTTTATCAGTTCCTGCCTTTCTAGTGTTGATTCATAGAAGTGGTAACTTGTTAAGAGAGCTCTCATAGAATTAAAGAGTTAGGTTTCTTAGAAATCATCAATCACAGGGGTGTCAAAGCTTGGCTACGCATTAGAATCGCCTATGGTTATTAAAAAACAGACACTTGGGTATAGATCAATGGAACAGAACAGAGAGCCAAGAAATAGACCGACACGTATAAGGTCAATTGATTTCCTAAGTAACTGAACAGGGAAAGGGTAGTCTTTACAACAGATGGTGCTGAAACAACTGTATATCTACTTGAAACAGAAAATAAACTCCAACTTTACCTCACACCGTATACTAAAATTAACTGTAAATGGATTATGAACCTAAAATGCAGAAGCTAAACTATGAAACTTTTAGAAGGCAACACAAGAGAAAATCTTTGAAAATTTTGGGTAGGAAAAGAGTTCTCAGATAGGGCACAACAAACACAAACCATAAAGAAAAAAAGTGATAAATTGGACTTCATTAAAATAAAAAACATTTACTCTTTGAAAGATACTATATTAGTTTGTTAGGACTGTCATGACAAAATACCATAGACGAGGTGGCTGAAACAACAGAAATTTATATTTTCTGGAAGTTAGAAGACCAAGTTCAGGGTGTTGGCATTTTTGATTTCTCCTGAGAACTCTGTCCTTGACCGGCAGATGGCCGCCTTCTTGCTGTGTCCTCACATGGTCTTTCTTTCATGTTCACATACCCCCGGTGTCTCTTTGCATGTCCAAATTTCCTCTTTTTATAAAGACACCAGTCAGATTCTATTAGAAACCACCATAAAGCCTTCATTTTAACTTAATCTCCTCTTTAAAGATCCTGTCTCTAAATAGTGTCACACTCTGAGGTACTGGGAGTTAGCTTCAAGATATAAATATTGGGAGGAAGTGATTCAACCCATAACAGAATCTGTTAAGAAAATTTAAAAGGCAAGACACTGACTGGGATAAACATTAATAATACCTACACCTGACAAAGGATTTGTATCCAGAATATATAAAGAACTTTTAAAACTTAACAGGAAGACAACTCAATAAAAAATGGGCAAAAGATTAAACAGACACATCGGATAAGAAGATATACAAATGGCCAATAAGCACATAAAAAGATGTTCAAACCAACATCGTTAGTCATAAGGAAAACAAATTAAAACCACAGTAAGACTCTACTACACGCTTACTTGAATAGATAACATTAGAAAGACTGACAAGGCCAAGTAATGTCAAGAACGCGGAGCAACTGGAACTGTCACACATCGTTGGCAGGAATTGGAAACTGGTATAACTACTTTGGAAAACAACTTGATGGTTTTAAAAGTTAAATAGATATTACCATATAATGCGACAATTCCACTCCTAAATATTTAACCAAGTGAAATGAAAATGTCCACACAAAGATTTGCATATAAATGTTCATGGCAGTTTTATTCATAATAGGCAAAAATTCAAAACAAACCATATACCCATCAAGGAATGAATGTATAAGGAAATTGTGGAATACCCAAACAACAGGATATTGCACAGCAATAAAGAGAATAAACTACTGATACACCTGGAAATATGGATGAACCTCAAAAACATTATGCTAAAGGAAAGAAACCAGACTCATAACAGTTCATACTATAGATGCTATATATCAAATTCTAGAGCAAGCAACATTCATTTATAGTGACAAAAAGCAGATCAGTGGAGCTCTGGAACTGGGAGGGGGAAAATTGACCACAGAGAGTGCAAAGTAAATTTTTAGAGTTGTGTAAATGTTTTGTCTTGATTGTGATGGATATAAGGTCAAAACTCATCAAACTGCATGTTAAACGGGTGCCTTTATTGTATGTCAATGAAAACTCACAGATGCCTGAACCCACTTCAGTTGTATTAAATCAAAATTTCTGGGAAAAGAGCCTAGGAATGAGTTTTGTTTTGTTTTTTAATCCCATCCACAGGTAGGTCTGATTTAGCCAAGTGTGAGTATGATGATGATTTAGCCAAATGTGGGCCACTGAAGAGTAATATGGCTCCACTGGATACAAGAGGATGGAATCAACAGGCAGGGGCCTTTTTAGCCTTTAGAGAAGAAAATGAAATTATTTCATCTTTGGACTTTTAAATACTATTGGAATTATTATTTTTTTCCTTTCTAAACAGGGAAAAATCACATTATAAAAGCATCTTTTTTGTTATTTGTTTGCATCCCTCTCCCACACTCTGGTGTTTTAAAAGTACAAAAAAAAATTCTTTTTTTGTACAAAAACACTTAAAAGATTAAGGGCGATCTACTGCATTGCCCTCAGATGGTCATGAGCTTCTGCTTGATGCCCATCCTATCTCCACCCCCCTTCCACTCTCTGTCTGCACCTCATTCTCTTGTATGGTAGCCAATTCAATTTTAGAATAGAATAGCTCTTTTTCTCACCATGGCATGCACCTAACCCTTGGTCATTGGACTGTTGAAGTGGCAGGTCCCTATGGTCTTATGCTTTTCTCTGTTGCCTTTGCCCTGGCAATTTAGGGCTGCTCTAGGGGTGTCTAAGAAACAAGGGGTCCAACCAAAGTGAATACATGACATCTTACATGTTTAAATTAATATGTTCAATTAGCATGTACTGTTGGCTCACGATTTCCTTGGTACTGGGCTGGATGCTAGGGATAGAATAAAGAATAATATTTATAATCATGGCCCCAATTCAGGCCCTAGCTGAACACTAGACACCTCTATGTGAATGTGTGGTGTTAAAAGGAAACAAGTAGACAAAGGTGTGTAGTAGAGTTCCTTTTCTGTTCATGCCCAAAATTAGGGATCTGAGCTCTTTGCATTGATGGCTCAAAATCTCTGTAAGTTCTTTGTGGTCCATACAAAAGGCAACACCAAATCATTCTGGAATGCAATCACTTATATAGGATCATTAGTACTCGTGCCTAATTTCACCCCCATCTGCTCCTCTCCCCTACTTGTCCTCCATGGTCCTTGTGGACCCTGCCCCATAGTCGAGTACTGCTTAAACCTGCTTTTCCCCCTGTATCACAGTCTGCATCAGAGTCTCATGCCCTGCTGGCTGGTAAAGCAAGGCCATTCTAACAACTTTAACGTGAAAGAGTGAAAAGTGCTTTCATAGAGGCAGGAAAACGTGTTCCAGGGGCACAGAACCAAATTATTCAAGTTTACAAAGTATTTTTCACATATATTATCTCATTTAAGCTGACCTGTGACTGAAAGTGATAGTAGCCACCATTTATTAAGTCCCTACCATGTCTAGATACTGTGCTAAGTGCACTTACTTTTAAAATCTTATTTGAGTCTTACAATAATTGCATCATGTACATGCCATGTTATTCTTGTTCTACAGATATGGAAACTGATGCTGAAAGAAATTAAGTAACTTTCCAAAGGTAACACAACTAGTAAGTGACAAAATTGGAATTTTAACCCAGTTATGTGTGAGTTCAAAACTTGTACTCTCAACTACTACTGTCATTAATGACCTTAGTTTCATAATGCCCTGCTCTCAAAAATAATACGTTTTTACTTTCCTTTCTTTGTTGATCCTTAAATGCTTTAGACAACCTCAGAAAGAATTACTTAGTAGAGAACTCAGCTTAATTAAAATGATGTAGGCTCAGATTCCCTTAAAAATTCATCATTGTAAAGGTACATTGTATTTTCAGGTAACTATCTTCATTACAATACTTGCTAAACAGGATCCTCTCCCATCCCTCAGACAGGTCTCTTCTTCTACTTCTTCTATATTCCAAATATCCAGCCTTGCATTGCAGGCCATCAGCATTTTCCCTCCCTTTTGAGGATGAAGGATAATAAAGAGTTAATCAAGAACTTTTTAAAATGAGAAGTTGAACTTCCACTAGCTACTTGGTCAAGCATATTCTCCACAACCATAGTGGTACCTGGCAGCACTGCAAGATCTGTGATTCATGAGAGGGACTCCTTTCCAGGTTCTATGTTCTAAGAAGACAGATCCCCAACAGCTACACTTCTGGTCCTGACTTCTACCCACTGACTTTTCCATTTGGAACTGCATGTGTGTGGTTTAGCTCTTTCTAGGATCTTCTTGGCATTTGTCTGCCTGGAAAACCATGCATTCGGATCTGCACTCTGGGCCAGGAAGGTTTATTGGGGCGAGCCCTGCCCCTATAAATTAGGCCTGTAGTTTTCCAGCTCTGTCCAGGACTGAGTAGATAAGGTGACTTTTTAGGTGCAATATTAGTAAGTCCATTTTTGCCATATACATAAGCCACATCCAGGATATGTGTAACTTGTGAAACTTGAAAAAGACAATTTATCCTCTATGAAGGTCAGCTACTACTTTAACTGGTAAATCTTGAAATCAAGGTGCTATAACACAAAAGCAGTTAATTTCTTACTCATGTAAATTCCAGTCTGTGCTTGAGAAGGCTTTCCTTAATTCAGTAATTCAGGACTCTGGGCTAGAGGCTCTACTATCTTCAGTGCTTGGCTTCCAAGATCTCCCTGATCATTAGTAGGTAATTGGCAGATGGGGGAAGGAAAAGGATAGCAGAGCACAGGGAAGGCTTTTCTGGAAGGAGTCTGAAAATTGATGTGCCTTGCTTCTTCTTATATTCCATTCATCAGAAGTCAGTCACATAACCTCATCTAACTGCAAGGAAGGATGAAAATAATCTAGATGTGTGCCCAGAATGGAAGGGAAATAGGTTTGATCAATAATCAACAGCTAGCCTTTCTCTACCATATACCCAGAATATATAAAGAATTCCTACAAATGAATAAGAAAAATCTAAAAACCACCTAATAAAAAGTGGGCAAAAGACAAGAATAGGCCTTTCCCATGAAACACAAATAGCCAACAAATGTTTCCAGAGATCTTACCTTCATCAGTAATCAGAGAAATGAAAATTAAAACCACAATAAGATATTGTTTTACACCCAGTAGACTGGCAAGACATAAAAACTCTGATAATGCCAAGTGTTGGCCCAGATGCTTAGCACAACAGATGCTTATCAGTGCCTGTACATCTCCTTTGGCTACCCCAGAATCTAGTTATGGTAGGATGAAAGCAGTCAGATAAACTAACCAGGCTAAGTGTTGCCGTGAAGTCAAGTATGTCAGTGGCATAATTTGGTGTTTAGGACTACAGATTCTGGGCCCAGTAGATTCACGTTTGAATCCAGCTCAGCTCTTTGATAAGTTTGTCTCCTTGAATGAATTCTTAGCCTCTCTGAGCTTCACTTTCCTGAATCTGTAAAATACATTAACAATAGGACAAATGAGGACTAAAGTGCTCATGAGCACAAGTGCTTAGCACAGGTCTATATATTCTACACATGCAATAAATGCTGACTACTAGGGAGCAGGCTGAGACAGTGACGAGGGAGCATTGTCAGAGGGATGAAAAAAAGGCCTCAACAATCTACACCCAAAGAAATAATGGCTGCTCAAGGCCATAAGTAAGTAAAACTGGGAATGAGGGCTCAACTTCCTGATAACTGGACTTTGGAGTTAGTGAAATTATTTATTTATTTATTTATTTATTTATTTATTTTTAATTCTTGGCTGTGCGCAGGCTTTCTCTAGTTGCGGCAAACAGGGGCTGCTCTTCATTGCGGTGCCTGGGCTTCTCACTGCAGTGGCTTCTCTTGTTGCAGAGCACGGGCTCTAGGCGCGCGGGCTTCTGTAGTTGTGGCACGTGGGCTCAGTAGTTGTGGTTCCCAGGCTCTAGAGCGCAGGCTCAGTAGCTGTGGCTCAGGGGCTTAGTTGCTCCGTGGCATGCGGGATGTTCCCAGACCAGAGCTCAAACCCGTGTCCCCTGCATTGGCAGGTGGATTCTTTTTTTTTTTAAGAGAGATTTTTTAATTAATTAATTAATTAATTAATTAATTTTTGGCTGTGTTGGGTCTTTTTTTTTTTTTTTTTTTTTGGCTGTGTTGGGTCTTCGTTTCTGTGCAAGGGCTTTTTCTAGTTGCGGCCAGTGGGGGCCACTCTTCATCGCGGTGCGCGGGCCTCTCACTATCACGGCCTCTCGTTGCGGAGCACAGGCTCCAGACGCGCAGGCTCAGTAGTTGTGGCTCACGGGCCTAGTTGCTCCGTGGCATGTGGTATCTTCCCAGACCAGGGCTCGAACCCATGTCCCCTGCATTGGCAGGCAGACTCTCAACCACTGCGTCACCAGGGAAGCCCAGCAGGTGGATTCTTAACCACTGTGCCACCAGGGAAGTCCCTAGTGAAATTATTGATTTGGAGGAGGGAGGGAATAATTCTCAAGATGTGAAGGTTTAATAACTTATGGTATCTATGACATCATAAGCAACTACTGATGACCATTAAAAACATTAATTTCTAAATTATGTTGCCCTTTGGATGTTAATAATACTGCCTTCTGTGGGTTTGTTTTTGTTTTTAATTTTCATTGTTTTTACCTTTTCATTGTCCAGTTATTTTTTTCATTTTCATTTTGAGTGATTTTTTTTTTAAGTCTTTATAATCATTTAATCCTTTTTACCACCTGCATCAAACATTTACCATCTGTTCGGGTCACAGTTAGCCCAGCAGCCAAGCTAAATTATGTCCTTTCCCTAATCAGCCAAGTCAACCAATCATCTCAACTGCTCCATGCAAAATCAAATTCCATACACCACATGTTTGCTTCCTCTGCCTTCTTTGGCTTAGTCAATAATGTGTATTACAAAATAGATGTGAAAATACTTTACTTAAACCCTCTCAAGGGTGAATGTTGAGAATTGTATGTAGAGTAACATATCAAGCCTTGTATACTTCATGGATTCAAACTGCAGTCTCACAGAATAAAACTTCATGTATCTTAGAGTCATTATTGAATTACTATCCAGCCCTGTTTTCTTCATGCTAAGAAAGCCTGTTTTTCATCTCTCTCTCTCTGTCTGATATCCACCCTCCAAAACTTTCTCAAGTTCCCAGCATCCCACAGCCATGTCCCCCTATCTAAACCTGCAGCAAGTGTTCTTGGAGGCTCTTGTTTGGTATGTTTAGTTACCTGGATTCACCACTGTTAATAGTCTTGCTGGAATTGAGTCAGTTAATAACCACTCAGGGTTTTTAACTTATTCTCACCAGCCACGGTCTTCTCATTCTGTAAGATTGTATTCAGTACACCAAATGCCAGAACCAAACTGGAAAAGAAAATCAATTAGATTTTGATTCCATCCCACCCAGCTGCCCATAAATTTTATCCTTTGTCTTTTGAAGTCTATTTTCCAAAGTTCCAGTTATCTTTTTCTGCTCCTATCTCCTTTAGATACCCCCTTCCATCCTGGTTGAGGAAGCTTCAAACTTCCGCATAACCCTTCCTTTCTTTCCACAATTATATCTTGAGGGCCAACCCAAAGGTAAATATGTCACAGTTCCTGCCTTTAGGGAGTTTACCCTCCAGTAATGTAGATAAGAAAACACACAATTCTGATACTGTGCCATAGCACTATATCACAGAGTGCTGTGAAATAAAAGGGGGGTGGGGGCAGGGAGGACTTCTCAGTGGCAGTGATGCCCAAGGTGCTTCTCGAATGACAAGTGAGCCTACAAAGAGGAGGCAAGTCATTGAGAAAAGCCATGACAGCCCTTCCCTCCCCCGTGAAGTATCCTGGTATCTACTCTCTGGGTGTTACCCTAATTCAGTGCACACTCGCCCTCAGAGTTTTGTCAGCTAGAACCTCAGTTTCTAGGGTGTTGAAAAGCTACTAAAAACAGTGAAACACATGTTAGAGATATATTTTTAAGTTTTACAAAATATTTCAGATGAATTTCTGATAATGATTGCCAACCAGTCCACGAATCACAACTATTACTCATTTCCCTTTGTCAATGAGGATAGTTCTGGGCCAGGATTGGATCAATCTCCTCAACCCATTTTTATAAAGAAGGAGTCGAGGGACTGCTGAGGTTCATTAAATCCCAGGAGCATTATGTGAACTGTTCAGGCTTGAGGATGTCTAAGAAATAGCCCTCTCTGAGTTTGGACAGAATTGAAAGTTAGAAATAGTTAAACAGATGGTGACCAAAATATTATCTTTGTTACCATTGAAAGTTGGTTAGGAACAACCAACCACACACCTAAGCTTTTTGTGGCTTAGGTGTGTGGCAAAAAATGGTCTTATTAATACTGCACCCAAGAAGTCATCTCTCACAATTAGTCATGGGAAGAGCTGGGAACTACAGGCCTAGTTCACAGGGCAGGGCCTACCCCAGTAAACCTAGACATGGCCCAGAGAGAAGATCGAATGCATGCTCTTTCCAGGCAGACAAATGCCAAGAAGATCCTAGAAAGGGCTAAGCCACATACATGCAATTTCAAATGAAAAAGTCACTCCTCCCAGGGAAGAGTGGTCAGTGGCTAGAAAGAAGTCAGGACTAAGAGTCTAACTTATAAAGTTTAGTTTGTTTCCACATATATATTTCCCTGTGATAAATGTAAAACTCTTAGATAAAGGGACTGTGTCTTAATCACCTTTTTTATTTCCAGTGCTCAGCTCTATTGCCTGATACATAGTAGATACAAAATACTTGATTGCTGAATTAATTAATATTATGACCTACCTTTTCCAATTCCAGAAATGGTAATATTTTTCTCTTTCCCCAATTACTTTGCTTTGACTCTGCTATTTTATCTTACTCTTTTTTTTCTTCTCTTTCTACCCAGGATTCTGAATCCATAATTTCTAGACCATTTGGTCTTTCACTCATATAATTTATAAACATATTATTAAGTACTTTAGTATTAAAACAACATGAGCCTTAGAAAGTAGTGTTAATGGAATTCTAATAGGAAAAAATGAAATCGATTATTGAGATGATGCAGTTTGTGTCTTTTTGCTTATCTCTAACAAGAAAAGGGAGGGAGGGAAGAAAAGAAAGAGAAAGAGAGACTAAGAGAGTTATCAAGGTTGGCTCTTTGAAGTTTGTGTGAGGAGACAGGTCCCTTGGAGAGATCAGAATACCTACTGCACTAATTAGAGAAGCAGTATAGCATAGTGGTTACGTGCAGGAACTCTAGATCCATACTACCCAGGTTTAAATTTTGAGTGTGCCACTCACTAATTGTGATCTCAGGCAATTTTCTTAACTTTTCTGTGCCTCAGTTTCCTCACCTTCAAAACAGAGGTAATAGACAAACCTCACAGAGTTGTGGTGAAGAGTTAATGTATATAAAACCTTAGATCAGTGCCTGATACATGATAAGCACTATGTGGCTGGGGGGATTCCCAGTAAGTTTAGTGGACAAACAAAATGAAGAATCTGGATGTGGAACTAGATGTAGCATGCACTAGAGGTCACTTCAAAGAGAGACAAGATGCTCTAGGATGGCAGAGCTATGCTTCCACTACCCCTCCCTGCGCCTATGGCAGACATTTCATATCAATTATGGAATTCATTCTCTCTGAGCCTCGATGTACCTTCAGAATTTTTCTCCCAATATCATAGCAGGTAGCCACTTCCAGTCAGTCAGAGTCAAAAAATAAAATGAAACCTACCTGCTATCCCAGTTGGAGGCCCAGTATAGTGTCAGTGGCCATGATCTGACTCTGGGTTTCTTGGAGGCCAGAAGTAGACCAAATGAGCCACCTGATGGAGGGGACTTTCTGAAGTTCCTTACTGATAAGAAGTGAAATCATATTTTAAAGCAAATAACAATGGAAACTTCCATTAGGACAACATGACTGTTTTCCAAAAGCTTCTACTTAATTCCTACCCCTGGGGTAAATTTTGCATACAGAGGAGAGGAAACCTGACCCTAGAATCTGATGGGGGAATGAGTGGTATTTTTTCCTTAAGCATTGCAATGGGCTGACTATGCATATCTGTCTTATTTTTCTTTTGGCTTTACTTCTCCTTCTCCCTGATGACTTGATTTTTTGAATCCATGCCCATCAGACACCCCCGTGGGATTCCCAGAGGAGTTGGGGATGAGGACTCTGCCTTCAGAGGCTCCAATTCGAGTAGCTTCCAATCTCCAGTTCACCACGCTGCTCAACATTTGCAAGAGGCCACCTCTAGAGGGAGCTAACTTCACTGTCTTAGTTCATAATGTAATGGGCAAGGAACTGTCAAATATGTAATTTTTTCAGTGTCTCCAGGATTTGAAAAATTAGGGCATTGCCCCTTGTTCCCACACTTGCAGGGAACTCTATAATGATTCCAGAGGGAAGTCATATGGGGAGACAACCAATCCCTGAAGGTGAGGAGAAGGCTACCTGCATAAAATAGAGGCTTTTGAGTTTCCTCAGCTTCTAAATGCCTGAGTACACGAAAAAGTAATGGCTTCATTTGCTTTTCCAAATCCATTTTAAAGGGATACTGTTTTCCTCTTCAAATTTCCCTGATCCTTACTTAAATGTATCTAATTCCACCTCAATAAAACAGTAGTTACAGTGGTAGAAAAAGAAGGCTGTAAGTGCAAAGAGGAGATGCACAATCTGACTTGACCTTCATACTTTACCAAATTTATAGGACATTTTGAACTTAATATTTAAGTTTACTCTGAGACACAGACATTTGGGCTCCTGGGTTCTAACTGACTCGAGGCTAAGAAACAGCCACGGGGGATGTGCAACTCTTAGGTATTTTGTTAAGACTTGGCTGATTCTCCACAACATCACAAAGCTTCCACATAATACTCAGCTAAACAGAACAGTAAATAATGAGTACCGATTTTATCAGACAGAAAAAGTATAGCTTCAGGCTGACAGCTGACATACCACCCACCATTCTCTACAGGTAAATGGCACTCCTGAATTATAGCCTGGGAAGGAGAGAAGAAAGGAGATGACGCTGTCAGCCTGCTGCAGACCTGAGCTCCTAGAGGCATCTGGTTGACGCTGTACAGCGACGCTGGGCAGAGTGGCTGGGAATGGCAGAGAGGCTGCCGGAGAAAAGCCTCCCAGTGAAAGAAACTGAGTTCTGTTTCACAATTTCCAAGGCAGGAAAAATGCCAGGTCTCAGCCTGAACAGAAATAACCTCCTTTAGCTGTCCCCAAACACCTCCACCCCCAACTGCAAGGGGCTCATCAGGCTGAGGACTGGGGGACCAGCCTACGCAAACGAGGTGTCTCCTGTGCTCTAATTAGTGAACTGAACGAGCTTAAAGGATGACTGGGATCAGGTAATAAAAAAAAGGGGATAACGGACTGTATCTCACCTGTAGTCACCCTGAGGCCAGAGAACATATTAGGAAAAAAAGAAATTAGAACCAAAGTAGATCCAAAATGGTATGTCTTAGAGCAACATTATCCTTGTGAAAATTGCAGTGACCTCTAAAGAGAAAGTGAAAACTGCAGAAGGTGAGAAAATGCTTAGCTGAGACCCTTATGGAGTCACATCTGGATCACAGCAATGGCCTCCCAGCCCAGGGCCCTTGCCTCTAGTCACCCCTCCCCCAGTTTTTCCTGCAAAATGGTGGGACATTCATCTTCCCCAAACTTTCCTTCCATCGTATTATCATCCCCTGCTCAGGAAAGTTAAATGCATCCTTGCTGTAACTCTTAGAAAGTCAGAGTCATATATCTAACTGTCGTCACTCCTTAGCACAGAACTTGGCTCAAGTCGAGATATTTACTTACTTTTGGACCAACAAGTCCTGAGGCCCAGCAAGAGCAGAAAGGACCTGTGCTGCAGTGTCCAACAGACTTGTTTTTGATGTCAGCTCTGCACACGATCAGTGGCAGATCTTATTCATGTCATTTGATTTTCTCAGTCCCAACAATAAAACAAGGATAATACCAAACCTCACAGTAGTTGTCATGACAAAATGGCAAAATGTGTCTAAAGTGCCCAGTATTACAGAGCCTGTAACATGATGAAAATTCATTGATAATATTTTTTGCTTATTAATCATTTTGTTTTCCAAATTGTCTGTGACATGCTATTTGTGCTTTAATATTTATAAATGTATATAATACAAAAGAAGCCTAGACTATCACCTTATCAAGATGAGGGAACACCAAAATGTGTCTCAGGAAAACCAATCCGATTCTGATGAGGGAGGACAGGGTCTAGAGAAGTTCTGAGAGTAGGTAGCAGCTATATGTGCTGGTTGGTCTCCTTTTGTTTGCAAAGCATTATAGTTTGTCCTGTCATCTGCATTTTCTGTGACATCTAAGCTGTTCTGTGACTTCAAATGACAACAGTAATGGCAGCTCTGTAGAAGGGCTCAAATAGAAGATACAAGCCTCAACACACACAAAAGCCCATCCCCTAGAAAGTTCTGGCATTTAAATATCACTGTGTTGCATGCACCCCAATGTTCATTGCAGCACTATATACAATAGCCAGGACATGGAAGCAACCTAAATGCCCATCGACAGACGAATGGATAAAGAAGTTGTGGTACATATATACAATGGAATATTACTCAGCCATAAAAAAGGAACGAAATTGAGTCATTTGTTGAGACATGGATGGATCTAGAGACTGTCATACAGAGTGAAGTAAGTCAAAAAGAGAAAAACAAATATCGTATATTAACGCATGTATGTGGAAACTAGAAAAATGGTACAGATGAGCCGGTTTGCAGGGCAGAAGTTGAGACACAGATGTAGAGAACAGACATATGGACATCAAGGTGGGAAAACTGCGGTGGGGTGGGGATGGTGGTGTGCTGAATTGGGCGATTGGGATTGACATGTATACACTGATGTGTATAAAATTGATGACTAATAAGAACCTGCAGTATAAACAAACAAACAAACAAAACAAAACAAAAAAAAGAAAAATAGCACTGTGTTGGATCCATAATCCTTGCCTGTACAGTGCATGTTTTCTCCAATCTGTCCTGTAGTGTGACAAGGCTAACAGCATACAGCTGGCTTTATACCTTCTAAGTTCTTCATCAGAAGAGAGATTTTACATGACCATGACTTCAATCCATTTTGTGAAGACACCAGGTGAGTTGTGCACAAGGCTGTGTGGGAGCATCTCCCAAGGGCGCTGTTCTGTATGTCTGTGTTCTTTTCCCCAAGGAGCTGAACTCCCATTTGTCTGTTCCAGTTTATTCAAGGAACTAAGGTAAGTTTCATACTCAAAGAAGTAATTTAAAAAGGAAATGAAGTTGAAAAGGAGATTAGATGGTTATCGTCATCTTGCTGTCCAAATTCAAATATCCATTAATCTTCAGGGCATAAAAGGCATGGAAAAGCTCTTCAGGGCATAATAAACACAGAAATGATAACATATAAAGAGTAGAGGAGAGCGAGAGCAAATTTAGGATCAGAACAAGAGACTATATTAAGAAAACAGAAGATAACTGATAAGTAGAAATGATAGATTTGTTCCATTGAAAAATACCAGTATATTCTAGAAGCAACAGGAGAACAAAAAATAAAGAAGTTTTCATTAATACACTTTTTCAGAAGCTGAGCACCATACTCCAAAAAGAAGAACTATACTCTTAGCTTCATATATGACAGAAAAATGAATGCCTGCCCCAAAGGAATCAAGAATACAATAATTCACTAAAATTAAGAATACAATATTTTAGGAGGGAAGAGAGGGAACTTTCACCATAAGGAAACCAAATGTCTGCTTAACCCAGATGAAGAGACCTGGTGTCCAACAGGCGAGGGGAAATGAAAAACAACCTTATTCAACGTCATATTCACCTTTTTTGCACCCTACAAATTGACTCAATCAGGAGAAAGGACTACATGTATTTTTGAGTCCAGGTCTCACTGCATCATAAACATAGGGTTGTTTCAAACCAACACTGTGTGGAGCTATTGCCTTAACAAAGTCTGATGGCCAAGGCTAGAAACCCTGGTATGACTCTGACTAGGGAGAAAAATATTAAATTTCAGAGCATGTCATCAACAGAGGACTAAACAAAGCTTTGGAGACGGCTCAAAATTTCAAAAAGAAAGAGCTTCAGCAATTTGAATTATTAGTTTATTGGTGCCTACTAAGAGAAGAGGCATTTAGTAAGTTCCCAAATAAACTCTATAGACCCAAATTAAATAGGCTGTTAGAACCTTGGGAAAGATTCATAATATTCCACCCTCTTACTGTATTTCTGCCAACACCTCTTATTTATCTCTTGCAGCTGCTTCTTCAAGGTCTCTACTCTTATTCTCCCATACTAAGCACTCCTGACCCTCTCCACATTATCTCATATAAAACGTGCATCCATTCCTTTAAATATTTGTTTTATTTTAAGGCTAGTGCATTTTGTGTCCTCTCCAAGAAATATTTGCTTTTTTCAAGTCACAAAGACATGCTCCAATGTTTTCTTCTAGAAGCTTTATAATTTTAGCTTTTATAACTCATGATCCATCTTGAATTAATTTGTGTGTATAATGAGAGGAGGTGGTAGACGTTACTTTTTTCCATGTGTTTAGCCCAGTTGTTCAAGTACCATTTGTTGAAAAGATTTTCCTCTCCCCATTGAATTGCCTTGGTACCTTTCTTGAAAATCAGTTGACCTTATATGTGTGTGGGTTTATTTCTGGATTGTTTGTTCTGATGATGTATTTATCTAATTTTAAGTCAGCACCACACTGCCTTGATTACTGTAAAATGTATAGTAATCCACTTTTAGATTTCACTGATAGCCTGTTGCAGAGGCCTAAGACCTAAGTTCTAGGGCTGACTTTGGTATTAACTAGCTGTGAAATTTTGAACAAGTCATCCAATTTCTCCATGCCTTAATTTATTCATCTGCAAAATAGGAGGGAGTAGATAAGGGTTGCAAATTAAAATAACTTGGCAGATAATTTCGATCAATTAATCTGGAAGTTACAACACAATAGAGAGTGGTGGGGAGTGTGTCAAAGTTCATGTCCAGTCTAAAGATGAAAGTTACCACTCAATTCTAGCTTGCAGGAATGTAAGCTTGCTGCTGCCAGAGCTTCTGATTTTTCCAGAGAAAACAGAAACCCGAATTTTTATGTGAAATCTTCTGACTTCTACAGCATTACGCAGGCCAAAGAAAATACAGATGCTCAGCCGTGGAGCTGCCAGTTCGAGACCCATGAACTAACAAACCTCTCAGAATGCTTATACTTCTTTTACAGAGTTATTTGTGAAGAATAAACACGGTAACATACAAAAATGCCTAGCACTGTGCCTGGTACATAATAAATACTAAGTAAAAATTCTGCCTTTTCTTCCAGATTAAACATTCCATAACTTGTATCCCAAATCTCTACCACGAGGCCCACTCTTCTTATAAGCTAAGAACCATCTCCTCCCTCAAGTCCAACTATTAGCTCACTCACCATTGAGTTCACAATCTATCCTGTGTTGGAAACTTCTGGTTGTCCCTCCAGAACCTCCCTCTACCTTTCTCCAGCTCAATTTGTGCCCAGGAAGGCTTACTTATATGAACTTCATGAACAGGGTTTTTTGTTGTTGGCCAATAGAAACATCAACAAAAGATTCAAGGGTGGGAGAAGAGTGAAGTTGCAGTATGTATTCCCCCAGTGCCCTACCTGCTGAGTTACCAGGGTTGACTGTGGCCTAAAGCCATAGCTTTCTTCAGGCTGCTTTCTCCATAGAGACAACCACCCTCTTTGGGTTCCATTAACTATTTTCTCCTGTTGACTCTTCAGGGCAAGAAGTGGTAATAGCTCTCATGTTCTTTTAAAACCTGTCCACTCACTTGAAAAACTCATTCGAGTGTGCAATGTCATCTTGTGTATAGACATTGTCTAATATGCTAACCCCTCACTCCAAGTAGAATTCCTTCCCCTATTACCTTTATCAATCAACAGTGCCAGTATCGTACCAATTAACCAGCCTTAAAATGATCATCCTCTAGTAGAAAAGAAGGTTCTCATGCCACCCTTAGGCCTTACTCTTCCCTAAGAATGAGCCAGGAAGAAAGGCAAGAAATCCCACTCACCAAAGAGTAGGGGGAGTTCAAGAGGTGGTTAATTTCAAGGAAAATGAGTCAGTCACATTTTCTACTAGAGTAACAAATGGAATAATGTTTACTGCTTTTGTGACTGCAATTTTTCCCCCTTTGTTTAACCAGGCCAGAAGGGTAAAGGCTCAGGGCTGCTCTGTGCAACCTTTTTTCTCTCCTTTGTGAATATTTTCTCCTCATTCATGCCTGGACCCACCAGCCCTTTCTCCCTGGCACTGGGTAAAATCTGAATTGGTCTTTCCACACCATCAGGGGAAGATCTCCTATCCAGGCTGACCTTAATAAATAAAGCTGTTTGGCCTGCTTTGGATCTAAGCTACTGATATATATATAGGCTGCTTCCGGTGTCTTACAAAGTTTTCCATGTGATTCACCCCAGTGTACTGCTATTTTGCACTAGAATTTCAAGCAGAAGTCTCTGTTAATAGTAGTATTACTCTGCTTCCTCTTGCATTTTTTTTCAAGTATCTAGTGGCCTCAGAAGCAGGAGGCTTGGATGGACTAAGGCAGAATTTGTGGACTCCTGATTATACTAGCATAAAATAGTCTCATTGCCTCTTAAATTAATATTAGGAAGGTAGCACCAAATTTGCTTACCTATGAGGCTGGCCTTGATCTCAGTCTCTTGATTCCTATTGACTTCAATTTGCATACTCCAAATATGGAAGAATCTAATATGACATTTATTCATTTTCTCTGGAGAGTGACCCTGGGAGAGAAATTATTTTACAGAAATAAATTCATATCTCAAGGGTATAAGCAAAGATTTGAAACAGTATTTCAGACATATTAATCAGAGTTAAGTCCTGTGCCTTCCAGAAATGAGAGAGGGGTTCCCAAAACAGTTAATAGGCACTGTTCCTCATTCCTTGGATCTTTTAATTGAGTTAGCAGGGTTATTTGGGTTTGTCTCCACATCCTTTCCAGGTCTTCTCTCTTTGTCAACTAAAGGTAAACACAGGATACTTGGTGCTCTCAAACGTTTCAGTAAATAAGTATACAGTTAGAACTTACTCTGAGCTCAGCAACATGTTGCACATTATCGGAACTATTGTAAGGTGTGTGTGTGTATATGTGTGTATGTGTGTGTACACTCCTTTCTATCCTCTCCTCTCCTCCATAACAGTGTTAGATACTGTTCCAATCTCATTGTACATCTTTTCTCACAATTATCTTGTGAGGAGGGTACAGTTACTATTGTGATTTTGCAACTGAGGAAAATGTGGCACAATGAAGTTAAAAGCATCTTGCTCTAGGTCACAGTGGTGAGTTGGGGTCCAAACCTAGGTAGTCTGACTCCAAATCCAAGGCGTTTAACTATTATTTTAAGTACTAATCTGACCAGATCAGAATTTAGAACTCTGATTGGGCTCTATTATTGCAGTCATTGTCTCAGTATAGGTTAGAAATTCATGAACTTGCAAGTGTGACTCCCTCATTCTCTTTGTTTCCATGTAGCAGAAGTTAAAGATAAGCCTATATGGCAGAATGCTTCTCTCTCTCTGCCTCTCTGTCTCTCTCCCTCTCCCCTCTCTTATATCATATACTCATGGAACTCTCATTGACCTAGTCTTGGGCAGCTAATAGGAAATTTGCCTTGAGAAGAGGCTTCCTCTTAGGCCCAAGTTTCAAGCCAAGACCCAGATTACCAGATAGGTTTACATTTGGGATTAGGAACCACACCCTGCTATAAATAAGACATGTATTTGTTTCCTATGCTGCTATAACAAGTTACAACAAACTCGGTAGCTTAAAACAGTACAAATTTATTATCTTACAGTTGCGCAGGTTAGAAGTACAAAGTAAGTTTCACTGGGATGAAATCAAAATGTCAGCAGGGCAATATTCACTCAAAAGGCGCTGTTTTCTTGTCTTTACCAGCTGCTACTGGCCACCTGCATTCTTTTGGCTCACGGCCCCTTCCTCCATCTTCAAAGCCAGCCATGTACTATCTTTAAATCTCTGATTCTGACCCCTTGCATCTATAATCACATCTCCTTCCTCTGTCTCTGGCTTTCCTGCCTTCCTCTTATAAGAACATTTGTGATTACATTGGATCTACCCAGATGATACAGGATAATTTCTCCATCTCAAGATCCTTAAATGAATCACATTTGTATAGTCTCTTTTGCCATATAAGATAACACATTCACAGGCTTGGGAGATTAGGGCATGGACTAATTCTTTCTAGTACAATTTGCCCTCTGGTCCCCAAAGATTCATATCCATCCCACATACATTCACCATACCCCAACATCCCCCAAAGTCTCACCCATTACATCAACTCAAAGTAAAAAAAAAAAAATCTCATCCTAACTTTATCAGTTCCAAAGTCCCAAATTTCAGCAGCAAAATTATCTGAATCAGGTATGGATAAGATTCATGTAATCTATTCTGGGGCAATATTTCTCATCATCTGTGGACCTGTGAAACTAGAAAACAAGATATTTGCTCCCCATATGTAATGGTAGTACAGGCATAGGCTATCCATCATAATCACATTCAAAAAGGGATCAAATGGAAGGGAAAAGGAGTCACTGGTCCCAAGCAAACTAGAAAACCAGCAGGGCACACTCTAGTAGGTTTCAAGGCCTGGGAATGATCTTCTGTGACTTGAGGCTTTATTTTCTGGGCCCAGGACTCCCCTCTCTGAGTCATCCTTCCATTTTCATGAAGGATAGCATATGTTTGCAGCTGAGTGGTTTTATCAGCCTGTTTCTTGCCTGTAGAAATTTGATAGTCCAACAGCTTTCTTTCATTGCATTCTCTGTCCCTTTCAGTCTAAGCTGTAAGTGTTTTTGTTTGTATAAAATTCTCTAGATCTTTGTGGATCTCCTGTGTGTCCTGTGGATTCACTACATTAGATAAGAGGCTCCTTCACAGATCTTTCCTGGATAATCCCATCTCTATTCCTGGCTTCTGCTCAGATAGCTAAGGAGATCCATGAGTCATATGCCTGATCTCTTCCAAGATACCTCTGTGTGACAGGATATTCTGACTGATTCTTCTGAAGCACTAGCAAAAAGTTGTCCAATCACATCATTGGCTTTTTCTCCAGGGCAAACTTTCCTCACAGTGAATCTCCTCATTTCAGCATCTCTTGCAATCTGGATAGACAGAACTTCCCAAATTCCCAGTTCCTTTTTTTTAACAATTCTGTCAACCTATCTCTTTCCTCTCACATTTTATTATAAGCATCAAGAAGAAACCACTCTGAACCTTCAACAGTCTGCTTGGAAATCCCCTCAGCGAAATATCCAAATTCACTTATAAGTTCTACTTCCCACATGATTATAGGAAACAAATCGAATAAGTTTTCTGTAATTATATAACAAGGGTACCTTTTCATAGCTCTTACATGTCCCTCATTAACTCTTGAGCACTCTCCGTGAGGGCCTTTAATGCCCGTATTTCTACCAACAGTTTTTATGAAGATTTACGTACTCTCTAAGATGATATAAGTTTTCTCTATGAATCCTCACTTCCTTCTGAATCCTCACTAGTAGTCATTAACATCCATATTTCTACTAACAGTCTGTTCAAGGCAATATATATGTTTTCTATTATTCTGCTCAAAATTTTTCCAGCCTCTGCCTGTTTCCCAATTCCAAAGCCACTTCCATTTCTTTTTTCAAAAAAATTCATTCATTTATTCATTGTTTATAAACACTACTGAGTAGCAAATACACACACACACACACACACACAGAGAGATAGAAATGATGCATCCTATGCAAGGTTTATACGAGTTTAGAGAGGAAAAAAAAAATTGCCCTGTCCTTAAGAAGCAAAGATATTTGGATACCTTACTGGAAATGAGAATAAGTATTTGCTTCACAGGGCATTGTGAGGATTAAATGAGTTAATGAATACAAACTCTCTTTACAATTCCTGGCACATGATCAATAACCATTTCTTGTTATTACTAACATCAGTTGTTGGTAGAACTGTAAGAGATTACAGCCCAGTGGTTCTCAAACTTTCACATGCATCAGAATCACCTGGAGGACTTGTTAAAACCCCAAATGCTGGGCCTCACCCCCCAGAGTTTCTGATTCCATAGGTCTATGGTGGGGCTTGAGAATTTGCATTTCTAACAAGTTCCTAGATGATGTTGGCACTGCTTATGTGGTCGTCACACTTTGAGAACCCAGGTCTATTCCAGCCTCTTCATTTTACAAATGAGTAACCAAGTTTCAAGGGAGTTGAACTGATTTGCCCAAAGACTCATCTCTAACCAGCTCTTCTGACCCCCACCTATAATTATTACTCTGATGCCTCTCTCTGATAACTGCATATCATATCAGAGATTTTTATTTTATTAACCTTAAAGAAAGCAGTTTTATAGATACTATGTTTATACACGTTTGTGCATGGATAGATGAGAGGAGGGGAGAGATCTCTGGACAGGGAGGCTATACAGGTGGTCACCCGTACAACCTGTATAACTCATCAATCAGTTTGAAAACCACTAGTATTTGGTACCTATTGTAGGGTAAAACATTCCCTCCCCAATTTTTTTTTTTTTTTTTTAAGTCATACTCCCCCAAAAGGGGGAGGCCCTGGGCTGTGGAATGTAGAAGTCTTAAACATAGAAGCTCCAACAGTGAACATTTAACCCAGTTTCTGAGCATCAGGAATTCAGGCATGACTTAATTGGATGCTCTGCTTCAGAGTCTCTCACAATACTGCAATCAAGATGTTCGATAGGGCTGAGGTCTCATCTGCAGACTTGACTGGACAAGGATCTGATTCCAAGTTTACTTACATGGTTTTTGGTAGGATTTGGACTGAACCCCTCAGGTCCTCACTAATTATACTGGCCAGAAGCCTCTCTCATTTTCCTTGCCCTGTGGGCCTCTCCAGTATATTAGCTTGCTTCATCAAAGCCAGGGAGACAGAGGTAGAGAGAGTGTGCTGGCAAGATGAAAGTCAGTCTTTTGATACCTGATCATAAAGGTGACATCCCATCACCTTTGCCATAGTCCATTGGTTATAAGCAAGACACTAGATTCAGCCCACTTTCAAGGCAAGAGGATGACACAAGGTGCAAATACCAACAGTGGAGATGATTGTGAGCCATATCCAAAGCTACCTGCCACACCACTCATATAAACAAAACTCTTCATTTTACAGATGAGGAAATTGAGGCTCAGAAATAGCAGATGGCTTCAATAAGATCACATAGCCAGTCTACATCCCTGACTAGAACCCTAGTGCTTGTTCTGTTATACATCAGTACAAAATTCTCTCCATTTCATCTCTTTTGCAGACATCACAAACAATACATCGATTAAAAACAAAAGAACAAGAAAAAAATGTTCTGATGGAATAAGAGCTTATAAGTTTATCATTCCAAAACTGTAATTCTAATATAATTTGGAAGGCATTTGCCTAATCATCACCGTAATCAAGAACCCAAGAAATAAAAATGTAATAAAATAGTGCTAACGAATAATCACTTATTGGGTGCTTTGTTCAAATAACACAAAGATAAGCATTTTCTTTTGGATCTTATCTATACAGTCTAGAAGGCAATTTCCTTATCTCTTTACCAAGAGAATGTATATCTCTCTAGACCTTATGAGGTTCTCCTATATCTTTCAAAACTAAATGTACCTTGTAAATATATATATCATAGACCTCCTCAAGTGATACTTATTCCCCAGACAGCTGACTAGAAAAGGCTCATTTCAGTTTCAGTAAACATTTATTAACCACTAATTGTAAGTAAGGTATATGCTCACCGCAACTAGAGAAAGCTGGCGCACAGCAACAAAGACCCAACACAGCCATAAATAAATAAATAAATTTATTTTTTTTAAAAAATTAATCATTGGTAATTTTCATTAATGACGAGTCATTAGTGCTATATCATTCGCAATCCCCTTCCCAACAACAGTGGGTAAAGGGATGCATCAGAACAGAGAGCTCTGAGTAAAAGCTGGGATGCCAGCCACTCAGGAGAAGCTGGAGGGTGATGCATTTGCTGAGTAGGAAATGCAGCTCTCCCAGAGGAAGCCACAGCACTTTTTAAAGTATTTTTTACAATGCCATCTAGTGGACATTAAGATCACTGCACAACAGTCCAAACACCTATGTTCTAGTCCTTGCTCTGACACTTAGCTCAAGCCAAAAGCTGATACCAGTCCCTGAACACTTTTGTACCAAACATCATTTTTGCCATTACAATAACCTGTAAGTCTCCTTTATCTATAATATGGAAGGAAACAACAGCGACCTCTCAGAGTTGTTATGTCAATAAAGTTATTTTCAAAGGCTGGAGTTGTAGTACCTGGTTAATGGAGAATAAAGGCAGGAAAGGAGGAGAGAAATCCTTGAAATAGTCAAGAGTAAAGATGGTAAATGGTAGCGATGAGCTGGCCAGAAGCTTCCTATGGGTGTCCCAATGTAACCAAGAAATGGCCAGTGTAGAAGAGAAAACACAGACTGAGGAATAGATAAAGGTGGATCAAAAGCTGATTCCATAACTTAATAGTGTTGTGACAACAGGAAAGAGGCTACCCTTTCTGAACCTGTTCCTTCATCTATAAAAAGTGGTAGCTATACCTACCTCACATTGGTATTCCTAAGATTAAGAGAAAACACTTCCAAATAGAAGATGCTTATGGATGTCAATTCCCTTCCCACCTTCTGCATCAAACCCTCAGCTGGTTTTAGGGCTCAAATAATTCATTCTTTTCTATTAGATCACTTGAAGTTAGGGTTTTGGCTCTTCCAAATCCTCTTAATCCCTTCCCACCAACTTCCTACTCTGACACTCTTCACTCCAAGGAAGCAACTGGTTCCAATCAGGCTGTCCATCACAAGTCAGACATTTCTAACTAGACTTTTCCCAGAAGTTGCTAGAAGGCTATTCATACTTCTGTCCGCTCCTCACAGAAAATCTATAGTAATTGTTCTTCCCATGGGTCACCCAACACAGAGAAGAGAGCTGCAGCAGCCTGCTGACTCTTGACCCAGAAGATAATTTGCTCAGGATACTTTTTTCTGCCCATTTCCCCTCATTCTTCTCTCACCTTCAAAGTTTTTTGTTTTTAATTCATCGGAACATCAGTCTGCTGTCCTCACAGTATGAGACAGCTTTTTGCCTCTCTATCCTCTATGCCTAACTGAGTAATGCCCCGGAGCTGGGAGAGTAATAAAGGATGACAAGGTTTTTAATTCAATGCTGAGAAAAATAAGTATATGTCCCCTATGTCTATGTAAAGGTTCATTCTTAGTCGGAGGGACGTGCCATCACTTCAGAAAGGCTTCCTTCCTTCCTGATGTTGGTTTGTTCCTCTTGGAGACAAAAATAATATTTTCCTCAGCAAAGGTGATTTTCCTCCTGTGAAGCCTATGGACAACTGAATTGATTTTTCAAGCCAAAACAATTTTAGAGTCTATTTATCTTCTCAGGATGATCACCTTCACTAAATCATTTTGTCATCTCTTTGCTGTCGGTTTCTGTAACAGAGAAGATTGTAGGCCTTCATACTTTATTTTTTTTTAACATCTTTATTGGAGTATAATTGCTTCACAATGGTGTGTTAGTTTCTGCTTTATAACAAAGTTTATCAGCTATACATATACATATATCCCCATATCTCTTCCCTCTTGCGTCTCCCTCCCACCCTCCCTATCCCATCCCTCTAGGTGGTCACAAAGCACCAAGCTGATCTCCCTGTGCTATGCGGCTGCTTCCCACTAGCTATCTATTTTACATTTGGTAGTATATATAAGTCCAAGGCCTTTGAAACAGAAAACTAGATACGGAATAACACAACGGCATCCATGTAACAGATAGGAGTTAAATGTTTTATTATTTTAACACTCTAGATTGGTTTTCTCCAATAGCTCTCCAAAAATGATTTATAGATAAAATTTAGTAAAAGTGAGAGTTACTATAAAATAACTATATTGAAGACTCAATTTTTTCACATTTCTTTTTCTTCCCTTTGGAACGTTGAAAAAGACGCTTAAGACATGAATTTCACTTTTTCATTATAAAATCAATGCATATACTGGTTAAAAAAGAAACAACATAAAAAAGTCTAGAAGAATTTAAGATGAAAAGTAAGTCTTCCCCTACCTTTATCCCCAGATATAATCTGTATATAGAGTTTTATGTGTGTAAGTATATAGGTATATACATAAATAAAATCCTATTACCCAGCTTCTTCTATATAATATATTTTGGAGATCTTTTTATACCAACACTTATAAATCTACCTCGTGTTTAAGTGGCCACATATCACAAATATTTCTGCATCTATCATAAGTTATTTACCCAGTCCCTGATTGATTTTTTTCAGAAATTTTAGCAAATAACAATTACAAACTATGCTTCATAGAACATCCTTTAAAATCTATCTTTATATTTTTGGATGGGTAAAACTGCATGATATAGATGAGCAGTGGAATTGTTGGGCCAAAATGGTAAGAGGGGCAAGAGAGAGGATGCAAAGCTTTCCAGTTGACATGTTTGCAAGTCCAGTTGACAAGCAGATGCTGAGTCCTTAGTATATCTACCCCAATCTTTCTGGGAGAATGATGGAACTAAAAATCAGTACAAGGTAGATTATAATCACATGAATCTTGCCACTTTAAATTCTCTACCATTTCTTCGGGTTTTTTGTTAGTTAGTTTGTTCGTTTTAGCTTTTCCCCATTTCCCCTCTTCTTACCTTCTCCCTATTGAAGTAGAGGGGAATAGCTTGGATAATATCATAATGATGAGAGAGGCCTCTAATCCAAGTTTTGTCCTCCTGAGCCTCCCTGATGCCACTGAGGTGTGGCTGGTCTGGTTTTGTCTCTGGACTTTCTTCCCTGATACCTGATCAAGTTGGCTGACCTGTACCAGGTTTTGAGCTTTTGCAGGTCCACTGCTGACAACCACCACGGACTTTACCATTGCCTCTGGTCATGAATTCCCTATACTTTACAACCTTCCTGTACTAACCCCAGATTTCTTCAGTCCACTTGTCCTCTAAAGCAATTCCATGCTTCTTGATTAAGGCACAAAGTACTTACTGAATTTCCTACGTGCTATGTCCAGGCTGGGGACAGCTGGGAGCACCATCTCAGGCTCATGCACATCAACACCAACCTCCCCCAAGGCTGCCCTACAGCTCCTGGGCTACGCTGCACGTGGCAGGAGGCAAAGCCCCAACCTGCATAAACTTGGGTCCTCCCTCCACCTAGTATCTTTGGTTCTTTGGGGCAAGTAAGTGGCCATAGGAATCCTATTGCCATTCTCAGGGTCCCAGGTTGTATCAGAACCTAATCTAATCCCCTTCTGATTTTCTCTATTTTCGTCTACTTCTTTTACTTTATTTCCTTTCACAGTTTGGGAAAGCTTTTGCCATCATATACCACCCCTCTCTACATTATGGCTTTTTGAAAAACTCTCTGCTCAGGATCTCCAGCTTAATTCTTGATACGTAAAGGGAAGTTTTTGGAACCTTGTAAATTCTTTATTCTCTTAGTAACACCAGTCTTTCAAGATCATTGACTTGCTATGGACTAAACAAAAGCCTAATTTGTAGCTCAGTGGTTCTTATATTTTAGGGCCTCTCTGCCCTAATCTGGAAGCAAGGCTTATTACTGATCAATACGTGGAGAGTCTCAGAATGTCATGATTGACTGGAAATCAAAATATACAGGGAAAACTTCCTGGAATCTACAATATTCCTTTCCAAAAGGTCCAATACCAACACCTTTGGCATCAAGTGTCAGGAAACACATACTCCAGAATGTGAAGCAAGGGGCTAGAAGACAGTTAGCTAAGCAGGCTGACTGAAGGATAATCAAAGTCTGCAATAATGGGAGACAATCCTGCTGGCCTTCTTGGCTTGCCCACCAGGGTGTTTTTTCTTAGTCAAGCAACACTCCTGGAACACCCTTAAAGTATTTTATGTTGATGCTTCTTTAATTTTATGGGCTCCATAAAGTTCAAGTTGGTTTACAGAGTGGCTTCCCATGATTATATTATTTACCCACAGCCAGGCCCCTGGGCGCTGGGAATTTATTTTCTCCCCCTGCCCTAGAGAAATGGTATGAGCAGGTATAGCCCAGGGGCCTATCTAGGCCCCTGGATACACAATTCAGTAAGTTTGAGTTTAAACATTTTTGTATGATAATTTATGATAATTGCCCAGAAGTGGCAATTATATGGATAGAGGTTCGATAGGGGACCAGAAAGAGTCTTCGACAATATTTTATTATTTTCACATTTTATTTGTTATTATTAAAGAGCACTAAGCCTCATGCAAATACAGAAGTTCAGAAAGAGCCACAAACGCTATCAAGAATGCAAAAGAACACAAAGACCCCAAAAATGAACCAAAACTGTACCTGACTCTCAGAGTACCCCTCCTCATTTCTACCTACCCTGACTCTATTCCCATATCAGTTAACAATATTTTCTTAACAGCAAAAAGAGTTCTTTTGTCAGACTATCTCCATCTTATCTTAGCAGGTGAATAAATCATCAGGAAATCTCCATCTCAGTTGAGCCATGTGAGAGAGAAGAAAATCACATGAACTCAAGAGTAGGGAACAAAAATATACGTAAATCTTTCAATCTGTAACACCAAGATTAGACCCTAACACACAGTTTCTTTTTTTCTTCCTCCCTCCCTCACTGACCTTCCCTTTCTTCTCTCCCTTCCTCCTTCCCTTCCTTCAGTTTTTTTTCTTTTTTTTCTTTCCCTTGTCTATCTTTTTTTTTTGCTCTTCCCTTCTATCTTTGTGTCTTTCCTTCATTCTTTCTATTTATCTTACTTTCCCTCCTTCTTTTGTCATTCAACAAACATTTGAGTGTCTACTATGTAACAGGCACTATGCTTAACACTAGCTATAAGAGAAAATAAGAGAGAAAGAGCCCTTGCCTTTTCAAGTTTACAATCTAGTAAGTGGGGCTCACTGCATGCTGATAAAGTAAATAAACATTTCCTTCACCTTATGGCTCTTTGTATTCCTAAATAGAATGGTTAGGAAAATCATCAGCGCTAAACAGCTCTAAAGAAGACTACTTCCAGTGCAGGGACCACTAAGTATAAAGTCCTATAGGGCCAAGCAGGTTTTAAAAAAATAATTGAGTGAAGCAGCTCATGTCCAAAAATAGAAAGATGTAGGGTCTGTGGCAAACTGGAAGCACATGGCCCATCTAAATCAGGCAAGTGCTACTCAGCTCTCACTGATGGTTTTCACGCAGCAGTGTAGCCCTGTACTGCTACATCTCCAACTTTTTCAAGAGAAAGTAGAAATATGCATTGTAGCATAATTATCTCATTTTTAAAACACCATGTCGCCCAAGCAGGAAATATCTGAAAGCAAGATACAATCAGGGAATTACCAGCTTATGGACCCCTCTTCTAAATATTCATTACCCTCAGTTTGTCTTAATAGGGAAGCCATCCTATCAGATGTATGGCAAAAGCCAGCCCAACCCAAGTTTCAGTCTTGGCCTTTTAGAACCCAACACTTGTGATTTCCATTAGTCCATATGTCTTGTAGATTCTTATAGTAAAAATGAATGACAAGGAAATATTGCCCAAATAGAATTCTATAAAAGTATGTTCTTCTTTTAAGTCATCTTTAGGTCTAGTAGAGAAGGATAAGTATTGAGAAGTAAGGCCCTGGGTAGTTAGCAGGGTTGATTTCTATGTTTGCATTGAAGTTACTGAAAAGCCTAGAAATTCTTTCTAGCCAGTCTAATGCACATCCTAGCTTGACCATCTGGCCCTCCCTTTCAGCTTGCGTATTCGTTTGAGGGTAGTGAATACCGAGATGATGACTTCCTCTGCCAAACCAAATGGAGGCTTGTGACCAAGCTTCTTGGTCACATCACAAGAAATATATATAGTATCTTTGAGAGGTTATACCTGTGATTATCAAACTGTTCTTCTAGGTCTGTCTTCCAGCTAAATATGCAGGTCACAAAAAAGTTCTGGCTACCCTCTGGAGCAGCATTTTCTAAAATGTGTTCTATGGAATTCTAGACCCAAGATACGCTATAGAAAAAAAGAGGGGGAGGGGACTCCATATTCATATATATTTAGGAAATACAGTAAGATATACTATACACACTGTACACCATAAATATACACACACAAACATATATATGCAAATTTTTCGGAAACTCCTCAAAAAAATTGGCACATCAAAATGTCTAAGAAGTTATAAATATAAAATCTTGATGAACTTTAACTCAGTGTTTTTCAAATTGATACAACAAGGAATGCTTTCTTGTGTAATACCCATTGACATACCATCAGAACACACTTTAGGCATTGTTGATTGGAACTAACAATATGATTTCCCACAAAGGGGAAGTCATATTTAACAAAAAATAATATACATCTTCATTTATGTCAAAATGCTTTTGGGGCTTCCCTGGTGGCGCAGTGGTTGAGAATCTGCCTGCCAATGCAGGGGACACGGGTTCGAGCCCTGGTCTGGGAAGATCCCACATGCTGCAGAGCAACTAGGCCCGTGAGCCACAACTACTGAGCCTGCGCGTCTGGAGCTTGTGCTCCGCAACAAGAGAGGCCGTGACAGTGAGAGGCCCGCGCACTGAGATGAAGAGTGGCCCCCGCTCGCCGCAACTAGAGAAAGCCCTCACACAGAAACGAAGACCCAACACAGCCTAAATAAATAAATAGCGTTCCCTTTAAAAAAAGAAAAAAAAAAAAAAGCTTTTTGAATGGGTTTATGTTTCTGCATTTTCTTTACTGAACTGATCCAGTTTAAGACATAGTCTAGTGTGGGACCCCAGCAATGTCATCATCAAAGCAATTTATATAGCAATGTACACATTACATAGCATTTTCACAAATAGTTCTTCATTAAACCTTTGGGACAAACCTCTCAGGCAAATATCTCCTGCGCTTTGTTTGTTCATCTCAAAATAGGGAAAACAAATGATCTGCCTAAAGTCATCAGCTGATGTGAGATTGCAATCCTATTGGCTCCTGGTACATAGCTGCTGCAAAACTCTCATTCAACTCTGTGATTCCTGATGGCTCAGAGTTTCAACTGCTCTTCCAAACTTCAGGGCTTGTGGTAATAAGCATTTTCTATGTTGATAATGACAGTAATTAAAGGCATTGGCTCATGCTTAGAAAAGAGGCAGGCCCATCAGAAATTTGTGATGAGTGTAAATTAGAAAGGCAAAGCAACATAATTCATTGTAGAACTCCTTCACTCATGTGTAAAGAGCAAAGCTATCCATCAGTTCAAACATTTGTACATGGAAGTTACTGTAACAGACAGGTTAGGAAGATGAGTAAGACATATTCCCCCCCTTCGAACAATTGGTTAAGAAAAGCAACCAACAGCTTTAAGACAACGTACATGATCATCTTCCAAAGGAGAAATTCAAAGGAGAGAAAAAAATGAGGCAGCCCAAGCAAGGAAGCTGAGAACTGAGAAAATGCCACTAAATTTCAAACCTGAAGATGTCTGACCAGTGTCCTTAGAGAGAGCAGATTGCTGTGGAAGTAGATCACAAAGGGTTAATTCATAAGTGGTTACATCTGAGAACACGCACCTCCAGTCTAACCTAAGTTTAGAATTTATTGTCAGAAATCACAGAGCTTTGGATAAACCTCATTAGCTACAACACTGCAATGTGTTTAAAAAAAAAAAAAAATGCTTTCATACCGTCCTTCTTTTCAACCTTGAAGAGAGCAAAAATGCTGTATTTTTCCACAGGCATAAATGAGTTTGCCTCTGCTACTTTTGAGTAGGAACTAAAGGATGCTCTCAAAATGCCTCAGCTTCTCCCTAAGACATACAGGCTTCCAGTAGCTGACCACAAACAGCCCAGCTCTGTATGTTAACCAGGCCAGGATGAAGGGAAGCCCCATAACTCCCTAGCTGCAGGTATTCTCTATCTGGCCTGACAGCTGGAAGCATGTACAGCTCTGATGTGCTGGAACCAGGAAGCTCCAAGGGCAGCCTTGAGGGACGCAGGGAAGGCGTGAATCCAGTACTCTCCGCACTTGTTGTGTCTTTGAACCTGACTCATTGCTGGCCTTAGATGTCCTCACCAAGGGAAATAGTAATGACACCGGCAACAGACTATGTTTTCCATACACCACACAAAGCTTAAGTGTCTTGCTATTACATTTGAGTGTATTACTATTCACGTAGCCCCCGGAACCTATTCATGGGCTCCTTGGGATGCTCCATCTCCTCCCGTCTAGTCCATTCCTACTCACCCTTTTGAGGTCCTCCTCAGATTAGTCCTTTTCTTTTGGCAGGCCATTCTGACTGCTGCAGCCCACAAACGAACTTTCCCAGTTACACACTGCCGTGATTGTTTTCCAAATATTTCAGATACGACCTCTGCCTTGTCATTAAAATCCAAGTAATTGGATCCAATGATCCAATCCAAATAATGGGACAGCTATGTAACTGAAAGGCTTATGTGCTAAGCACTCTACCAAGTTCTAAGAATTGCCCTATGTGATTGAAATTAGTCTCTCTCTTTCACAGATGAGGAAACTAAAGCTCAGAGGTTCCCAAAGTCATGCAGCACAAAAATTATAAAGTCAGGACTTGATGCTAACTCTGTCGTAAAGCCCTTGCTTCGTCCAAGTGCCCCGCTGACTTTCACATTGGAAGTTACAAACTATGTTATATGTGCTAAGGCTTTGTGTATCTTAGGCTTAGATGTACTGTTCCATTTCTCCAAAGGTTAGAGGGTAAAAATACTTTGTCAACCAAGAAAGTGAAATATCACCTGTTGAACCATGAAGGAGAAATTGCAGCAAATGAAAACTCTTCAAAAAATAAAGCCATCTAACAAAAATGTCTGATCAATAGTGGCAAGGGTTCTATATGCTAATGAAACCAAGGGCTATATAAAAAATAAGTCTTCCTTTGTTCTATGATACCTCCTCAGTATTGAAGAGTATCAAAGAGACATAGCATATTCCAGGCACGTCAGCCCTAGTGGTAACAATAAAAACTGGGGCTTGCTGAAACATCTCTACTATTCCTAGAACTTGAAGCCATCCTGACATTTCATTTCTAGTTTCTCTGACCTTTTATTGTCTATTCTGTGCCAGGTACTGTTACGCAAAGGTGATGCTGTGTATTCCTGAGTACACTGTCTAATGGGGGAGATATTTTAGGGAACATTTGCAATAGAGCTTGGTGAGTGTATCAGACATATAATAAAGAACATTGATGACACAAAGGAAGGAGTAATCAACTCTGCTTAAATGAGTCAAAGAAAGCTTTTGCTGAGTTGCTTGAGTTGGGCTTTAAAGAATCAAAGGATCACCAGAAGTTGCCAAGAGTATTCAAGACAGAGGAATAATATTGGAAACACATCATGGCATGAAAAATCAGAGCATTCCTTTCCTCTACAATATAAGAGGCATGAGATAGAATGGTGAGGAATGAGGAAAAGAGGTAGGCAGGGCTAGGCTGGCTTCCATAAGGCTCCTAGGAAACACTTCTTAATCTGACTTGAAAAAATTCATTAAAGAGCTAAAAAGAGGTTTGCTTGTTACTATAGTATACTTTCCAGAGAGGCCATATATTGAAAAGGCTGATAGAAACACAGATTGTTCAATTAGACGTGCTTAGGAGAAAGGCAGGTCTCAGCCATTCTTAGAGCACAGGAACATGTGCATATTCAGGCCAGAGAGCATGAAGAGCTGGAAAAGCTGTAGAGGCCACCACCCTGGGATATAAACATGACTCTACGGGGTTAGGAAAAGAAACTGAGCCTCGAGTTTGTAATTTCTGGCTACAGGCCCAACCAAGCAGCTGAACACCATCCATCTCACATTCTTTCATTAATTCAACAAACATTTGTTGAGTTCGTACCACGTGCAAGGCCCTGTTTAAATGCTGGTAATAAAAAAAAAATGAACAGAGCAATTTCCAGGCTTCATGGAATATTCGTTCTAGTGGAAAGAGACAAAACAATACACAGAGAAACAAGTACATCAGAGGATGATAAATGCTATGAAGAAAAATAAAACAGGTTAAGGAGTCCAGGAAGTATGGGAGTGAGTGGAAGAGGAATACTATTTATGTAGAATGGTCAGAAAAGGCCTCTCTAACAGGTGGTGTTTGAACCGAGACCTGAAGGAAGTAAAGGAATGAGCTGTGAAGCTCTCTGGAGGAAGAGCATCATGTTTGGCATGGTAGGGAATCAGTTAGGACGGCTGTGTAGCCCAAGAGGATTGGTGAAGAGGGAGAGACAGACAGAGAGAGAAGGATAAAGATGAAATCAAAGGTGACAGGATAGCAGCAAGTAGGGCCTCAGAGGAAGGGTGACTGTAGACCTGGTCAGCTTACATTTATATATGGCTATTGTCTGGACATAATTATTAATAGCATCTTCTTTCTTTCCCAAAATAGTCCCACTTGGGATAATAAATTATATGGTCACCCTGCTCACAGGTGATTTTAAGAGTGCTGTCTTTGACACTGAATAAGATGGGAAGCCCTTAGAGGATTTTAAGCAGAGGGATGCCATGATCTAACTTACACTTCAAAAGAATCACTCCAGCTTCAGGGATGAGATGCAAGGGTTAAAGCAAAGAGACCCTGTTGGCAGGCTATTGAAATCATCCAGGCAAGAGAAGAGATGGTGTGAACCAGGGCATAAGTGGTAAAGATAGTAAGGAGTAGCAGATTCTGGTTATATTTTGAAGGGTGAACTGATAGGATTTGCTGAGCGATTGGAAGTAGGATGTGAAAAAATGAGAGAAGCTCAGCTATGCTCTGCGTGTCTCTATGTGGTCTTGGTGCTTATGTCTGGCCTTTTTGCCTAAGGAAAAAGATAATTGTTGTTTGATTTTTTTGTTGTTAAGTATTTTCAAATTTGTAGACAAAAATTGCAAGGTCAGAAACAAAGAACATCTATAAACCCTTCACCCTTTTCCCCCAAGAATGATTCCAAGGTTTGTGGACTGAGTACTTGGACGTTACTTACCTATTTCTCTTGCAGAAGTAGACAGTCCTTAAGACCTAGAGGAAAGTTTCGTCAAGTTTGAAATCTCACAAAAAGCTAGCAATGCTTTTTGACCCCCTTGTTCCGCACCTAAGAATCTACTCTCAGTGTAGAATGGTGTAATACAAGTAAAAACATATGTTTGTAGGAATCCTAACAGTATTATCTAGAAGACAAGAAAATGTAAATAATGGAAAAGTTAACCCTTAGAGACAGACTTTTATAAATTATGGCATAGTAACAAGATGCAAGAAAGCAGGCCTCCAAAACTAAAATTACATAGAATCATGGACAATTATAAATATGATAGGTTAAAATGGCATACCTACAGAGGAAAATGTATACTGATTGCAATACTGTAAAAATATTTATACATATGACAGCCAATATGAAAAAAAATTATTCACGGTGTTAAGACAGTAGACTAATGAGTTGCTGCATTTTTAAAAAAATTGTTAATTCTTGTTTTATTCTTTTCAATAACAACAGAAAGAAGAAGTAGTTGACTCAGGAAAAGACTTCCTACTTTGATTCAGTAAGCCAGTTTCCTACCTTTTCCTCTTTTTTAAAAAATCTCCTTTCCTGGGGGCTTCCCTGGTGGCAGAGTGGTTGAGAATCTGCCTGCCAATGCAGGGGACACGGGTTCGAGCCCTGGTCTGGGAGGATCCCACATGCCGCGGAGCAACTAGGCCCGTGAGCCACAACTACTGAGCCTGCACGTCTGGAGCCTGTGCTCCGCAACAAGAGAGGCCGCGGTAATGAGAGGCCCGCGCACCGCGATGAAGAGTGGCCCTCACTTGCCGCAACTAGAGAAAGCCCTTGCACAGAAATGAAGACCCAACCCAGCCATAAATAAATAAATTTTAAAAATCTCCTTTCCTCACTATCTCCTGGCCATCCCAATCCACAGAATGAGAACAAAGAAACAGCAAAGGGAAGAGAGGGATAGGACACAAAGGAGAAGAAGCAGGGACCATTGATTTCTCCCTTGAAATGGGTCTTACATTCCACCAGGCGCACATCTGCCTCCATTCCATTCTGCCACTCCCATCCAGTCAGGGCCCTCCACCCCCTGGACTCTGATAAAACCACCTAGGAAGTCTCTTCCTTCTATTCCTGTGACTGCCTGCTCACAATTCTTCCACAGCACGCCAGCCAAAGTAATTCTTAAAGCACATATCAGATTACGTCACTACTCTTGTTCTAACTGTCCTCTATCTCGGTAGTTCCCCTTTCCAAATCCTTAGCAGGGTCTAGAACAGCAGTTCTCTGGGCATCCCTGAGACCAGTTCATGGGATTTATAAGGTCAAAAATATTTTGATAATAACACTAAGCCGTTATTTGACTTTTTTACACTTGTTTTCTCATAATGTACCAACTGAATGCAAGATACAAGAATCCAGCTGTCTTTTATTAAGCCAGGTATTAAAGAGATTTGCAATTCCGTACCAGCCTGTAATAGCTCCCTATTTCCTATCACAACAAATTTTGAATATTTGGCATGATCTGACTCACTCTTCTTGTCCAACTATACATTTCTTCCTACTCCTTACATATACCCTTTCCTCTATTTGGGTCAGCATCTTCAATCTCTCCGAAACAGCTATGTTCTTCACCATCTCTACACTCTAGTTCCCATAGTACTCTTTCCCAAGATTTCTTATCACTTGCCCAAAATCCACCCAAACTTCAAAGCCCAACTAATGTCATCCCTTCTACTGGGCCACACAGGATACTTCAAGCATTCATGATGTCCCTTTACTCTATGCCATACAACTTGGCACAAGAATTGGAAGTCAGTTTCATCTCAAGCACTAAATTCAATCATTTGTTAGTGTTTGTCTGAAACATGGTGTTGAGAAAGATGCTGAGTCTTAAAAGGGAAAGGAATGCCATGATTGATTAGCCGTATCAGCCAGTGGGCCCTGGCAGAGGGAGAAGGATCTACTTAGCATTTACTAATGGGTTCCTGGGCATCGGTTCCATATAACCTCTGCGTGTAGCTAATATAGCCCAATATTCCTATTACCCAGTCTTTCCTTAGCAAAGAAACATGGAGTAACTTGAATCCTGAAGGTAGGAAGAGTTTTGATTAGCTCCTCCAGTCTCCTACTAACTTCAAGTCAGAGCCCAGCAGAACCCTCTGACCTGGCTTCATCCATCCACTTTTCAGCTCTCTCCTCCCGAACGAAGGGAGAAATAGCTGTAGGTAGCAGGTTTTGGGTGTCTCACTTTTCTTTACCCTCAAGGCTGCGTTGCAGAAATATTGATTCCAGCTCTCTGGGCAAGTTTATTTGCCCCTTTTATCCCCTAACACATTTTTGTCTACTCATTACCAAAATCATCTAAATGGTACATTTCCTAAGACTGGAGTGTGTCTCTCAACACGGCCCCCACCACAACACACTGTGCCCAGGACAGAACTAAGGTCAAAGTAGGTGCTTAGTATGGCTTGAATGAAAAAGAGGGGAAGCAGGCAACTACCTTATGATTTTGAAGCTTAAGGGGCATTTTGTCATGACGCAAAGGAAAGCACAATGATTCTGGGATATTCCGTATCCACAATCAATTTCACTTGCCATGTTTACAAACACCCCTCTCCCCACTTTGAATGGAATTCCATCCAGATTTCTAATAGCAACAATCACTTTAGTATAGAGATCTCATCAGAGGTAAAAGCAAGAAAAATTAATATATGTCAAGGGGCAAAATATCGGGGAAAGTTCTATATACCATCAGTGGACAGCTCAGTTAAAGCTAAAGCTTGGTGTCAACCTGATTTTCTTTCTTTTATCAGGAAAATACAATATTCTGGTTTAACTTCTGTAACCTAGCTTTAGGATGCTAAGAACTCCCTTATCCTCTCTGGATTCCAGCTCGCTCATCTGTTAAATGCAGGGGCTGGAGGGAGAGATGGGTTTAACATTTCTTCCAGCTTTAAAGTTCATGATCCATCATCTAAATTGATGTTTTAAGTATTGAATCTACAAAATGAAATTATTTTGATTAATATTTAATACAGAACGTGTTCTGTGATAAAGGACCTGCTTGGATTTTAAACATTTGGAGGAAGCATTTGGCTATTTTAGAGCATGTACTTTAATCAGCCTATCTACCTACACTTTTGGAAAACACTTTATAATTGGAGAAGTGGGGAGACTGGATTTGATCACAATCTCAACTGCCACTCAATGTATTCTTTGCCAGTGCAGAGTGACTTTTTTACAGCTTTACTGTCTCCTCATTCCAAATGCAATTTCAAAACCAGCAAAGGCAGAGCTGCCACTGCAGTTGGAGATATTCTTTATCAAATGATACAAACTTAAATGTCCCTTCCTGGTTCTTCATTTTCTCATTTCATTATCTCTACTTTCTGCCTCTGTCTCCTTCAACTGCTTGTAATCAAACCAGCCTGCATGACTGCCTCATTCTCTATCCAAATATTTCGCCACGTAAGATCCTTCTCTGAGAATTCAGGAGTAATGACCTCTCCCTATGGTAACAGGCTGCTTCTCTAAATGAAATAAAACTGGGATCCTACAGCTTTCTCTTTAGAAGGATAAGCCAACCTTATTACACTTTCTTTGTCCTATAGCAGTTTCTTCTGCCTGAAACAACTGTTCCCCCAACTCTTGGCAAAGCTAAATTACTCTTATCCCTACATTTCAACCCACATGTTACTATCTTCATGAGGCCTTTGCTGATCCCCACCCTTTCAACAACTGCCGTTCTCCCATTATCTCCTTATATGCTTCCAAAATAACTTTAGTAATTACATCATGCTTGAAAGGACTTTTTCAGTCTCTATAACCTGCCCTAGAATATAACTGCACGAGGTCAGGGACTGTGTTTATCTTATTCATCAGCTCATCAGTATCCTGAGAATATGGAACTATGCCAGGAATGTTCTAGAATGAATGGAAGGCAGAAAGGAGAGAAAGAGAGTGAAAGAGATAGGGAATGAGTGGGCCTGGCTCTGTCTTAGAGTGTTACCTTCCCCTTGAGTTCTCTGTCTTTTATCACTGCCACTGCCACTGCCACCACCATGATGCTTCTAGCAAGAGAAGGCAGGATGGTATTGTGTGGAAAGACCTAGATTTAAATTCAAGTTCTGCTATTTACTAACTCTAGGATTTGAGCAAGTTACCTAGCCTGGCTAAACATGATTCTTTGTGTAGAATATTCTTTGCAGGGTTACTGTGAGGACAAAATGAGATCATGTCTAAAAAAGTACAAGATGGTTGCTCAATAAATATTAATTATTTTCTATCTCCGCTCTCCCCCAGCCCCCATCCCAAGTGTGCTACTGTTCCTTTAACACTTTGGCTCAAGTGTGGACAAAAACATCTTCTCTTGGTCTCCTTAGCACATCCGAGACAGACTGGCACTTTACTAATTGCTAAGGGAATAACAAAAGGTAATTAAACACAGAGCAGTGGCAGTATAAAGCAGCCTGGCTTCCCCAGAACAGGGTTTAGTTTCCATTATAGTTACTTATTTTTCAGACTCAAAGGCCCTATTATATTCCAAATGGGGTTCTAAAGAGAAAGAGAATTCTACAGAGCAAACTCTTTTATTCATTCATCTCTTCATTCATTCATTCATTCATTCAGTAAAAATTGGTTGTGTCCTAGTTAGCATGGAATTGGTGCAAACCACCTGGCCTCTAGGCCATACAGCATTGTAGATAGACGGCAAAACCTTAGCTCAGAGAGAGAAAAAGAACAGCAGAAACTAATAGCAATACAAGGAAATGGGGGTAAAATTGTGGTCCTCAAGCTAGGAAGGTAGAGTTGCCAGGTTTTAAGGGGGAAAAAATCAGGATACCCAGTTAAATTTTGAAAAATAGCCCTGTCATATTCTTGCAATTTTTTGAAAAAAAAGCTCAAATCAGGATGCTCAGGATGTCCTAAAAAAGTCAATATATGATGCAAGTCAAAAAACAGACATGTCTTGTCAATACAGGATGCCTGGCAAACTTGCCCCAAGGGGAAGGGCCGATAATTAAAGGCCAAGGTCTACCCATTAACATGACATTTGAGAGGAGGTTGGATGAAGGGAGGAGCCTTCAATCACTGGCAGACCTGCTGCATGCAGAGGGACTAGGGACAGACCGCGTGGAGGACTGGAGGGGCTTGAGCACAGTGAGGAAGGGTGGTACTAGGTCCCAGACGTGGAGCTGGCAGGGCCAAAACAGAACATCAGCAGGATGGGAAAGAAGGAGAAACCTGCAGGACCAAGAAGGAGCTCAGGGAGCAGCTCAGTTACCCCCTGAAAAGGGGTGGTACTCAAAGTATTTAGCAGCTGGGAAGCAGGCACCAGAGCAATCAGAAAGGGTGCATCCTGGACTCCCTCTGCCATGCCAGGCATTAATTCTTCAGTTGCTGGACCACAGGGAGGTCCAGGAGGTCCTGGAGAGGGTCTAAGATGGCCAGGGTGCCGGTGGGAGGGGTGTGGTTATTCAGGGGGCTAAGAGCAGAACTATTTACTCCTGGGGAAAAAAAGTATTTCAGTATTTTAACAGCTAGCATAGCTGTTTCACTGTGTCCCACAGAATGGCAGACCTGCCCCAATCAGTTCTCAGAAGGGGCAACGTACCCACGAGGCTAAGGAATAGGCTTTGGCACTTATTCTGAGCCCTGATGGTTGTAGCCTGGTCCTTCTGACTATTAAACATCTGTAGAGGATGGTTGAGCTGACTTTGTGACAGGCATCTGGTATTTTTTTGGAGCTAGGGGAGAGGGTGGGATAGAGACCAGACCAAGCACACATTATACCTGTATCACCTATCTCACATCGATCTCTCCATGTGGTGAGGACGAAAGCAATGTCTCCTGGACTAGAAACTCCAGGAGGAAAGAGACTAAGATAAGTAAACACTACGATAATATCAGGTAAACTGGGGTAATAACATCAGTATGGAAGGGTTTAAGCAATCTGAAGGTCATCTGTTTACTCAGTATGCATTCATTTTTAGCACCTACCATGTGACACGCACTGTGCTGTACCCTAGGATAATAATAATTAAAAGTATTTTTAAAGTATTTTATTTAAATATTAAAATACTAATATACTAAAATACTAATACTAAAATACAAAAAAAGTATTTTATTTTTTAAAAAGGCAGTTGATGTAAAACAGACATACTGATTTTTGAATCCCACTCAAAATATTGACTATATATATATATATATATATATATATATATATATATATACATACACCCATACATACATATATGCTAAAAAATAAACTCTGTTAAAAAAACAAACAAACTTTATTTTACAAGATTCCAAAGTGAGCCATACTCATCTTCCTTGGGAAGCACTTAGTATTGCCTTGCTTGGCAACAAAAAGGGGAGCCAGGGCTTCCCTGGTGGCACAGTGGTTGAGAATCTGCCTGCCAATGCAGGGCACACGGGTTCGAGCCCTGGTCTGGGAAGATCCCACATGCCGTGGAGCAACTGGGCCTGTGAGCCACAATTACTGAGCCTGCGCGTCTGGAGCCTGTGCTCTGCAACAAGAGAGGCCGCGATAGTGAGAGGCCCGCGCACCGCGATGAAGAGTGGCCCCCGCTTGCCGCAACTAGAGAAAGCCCTCGCACAGAAACGAAAACCCAACACAGCCAAAAATAAATAAATAAATAAATAAATAAAATTTTAAAAAAAAAAAAAGGGGAGCCAGTATAACCATCAATCTGAAGTTACAATACGTATCATCTTTCCTACAGACAGAAAAACAGACAAAATTAATTCCCTTTTGGTCCTGTGATTATTGCAATGTTTACTCTGACTTACTCTCCGTGATAAGAATGAGAACTACATGGCACAGAATTTAAATGCATGAAGGCTTGCTACGTGTTTTTTTTCTACTTTGTTCACCATGCTCTAGATTTGTAAATATGTACAATTTTCTGGGCATGGGGGTGTTCCCTGGGAGTTTGGCTACCAACACAAGCCACGACATACGTCTTTACCTCAAATTAGAGATAAAACATGTATGGGCAAAAATTCTGACAGCCAAATAAATTAACTTGAAAGAAATTATTTGCTGAGTAGGTATTAAGATTTTTATTCATGGTCTATACATTTAGATATATGCTTTTCTTGGACAGTAATGATGTCTATTTCTTTAACAGATTATGTACTAAAGGGAAACCACACAACTTATTCAAATGAGGATAATCTGTAGAGTGAAAGGGGAGTTATTAATAATTATGCCACAGGGAGATCAGCTCGGTGGTTTGTGACCACCTAGAGGGGTGGGATGGGGAGGGTGAGAGGGAGGGAGACGCAAGAGGGAAGAGATATGGGAACATACATATATGTATAACTGATTCACTTTGTTGTAAAGCAGAAACTAACACACCATTGTAAACAATTATACTCCAATAAAGATGTTAAATAAATAAATAAATAAATAAATAATAATAATAATAATAATTATGCCAGGACAACAACAACAAAAACAGATGCTAACTTGCATTTATTGAATGCTTCCATTGTATACTTCTATGCTCTGCACTTGAAATACATGTCTTCATTTAATATTCAAAAACTCTCTGTGAAGGATATTATTAGACCCATTTTACAGATGGGCTGGCTGAGATTTAGACAGTTAAGACTGCTATTAAGTGGCAGAATCAGGACTTGAATCCAAGTCCATATGACTCTAAAAAACCTCACCTTAAAGAAAAAAGAAAAAAGAAAACCCACCTTCTAGCAAAGGAGAAAAACTCATAAACAAACAGTAACAGTGCAGGATGATAAGAGCTCTGACAGAGGAAAATGCAAGGTACATAGGAACCCAAAGGTGAGCCCCTGGTCCAGACTGGGGATCTTAAGAACAGGCCCTCAACACATCCCAAAGGTGGCATTTGAGCTGGGCCCTAATCCCAAATGATTCTCAAATCATTCCAAAATAACTAAGTCAGCAACTATACACACTGACTAATTTCCTTAAATATACCAGAGGCAAAGCATTTAAGAAATGATTACACCATTGGAGAATTTCAACAAATTGCCAACAAGACAGGGTAATAGGAAAAACGTAAATCTCAGTGAACAACTCAAAAGTGTAATGGGGCGCCTGGTAAACATCCCAATTATGTATTATCATACATCCTGTCATGGTGATCGATGCTACAGAATATAATTTCACTGAAATACTATCTGTCTTGTCAATAAGACAAGTTGTAGCTGCCCTCTGATGGCTGTGTGCTGCCCCAATCCTAAAGGAAAAGGAGTGGATGCTAATTCCTAGGAACGGTAAGAATGGCATAAGACACTGAGAAATAAATAGTAAGTGAAGGGCTCACCTTAAAGTGCTGCTCTTGGGTTCAGACTGTTCTCCCATTCACCAGCAGCGGATAGCCTTAAAAATAGAGTAAGTGGTAGAAGGGGTTGGTTGCTGTCAATAACTCCCAGGTACGGGGATGGCAGGACAGAGCAAAATGAGCACCAGCCTAGGTCTCCACGACCGCACTGCTCATCCCAGCTCTCGTACTGCATCGCAGTATGGTCTTGGGCAAGTTCCCTAACCTCTCTGGATCTGTTCCACCTCTATAAAAAAGAATTCAGTACCAGGAATTCATCATCTGACATCCTTTCCATCTCTAAACCATGAGCAACTCACCAGGCCAAATTCAGGGTTAGTATTAGAAGAGCCATTCACCTAAGAAAGAAACTAGAAAACCTTTGGTTCTGTGCCTAAAGATGGTCCACTCAGAGGTATCGTACTCTTTGGAAGACTATGTTTAATGACAAAGGATTAGCTTTCCACTTTTTTCCTCACAAGACTTACTAAGGCAAAATGACATCCTCTTTGATTTTTGACCTGGTTTCACATCCTTTTCAATATTAAATGAAATGATGTAACTAACATGCTCACCACAAGATCTGGCACTTATTAAATGGCTCCTTATAAATATTACTTCTTCTGCTTTCCCTAAAGGTTTTGGGTGTCGAATATTCAATTGCCTTGCTGGATTTGTGTTTTCTAAGTAGAGATTTTCTTTTTTTTTTTTTTAGTGTGATGAAGTTTTTTTGTTTTTTGGGGTTTTTTTTGTTTGTTTGTTTTTATTTGGCTGTGCCGGGTCTTAGTTGTGGCACACGGGATCTTTAGTTGTGGCATGCGGGCTCTTAGTTGCAGCATGCGGGATCTAGTTCCCTGACCAAGGATCTAACCTGGGTCCCCTACACTGGGAGCCTGGAGTCTCAACCACTGTACCACCAGGGAAGTCCCTAAGTAGAGATTTTCTAATCCCTGGTTGATACATGGAAACTTCCTCGTCAGACATCTCCACTCGGCTAAAGAGACCAACTGTGTTGCTGACTCTCAGAGGCTTGCCAACATTGTCTCCTATAAGACTCAAATAAACAGCACTCTATATCCATTCCTGAGTCCCCAGAATTTTGAGAAATAGAACGAGGAATACATCAGAAGGAATCCCACATGCCCCCCTTATTACTGAAAGAGGCTAAATTGAAACACAGCAAGGTGTGAAAAACAACACTGGTCTACTAACTCCTCTCCAAAATTAGGTGGACACCCACTGAGGCAGAGGTTGGGCTCCCCCTAGAAAAGAGGAAGCGCAGTGGAGGAATGTTCTCTGTGGGCAAGTCCATGTCTAAGGAAGGAAGGGCAGAGCCAGGTCAAGCAGACCCAGCATTTCCTTCCCCGTTTACAATCAGGTAAAACCCTCCATCATCCCAAGGGTGGAGCAGTAAAGATTTCCAGGGAGGCTAGGACAGCTCTTAAGGAAAATCCCTCCATATGGAAACCGGGAATGGAAAAAAGGCATTCTCATTCATGAAAGACTGTCCATCCAGAACATCATGGAAGAAATAAATGAAGAAACAAACTAAAAACCAGTCTCAGTTACACTAGGGAGAAAGGGTAGAAGCAGATCCAGGCAACTGAAGCCTTAACCTGACCACACAGAAGCAGTCAAGATGATCAGATCTCCATTTCAAAATCTCAAAATTTCTAAATGTGTGCCCTTCACTTCCAAAGAGAAGGGAGGCTCGGGTTAAAGTCCTGACCATTTTGAGGAGCAAGGCTGGGGTTAATTTGCTGTGGCCAGCAAAATGGAGGGAGTTGTGTTAAGGGAAACGATGTCCTCTGGGATGATCACTCGGCTGAAAAGTTACTTGACCAAACACAAGCAGGTGGCAGCCCCACTGCCCAGAAGGGGGCCAGCTGCTAATTACAACGCCTCTCTGGAGAAGTGCTTCCAACAGTATTTGAGTTGTTAGTCGATTAGGTTTCAGTTAAATCGATAAAGCCTTCAGAGTTAACTATCTAGAAGATATTGCTCCACAATTATAATGCACAGAAAAGTGTTTATTATCAGCTTTCTCTTGTTTTGGCTTAATTATTTAAGCACTTGAGATTCAGTGGCTGTCTTCCTGCTGCCCCAGAAACAATCTGAGAGGGAAACCGGCGAACATTTCAAAGAAACCAGATCTATTTCTAATGGACAAATGAATCAAATGAAAAATGGGCTTTTTCTCAATTATATTCAGGAGGAACACAATTATTCAATAAATCAATGTGCATTTAGCTTAGGACAGTAAAAGCCACAATGTACTGAGTGCTCACCATGTGTTAGGTTTGAGCCAAGTGCTTTGCCAACACTATCTTATTTAATCTTTATAATTTCCCTGAAAGATAAGTAGTATTATGCCCATTTTCAGATGTGAAAACATGTCAAGTCAGTAAGAGAAAGAGACAGGATTCAAATTCAGATCTGTTGGTGTTATGGGTTGAATTGTGTCCCCCACCAAAACTCACATATTGAAGTTCTAACCCCTGTACCTCAGAATGTGACCTTATTTGGTAACAGGGTCATTGGAGATATAACTAGTGAAGTTAAGATGAGGCCATACCGGAGTAGGGTGGGTCCCTAATCCCATATGTCTGGTGTCCTTATCAAAAGGGGAGATTTGGACACAGATGCACACAGAAAGAATGATATGTGAAGATGAAGGCAGAGATCAGGGTGATACTCTACAAACCAAGGAACTCCAAAGATTGCCAGCAAATCACCAGAAGCTAGGGGAGAAACATGGAACAGTCTTGCTCACAGTCCTTGGAAAGAACCAAATCTGCTGATTTTGGACTTCTAGCCTCCAGAACTAAGAGACAATAAATTTCTGTTAAGTCACCTGGTTTGTGGTACTTCGTTATGGCAGCTCTAGCAAACTAATATAGTTGGGTCCCCAAAATCTGTGCCTTTCTGCTGGGTCATGCTAGAGGTCTAGGTGGGCAGAGTTCCTTGCTGCTCTTGAACCAACCCATCTGGTTAGACACCCTGGACCAAGCTTTACTGCAGTTTGGACTGAGATGGTAGAGGTAATCTCTGACAACATGTCTAGTGTGGCTTCTTTCCCACCTTCCCCCAGCTTGACTATGTCTCCACCTGTCTTAGTGTTTCTGAGAAATCAATATTGCCTCACTCTTTGAGTTAGCAGACCATGTGTTGTTCACTCATTCACTAAAAAAATACTGAGCTCCTTCTTTGTTCCCACTAGTCTCTCATGGAGTTCACAGTCTAGCAGAGGAGCATGATGTCAAGAAAATTATCACACTGAAAATTATGACAGCTATACAAAAAATGCTTGTCTTAGAGACCCCTACCAAAATTGAGACTGATCTCTTCTCTGTTCCAAGCTTTACCTTGATTCTTTTTAAAAATAATAAGATAGATATGTCAGAACACCAAGAAACAGAGGCCAAAGAAAACTTAATTGTTTTATTTATTCTGTATTCAAGGCAATGATAAGCAATATTTGGCAATTATCTGCAAATTTTCTCAAATTTAATAAAAACTATAAACCTGTATATCCAAGAAGCTCACTGAAACCCAAGTAGGAAAAACCCAAAGAAAATCACACCAAGGCACATCATAAATAAGCACAAATTCAGCAAGGCAGGCTGAAAATTTATGATAAAGATAAAAATCTTTAAAGCAGTCAAAGGGAAACAAGACACATTACATAGAGAGGATAAATATATAAGACTGCAGAATCCTCATCAGAAACAATGCAAATAAAGAATATGAAGTGCTGAAACAAAACTACCAACAAACAGACTTCCTAACCTAGAATTCTATAACTAGAAAAACTTTCTTCAAAAATTAAGTTGAATTAGGACATTTTTAGTAAATTTAAGATTGAGAGAATGTATTGCCAGATAATGTGCATGACAAAGAATTTTAAAGGATGTTCATTAAGCAGAAGAAAAATAATATGTGTTAAAAAAGGTAATATATGAGTAAATATAAAAGACTTTTCTAATTTTTTAAGTGTTTAAAAAATATAATTGACTATTTAGAACAAAGATAACAACAATGTATTGAGGGTAGAATAATGTTGAAGTAAAATAAGTAACAATTACACAAAGGATGAGGGTGGAGGAAAATGAAATGTTACAAGATACATACTTTAATTATGTGTGAAGTGGAATATTACTGAGATAAAGTATGCATTTTAAACTTGAGAACAAACAAACAAATAAATAAAGCAAGCTGATAAGCCAATTGTGGAAATAAAACAAATACTAAAAAAAATAACTAATTCAAAAGAAGACAGGAAAAATGGAAAAACAAAGAATAAATGAGACAAATAACAATATGATGACCATAAACCCACGATTATCAAAAGTATATTAAATATGGGGAGGGGGTGGGGTGAGATGTGACAGGGTAAGAGAGTGTCATGGACATATATACACTACCAAATGTAAAATAGATAACTAGTGGGAAGCAGCCGCATAGCACAGGGAGATCAGCTCGGTGCTTTGTGACCACCTAGAGGGGTGGGATGGGGAGGGTGGGAGGGAGGGAGATGCAAGAGGGAAGAGAAATGGGAACATATTGTATATGTATAACTGATTCACTTTGTTATAAAGCAGAAGCTAACACACCATTGTAAGGCAATTATACTTCAATAAAGATGTTTAAAAAAAAAAAAGTATATTAAACATAAAGATTTCGAGCACTCCAATTAAAAGGCAAAGATTATCAGATGAGATTTTTTTAAAGGCAAGATTCAACTATATGCTGCCCAGATGAAATGCACTTTAAATACAAAGACACAGGATGGAAAAAGATATATTTGAAAACACTAATCATACAGTTAGAGTGACTATATTAATGCCAGGTGAAATAGAGCTCAGGAGAAGAAATATTACCATGCCTAAAGAGGAACATTTCATAAAATAAAATGGTCAATTCAGCAGGAATATGAAAAAATCCAAAATGTACATGCACCTAATAACAGAGCTTCGAAGTGCACAAAGCAAAAACTTATAGCCTTATAAGCCTTAAGGAAGAAATGGATAAAATTATGGTTGGAAATTTCAACATTCTCCTCTCAGTAATCAATAGAACAAGCAGACAGAAAATGAGAAAGTATATAGAAGAGTCAAACAACACTATCAGGTTAAATTCATCAATACCCTTAGAACATTTCACCCCAAAACAGCAGAATGCACATTCTTTACAAATGCACACAAATGTTCAACAAAACAATCCATAGGCTGGGATATAACATATATCTCAAAAGGTTTAAAATGATAGAAATTACATAAAGTGTGTTTTCTAAGCACAATGGAATTAAATAATCAATAACCAAAATATCATGAAAATCCCTTCAAATATGGAAATTAAACAACATGCTTCCAAATGACCCATGGGTCAAAGAAGAAAGCAAGAGAGAAATTAGAAAATATATTTAACTGAATAATGACAACTCAACATGAATTAAGATTTGGGGATGAATCTAAAGCAAACTTACAGGGAAATTTGTAGTCTTAAATGTTTTGGGTTTTTTTTTTTTTTGGCTGTGCCATGCAGCATGAGGATCTTAGTTCAACAACCAGAGATCAAACATGTGCCCCCTGCATTGGGAGCACGGAGTCTTAATGACTGGACCGCCAGGGAAGTCCCTTAAATGCTTATATTAAGGTAATCCTCTGTGACATTTTTTTTAATTGAAGTATAGTTGCTGTACAATATTATATAAGTTTCAGGTGTACAATATAGTGATTCACAAGTTTTAAAGGTTATACTCCACTTATAAAATACTGGCCATATTCCCTGTTGTACAATATATCCTTGTACGTTATTTTATACCTAATAGTTTGTACCTCTTATTCCCCTACCCCTATATTGCCCCTCCCCTCTTCCCTCTCCCCACTGGTAACCACTAATTTGTTCTCTATATCTGTGAGTCTGCTTCTTTTTTTATTATATTCACTAGTTTGTTGTATTTTTTAGATCCCACAAATAAGTGATATCATATAGTATTTGTCTTTCTCTGTCTGATTTATTTCACTTAGCATAATGCCCTCCAAGTCCATCCATGTTACTGCAAATGGCAAAATTTCGTTCTTTTTGAGGCTGAGTAGTATTCCATTGTGTGTGTGTGTGTATGCCACATCTTTATCCATTCGTCTGTTGATGGACACAGGTTGTTTCCATATCTTGGCAATTGTAAATTGCCAACATAGGGGTGCATGTATCTTTTTGAATTAGTGTTTTTGTTTTTTTCAGATATATACCCTGTGACATCTTAATCCTTAAAAAATTATATGAGGATTTCTGACCTGTACTGTGTTTCTCTTGTGTTAAAGAGTGCTTGCTGAAGCTGAATGTGACGGTGGAGTTTGGGGAGCAGGTTTACTTCAGTTCAGTTTGACTGGGTCAAAGTCCATGACAGTTAAAATACTTTGGGTGTCTAATTGTTTGCTTCCCAACCCAGGATGAAGTCAGTAGTTTTTGCTTCCTTTTCTGTTGTTGGAGAGCAATGTGCTGCAGTAGCTGTGAGCTAACCAACATCATCATCACAGTAGAGAAAGAGGAATGTGGTCTCTGTAATAGAATCAACACCACGTGGTGTGCGGGCTACTGCTGTACCCAGGTAGGTACTTTGCTTTGAAGGAAGTGAGAGTGCTGAGGGTCTGGATGAGGCAGGCTTCATTTATTCCCAATTTGTCAATATTTTGTCTCTTCTGAGTAACGGCCACGAGCCCTTTAGTCAACACTGTCTGTGTTGTGATTGAGGTAATTTACCATGATATCATTTAGATGTTTGGGTTTGGATTTAATTTGGGTAAAACAAATTCGGGACAGCTCAGATTGATGTAAATGAATGCTTCAGTAATGTGCCAACTCTGCATTTTAAAAGAGCATTTTTCTGCTAGCTTTACCTATTGAGGGATAAACATGGGCATGAGTACATATCTATATTTAATCATGGAATTTTGCCAATAGTCTTAAAAAGCCAATTGCAATAATAAAAGGCATACCTCTGCAACAGGAATAGTAATAACATTCATTTTAAAGCCAAATAAAAAATGCAAGCAGCCAATTATAAAATTCATTTTATTGACCCATCTTTAATACAATACCAACGAGCAGCCTGAGAGCAATCAATGCCTGTACACTAGAACCAAAATGAATCATCAAACCCACACCCTTCTTTATGCTGTTAAGAAAATCAAGGAATAGAGGTATTAAACCATTTGTCTACAGTCTCACAGCTTCTTCAAAATAAACCAGTTAAAGGGGAAAGTGTTTCTTTGCCATTTTTCTTGTACCTGGCTGTGCAGAAGTTTGATAAACTGAAATTGAAAGTGGCTGCTTTTTAATGAAAATACTTTGTTTGATATTAAATGAATTGATCAATAAAACTCAACTTACTGCATTTGGGTGAGATATAGACCCAGTGGCCAGCTAGGGAAATGAATTAACCCCCAGTCCCCTTTCTCCCTCAAAGCCACTTATTTTCTCATTGGGCAAGTAGAAGAGTGAAATATATTTGGCCTGATTTAGATGTTCTGATAGTGAAACTGTATCATATACTTTTGGATTAAGAACCCCACAAAGGGTTATCCATGTACAATGCTTGGTGTCAGTCGATTTATCTCTTGTAAAAATAAAATACAGTGTGTATGTGTGTGAAAAAAAAAAAAAAAAAAAAAAAAAGAACCCCACAAAGGTACAGAATTTAAGGCAGTGGCAAGGAAGAATCTAAAAGGCAATAGAATATCCAGAATCCAATATGAGAATTCCCAAACACTTTAGGCAAAATATCAATAATTTAGCTTACGGCTCTTATTCCTCTCTTAAATATACACAGAAAAGAGTACTTGGAAATATTTTTCTTTCCAAGTGCTATGTTTTTACCTGTCATTAATATAGCTTAAGATTACGAGGTACAAAAAAAAAAAAAAAAACACTCATCCTTAAATTGCAAAGGTCATATCTTCTAAAGATACCCTTTATCTTTACATGTTTTTATGCCATACAAATTCAAAGGTTTTATAGAGTTTCAGAAATATTAAATATGTGGGTACTCTCATGGTAGAGAGAAAAGAGACAATTATATTTTCTATAACACTTCCAGGACAGTTCAGAAAAGTGGTATAAATGTTCCTTTATGAGGTCAACTTTCCTGTGCTTAAGTATCCTAGAAGCTGATCTTCTGAGAGCAAATATTAGAGCAAGCAGTATTAAATCCCTGTCTTATATTGACTAAGCCAAACAGAAGCTTGCAGAATATTGTAACCTAACTTTCTCTCTCTTAAACCACTCAGGATCTAGTGTACAAGGATCCAGCCAGGCCCAACATCCAGAAAACATGTACCTTCAAGGAGCTGGTGTACGAGACGGTCAAAGTGCCTGGCTGTGCTCACCACACAGACTCCCTGTATACGTACCCAGTAGCCTCTGAATGTCACTGTGGCAAGTGTGACAGCGACAGCACTGACTGCACCGTGCGAGGCCTGGGGCCCAGCTACTGCTCCTTCAGTGAAATCAAAGAATAAAGAGCAGTGGACACTTTGAGCTGCCTACCCTTGACCTGAAGGACCAAGACATCCAAGACGTCTGTGTGTACATGCGCCCAGGCTGCAAACCACTGTGGGAGACCCCACTGATCCCTGCTCTCCTGCAGAAGCGAGCTCCAGGAATGGAGAGTGTTGGGGCCTGGGGCCTGTCACCACTCAACCCTATATTCCTAGTTCTGGGCTCTGTCAGTTTCATTCAACTTGAATGCAGGGGCTGTAAGCTGTTTCCCATTTTTAATAGACTTAGAGGTCCTCTAGAGCAACCCTGTCATTTTACAGACGAGAAAACCTAGACTTAGGAGAAGGAAGTCTCAAGATGATGGAGTAGGAGAACTAAATGGAACGCAATCTCCTGTAAGATATATGGCCTGCAAGAGCAGAGCCGGTATCGCTTTAGTGTCACGGAGCAGGTACCTAACTCTATGTCTAATTGTTTCGTTATTAAGAGGAGAGTCAGGAAGGTAGGGATACTAAATCAAGACTATCCACTTTATTGCCAGCCTATGCAGGTGCTACAACAGTTCCACCTCACCTGTGTTTTCTGGCAGAGAAGTTGTTGACTTGAGAAGGTGGGAGCAGGTGTGGGAGGGTGGTAAGCTGGGAAACAGTGCAACCATTCACAATTTGCAGCCTTAAAAACCACATCTTAATTTTTATTTCAAATTTGAATTAAGAGCCAAGATGAGGGGGCTTCTCTGGTGGCACAGTGGTCGAGAATCTGCCTGCCAATGCAGGGGACACGGGTTCGAGCCCTGGTCTGGGAAGATCCCACATGCCACGGAGCAACTGGGCCCGTGAGCCACAACTACTGAGGCTGCGTGTCTGGAGCCTGTGCTCCGCAACAAGAGGGGCCGCAATAGTGAGAGGCCCGCGCACCGCGATGAAGAGTGGCCCCCGCTCGCCGCCACTAGAGAAAGCCCTCACACAGAAACGAAGACCCAACACAGCCAAAAATAAATAAATTAATTAAAAAAAAAAAAAAAAAAAAGAGCCAAGATGAGAACTATGAATTTGGGTCTGTGGAAATTCAGTTGCAAGATCAACAAATATCCTTTCCTAACTTGCTAGCCCCTATGTACTTTGCCACTTAAATAAACTTGATCAAGAACTTCCAGCCTTCTCAAAGCTTCCCCTCAGGCAATAAGGCATATCACTTGTCACTCACTGCTGTGCCACCTGTATCAGAAATCTCCTCCATTGCTGGGATGGGAACCTTGAAGTCCACGTGACAGCACTTTAGGCAACTTAACAGGCTACATTTAACTTACTTGCCAATTAACTTTTCAGAGAAATAGTTCTCTTAGAAAGAGTTGGCAGTCTAGAGAGAATAGCTGTATTTTCTGGGCTCTCTCTACATTTGCTTTATCACTTGACTACATGTTCTCCCAAATCTATGATTTCTTTCAAAAGGGTGCACTCTGAAAATGCTTTGTGACTTAAACTACTTTTAAAGATAATAACTTTTTTTTTTACCTGAATATTGAAACATACTTAAAAATCAAAAATGTTGTCTAACAAAGGCACAACTTTGGATTTTTCCATGCTCTTGAACTACTTGCTCATGACACATACATGTGTATTTTCATAATATAAGTGGTGACATTACTAGAAATCTATTTTTAAATGCTTCTATAAATATCACCTGTGCTTACTGTTCACTTGGGAATATCCATAAGAATTTTGTTGGATTTTAGTGTTCTTTTTTCCCTAAAATAGACCTTCTGTCATTTCTTGTATCATCAATTTCCTAATTTATTCCTACTCTTAACCCCCAGTCTACACTAAAATTGATTTATTCCCAGAAAGCTCTTAGCATGTCTTATCTGTAACTCAGACTCAATGGGAAGTTTTCCTCATAACCTTTGGAATCTAGTTAAGTACTAGAGCTGATACACTTTCCAGCACATGGATATCAAGGATTATTCTTCTCAGGAGATACAGAAAAAGCATTTGACAAAATTCAACATCCTTCATGATAAAAACTCTCAACAAATTGGATATAGAAGGAATGTACCTCAACATAATAAAGGCCATATATGACAAGCCCACGGCTAACTTCATATTCAATGGTGAAAGATTGAAAGCTTTTCCTCTAAGATCAGGAATAAGAGAAGGATGTCTACTCTCACCAGAGAATATTCCAACATTACCAGAAGTCCTAGACATAGCAATCAGGCAAGAAAAAGAAATAGAAGTCTTCCAAATCAGAAAGGAAGAAGTAAAACTGTCTGTGATTGCAGATGACATTATCTCATATGTAGAAAGCCCTAAAGACTCCACTCAAAAACTGTTAGAACTAATAAATGAATTCAGCAAAGTTTCAGGATACCAAATCAACGTACAAAAATCAGTTGCAGGGCTTCCCTGGTGGCGCAGTGGTTGAGAATCTGCCTGCCAATGCAGGGGACACGGGTTCGAGCCCTGGTCTGGGAAGATCCCACATGCCGCGGAGCAACCTGGCCCGTGAGCCACAACTACTGAGCCTGAGCGTCTGGAGCCTCTGCTCCGCAACAAGAGAGGCCGCGATAGTGACAGGCCCGCGCACCGCGATGAAGAGTGGCCCCCACTCGCCGCAACTGGAGAAAGCCCTCACACAGAAACGAAGACCCAACACAGCCAAAAATAAACATAATAAATAAATAATAAAAATTAAAAAAAAAAAAAAAATCAGTTGCATTTCCATATACTAACAACAAAACTATCTGAAAAAGAATTAAAGAAAATAATCTCATTCACAATAGCATCAAAAACAATATAATAGCTATGAATAAAGTTAACCAAGGAAATGAAAAATCTGTACAATAAAAAATATAAGACAATGATGAAAGAAATTGAAGAAGACACAAATAAATGGAATAATATCTCATGTTCATGGGTCAGAAGAATTAATATTGTTAAAATATCCATACTACTCAAAGCCATCTATAGATTCAATGTCAAAATTCATCTTTTATAGAAATAGGAAAAACAATCCTAAAATTTGTATGGAACCACAAAAGACCCTGATTAGCCAACTTGAGGAAGAAGAACAAAGCTAGAGGCATCACAGTTCCTGGTTTCAAACTATACTACAAAGCTACAGTAATTACAACAGTATGATACTGGCATTAAAAAGACACACTGACCAATGGAACAGAATCAAGAGCCCAGAAATAAACCTATGCATATGTGGTCAACTAGTATTTGACAAGGGAGCCAAGAATACACAGTGGGGTAAAGACAGTCTCTTTATTAAACGATATTGGGAAAACTGGATATCCACATGCAAAATAATGAAATTGGACCACTACTTTACACCACTCACAAACTAACACAAAGTGAATTAAAAACTTGAATGTAAAACCTGGAACCATAAAACTCCTAGAAGAAAATATAGGGGTAAGCTGCTTGACCTTGGTCTTGGCAGTGATTTTTTAGATATGACACCTATAGCACAAGCAACAAAAGCAAAAATAAATGGGACTACATTTAACTAAAAATCTTCTGCACAGCAAAAGAATTGATCACCAGTTGAAGAGGCAACCTAGGGAATGGGAAAAAATATTTGCAAACCACATATCTGATAAGGGGTTAATATCCAAAATATAACTCAATATCAAAAAAAAATAAATCTTATTTTTAAAATGGGCAAATGACCTAAACAGACATTTTTCCAAGCAAGACACATAAATGGCCAACAGGTACATGAAAAGGTAAAACAGCACTGATCACCAGAGAAATGCAAATCAAAACCATGATGAGATATCCTTTCACATCCGTTAGAAGGGCTATTATCAAAAAGATAAGAGATAACAAGTGTTGGCCAGTATGTGGAGAAAGGGAACCCATGCACTGTTGGTGGAAATGTAAATTGATGCAGCCACTATGAAAAACAGTAGAGAGGTTCCTCAAAAAAAATTAAAAAGTGAACTACTATATTATCCAGCAATTCCAATTCTGGGTATATATGAGAAGGAAATAAAGTCACTATCTCAAAGAGATACCTGCACCCCCATGTTCACTCTAACATTATTTTAAATTGCCAGGACCTTGAAACAACTTAAGTGTCTGTCAGTGGATGAACAGATAAAGATGATGTGGTATGTACACACAATTGAATATTATTCAGCCATAAAGAAAGAAGGAAATCCCTCCATTTGTAACAACATGGATGAAACTTGAGGGCATTATGCTAACTGAAATAAGTCAGAGGAAGGCAAATACTGTATGATCTCACTTACATGTGGAATCTAAAATAAACCACAGAGAACAGACTGGTGGTTGCCAGGGGCGGGTGGTCAAGGAGGGAGAAATGGGTAAAGGTGGTCAAAGGATACAAAGTTCCAGTTATCAGATGATAAGTTCTGGGGATCTAATGTACATCATGGTGACTATTATTAACAATACTGTATTATATACCTGACAGTTGCTAAAAGAGATCTTAAAAGTTCTCACCACAAAAAGTAAATAAATAAATAAATAAAAAGGTAACTACATGAGGTGACAGATGTGTTGACTAACCTTACTGTGGTAATTATTTCACAATGTATACATATATCAAATCATCATATTTCACACCTTAAACTTAATGTTGTATGTCAATTATATCTTGATAAGGCTGGAAAAAAATTAAAATTAAATTTCTAAAGAAAAATAATTATTCTTTCCAAATGAATTTTTTTTCCATTCAATTTGAAATTCTTGAATTGAGAATGAGTACATGTTAAAACAGTGGGCCTCTCATAATAATCATCTGCTCTGTTCTTCATGAACAGATGTGATTATATTTTTTGACTGTACAAAGATCTAAGAACAAACAAAATGAAAGCTGAATAGAATCACAGAATGGAGAGAGGACTGAAGGCCATCTAGTTCTGTGTTGCCATTTACTGTGTGCTAACACTGAGGCCTGAGATCACATAGGATCAGAATTAGAACTCTGTACCCCTTATTTTTAGTCTCTCTCCAGATTATCTCCCATTATGCCATCAAAACACTTTGCCAACCAAACTAGATCATTTAAACAAGGCTATCTGCAAAGTGTAGACTATCACATACATCTATATTCTCTATAATATTTTTATGTCAAGACTAGACTGCAGTTCTGGTGATCAAAAAAAAAAAAAAAAGTTAGTAACTCTGTGGATGTAGGGATTCTGTCTGCCTCTGTCTGCCTTTGGGTAAACCCTTAGCACTTAGTAGGTACCATTAGTGGTATAAATGGATTGACTCAAACTGAACCGAGAATCTGTTTGCCTGCAATTTCCATCCAGTTTTCTCTTTTGGAACCATCCAAAACAAAATTAATCTCTTTTCTGTTTGAACACCATTCAAGTAAGGAGAGCAGCTATGTTCTTGTTTCCAGCCGGAAGATTAGCAGTTCATTCAACTGTTCTTTGAATAATCCAGGGTTCAGACAGACCCTTCCACAATCCTGATCAATATTCTTTTGTGTGCTAAGGGCCTATATAAAGTATGCGGATTCATAAAGGGCAGAATGGACCCAGACTGAAGACATTAAATAACTGCAGACAACAGATTGGAATGGAAGGTCTTTGAAGAGACAGCAAATGTATTATAATTATGTCCTGAGCACCTGGCCCATCCTAGGCTCCAGCAACTATGTCTAAATGACTTGATCAGAGCATTGTCTTGCTGCTCTCCATCTGAAACCATTAAGACAAAGCCTTTTGCCCATTTCAATGGTAAGCATTCTTTTTTGCACTCAGTGTTACTCCCTACCAATGTACTTCAGTTAGCCTACTGAGTTTGAAATTTATATCATTACTTCTTCTATTTCTCTTCACATAGAAAGACAGGAAAAAATACTCAAGGCAAGAACTTAAAAGGAGGAGGTGAAAGATCTAAGGCCTATCGAGATTATCAATATTTTACCAATATAAACACAGAAACTTTGTTTACGTACCATGGGCTGCCCAGACAGGTAGCCAAGCAATACTGGTCTGAGCAAACCTGAGTTGCTAATAGGTAGGTAATATAATAGATGACTGATAGCAGAGATGTGAGTTCAAACCCCAGGTTGGGTCCTTCCTGTGTGCTGTTGGTCAAACTATGTAACCTCTCTGAGCTTGGGTCCTCATTTTCAAAATAGCAATAATATTTATAGCTAACATTTATATGGAAGCTACCATGAGCCAGGTACTATTTTATAACTAACTCATTTAATCCTTGTATAGTCCTCTGAAGTAGGTTTATTACTATCTTTATTTCACAGAAGAAGAAATAAGTTTAGAAAGATTAAATAATTTGCATGAGTCACACAGCCAATAAGTGGTGAAGCTGGGATTTAAACCCAGGCAATCAGCTCCAGAGTTTCTGTTTCCAGCCATTACACCATACTGCCTATACTCTCATAAGCATGAATTCCAAAATATTCTCTCCTATTGCCATCACTCCCCTCAGCAGCCAGAAAGAAAAGAGAGAACTGGGCTAGAACTCAGTCAGGAGGCCTGGATTCCACTCACAGCACCTCCCTGACCGCCTCTGTGACTCTGAGCAAGTTACTTTCTCTCTGTGGGCCTCGGAATCCTCATGTGTAAAATGAAAATGTTCAGGGGTCATGAATTCATGCTTAGAGATGCCCAAGGAATGAATGAGACAGACTAAAGTGTATCCTTTCCACAGAGAAACACTTTGCTTGCATATATAATACATAAATTACGTGAGGACATAAGAAGCACTCAATACAATTGCGTCTATCATTATCATTTACTTTTCCCTTTCCCTTTCTGCCCGCATACCTCGAGTGTTCAACCTTAGGAAAAGTTAGAAAAGCTACATCTCTCAATTACGCTCACCATTTCAGACCCCAGAGAAAGTTATTAGCATGGAAACAGCCTTGCAGAGCTAAGGCCAGAGGAAGGCCAGGAACCAGCCCATTTCTGAGCCTGTTTAGTCTTCTAACAGCTGACCTCGACTTTCTGGCCGGCTCTGAGCCTGCCACACCAACAGTTCTTCAGACCCAAGGCTGTGAATGCACAGTGTTCTACAAGCAGTCATAACCTCCCAAATCCACTTAATCCCTTAATCCTCACCTCCCAGCACGGCAGGAGCTCGCACTGAACACCTGCCTCTCAGCCTTTACCCAACAGCTTCCACAAAGACCTGAGCCCAGTCCCAGCTACTCTGCTCCAACTTTCTCAAACCCTGCGGTTCCTGCTTTTAGAGGAAATGTTCTAGCGCATGGCTGAAGTTTGCTAATATGTAAGAGAGAAAATCCAAAGTACATTTGGTATTTGGACAAATATCAAATGTTTTCCCTATGCACCAGATTTAAAATATAAATGGGGGAAGTTAAAAAAAAAAAAAAAGCAAAAGGCAAGCAAGCAGGCTGCTCTGATTCTGGTGCTGCTTCTTCTCCTCCAGTAGACAATTCTAGAAGGGTAAGTGAGATTCCCACTGTATTCTAGAATGTTGACCTTATTATGCCCTCCCTATTGCCGTTACTCCCCACAATAGCAGGAAAGAAGAGAACACTGGGCTGGAAGTCAGTCAGGAGGCCTGGGTTACACTCACAGCAACTCCCAGACTAGCTCTGTGACCATGGGCAAGTCACTTTCTCTCTCCCAGCCTCAGAATCCTCATCTGTAAAATACAGATGTCTGCAGGTCACAAATGAATGCTCAGGGAGGCCTAGAAAGAACTGCAATGAGTGGGCTTCCCTGGTGGCGCAGTGGTTGAGAGTCTGCCTGCCAATGCAGGGGACGCGGGTTCGAGCCCTGGTCCGGGAAGATCCCACATGCCGCGGAGCAACTAGGCCCGTGAGCCACAATTACTGAGCCTGCGCGTCTGGAGCCTGTGCTCCACAACAAGAGAGGCCACGATAGTGAGAGGCCCGCGCACCGCGATGAAGAGTGGCCCCCACTTGCCACAACTAGAGAAAGCCCTCGCACAGAAACGAAGACCCACCCAACACAGTCATAAATAAATAAATAAATACTTAAAAAAAAAAATAAGTAAAAATTAAAAAAAAAAAAAAAGAACTGCAATGAGTGAAATAGACTAAGAATCATTCAACAGAGAAACACTTTGCTTGCATGTTAAATACATAATAACATTCTCCATTTTCATAAAGAAATATGCCAACTTCATTTAGTAAACTTTAAATTTAAAATAGTTTAAGATTTACAGAGAAGTTGCAAAAATAGTAGAGCTCCAATATACCCCACACCCAGTTTCCCCTTTTGTTAACATCTTACATGAGCATCATACATTTATCATGACTATTTTTTATCAGCCTATCTACAAATATGAATACAGAGAAGTATATCTCTACTTAGGAAGAACAAAGACAATTTTGTGTTGATAATTCAGCTTAAATTAGAGATACAGTAGGGAGTAGAGGAAATGATAGTTAACAGGCACAAATCCCAGGAATGGGAGGAGCTGCAGCCCAGATTCAGGGGATGAATGCCACACAGAAATGCAGATCCTGTATTTCTAGATCTCTGGGTTTTATCTTTGTTTTTTGTCTTACAAACAAACTAAAAATCGAGATTTTTTATGTCAAACACATCAATTTTTAAAATTTTGAAGGTAAGCTTATTTCTTTTCCTTTCTCAAAATACTACGCTGGCCAAATAAAACAGATATACTAACTGGATTTGGCCTATGACTTTCAGTTTGGGATCTCTAGTTATATTAGTTTCACTTGGCCAAAGTCAAGTGTTAGCAGGACTGGTTCCTTCTGGAGGCTCTGAGAAGAAGGTCTATTTCCTTTCCTCTTTCAGCTTCCAGTGACCACCTGTTTTCCTTGACTTGTGGAGTACTGCTCCGTCTCCAAAGCACATGACTCCAATTCTGCCTCTGTCATCACATGGCCTTCTCTGCTGACTCTGACTGTTCCTGCATCCCTCTTATAAGAAGTGTTACGATTACTTCAGGCCCACACACATAATCCAGGATAATCTCCCCACCTCAAGATCTTTAATTTAAGCACATATGAAAATTCCCTTTTGCCATGTAAGGTAACATTCACGGCTTCCAAAAAATTAAGACATGGACATATGAGGGGGGTAAATATCCAGTCTACCACATTAGTTTAGAGGCTTAGTTCCTTTCCAGCTTTTGTATTTAAGGATTCTCTCTCAGATCACTTTCTTAGGATGCCATCTTCTTTCTTATGATTCCATTTTCTTGGCCTCCTATCAGAGAAGCCACTTTAGCAAATATCTGGGGGGCAGCTGTCATAAGCCCAGCAGTGTGCCAGGGACAAAGGGAAGAAGTAAATACACAAGGACAAATATTCTCTATTTCAAAGATTTCTGATATACTTGGGAAAGCACAAGAATTTACAGAAGGTACAATATTCTGAAAACTCACTTTATTAGAAAGATTTTCATTAGATCTAGGGGAAGACATTGGGGATACACACATTTTTGCAGAAGAATTTTACAAAACTATGTATTATTATCATCAATTTACTGACACTTGACAGAACACCTATTAGTCACCATGTCCACATATGAACTTAATAATCTGTACTAGAGAGGACACAGCCTGTGAAAACACAGGCCCAGGATGAAGGGCCTGAGAAAGGTCAATATCTCTGAGATTAAACTCTTGGAGGGGACATGGCCAGAACCACCTTATTCCCCTAAACCAAAATTTATGCCCAACACTACAGCCATAAACTATTAAGCCAGAAGGGCATCTTTTCACTGGAACCCTAAAGTGGACATCTTTTGGAGTATCTGCCCCATATTCCTACATCCTTTCTCTGGGAAATACATCTCCCTGTAACTCATTAAAATGCCTTCTTGGCATATCTTTGCAATCACTGACTCCAGTTGATTGAGCCAGTAGGCACTTGCTGCATACACTTCCATCCCTAGACATTTGGAATTAAAACCAAGAGTTGAGTTGGTTGAGGCCTCTAACATAGAAATCTGGAAGATGAAGAATTATAATTTTTCTCCATCATAGACTGGAGTAGAGGGAACCACTCCACACAAAGAGAGAGCAAGCAAGGCAAGAAACAATCACACACAGAGAAACTAAAGTGATATCCAGAGAAGCCCCACAGCTTTTACGTTTTGCTTCCAGTCACTTCTTTGATTTGGCTGCATTATTGCCTTGAGTTCCAAAAGACAACTCTGTTTCTTTAAATAAATTTTCTGTCTTTCCTTAGGTGAGACCAAGTTGACTTCTGTCATTTGAAACTAATGTTAGAAGTCCCCTGCGAGCTCTCAAAGAGCTTTCCCTGAAGGCTCCCACTCACTGCCATCTCCGCTGAAAATGTTTCCTACTATTATTGCATTTGGATCCTTGTCCTTCAGGAACTACTTCAGAAGAATTTGGTACCTGGCATCTATAAGATTTGAGGACAGAGGACACCTTAGGCAACACAACTCACACATCACTTTTGCAGAAGTGAAATGTTTGGCCTAATTTCTCAAAATAAAGTCATTTTTATGGGTGGTGAAATTTCTCATGTCCCAGTTGCTAAACGGTTTCATGTAAACCTTGAAAGTTTACAGGAATTTGATCCTCATCCCAGGCACTGTCCAAATTTTAAGGAATGAAATGAGGTTTGACAGATACCTGTTTAGTGCTTTCACTTATTAAACAAGTATGTTTTGCCATTTATAGAATATTTTCACTCACAGTACCTCATTTGACCCTCACAACAGTCCAGTGAGAAAGATCCTGTATTCCCATTTTAGAGATTTCAGCAGTGTTGAATGATATGACCTAGTGAAATGGCACTGGATTCTGAGGCCCTTAATACTTACTTAGGGTAAGTATTAAGTCTAACTAATCCTAATATGCTAATCACCCTGCACAGTAAATGACACATAGTGTTTCAGGAGTGACAAGTCATTTCATGTTACACAGCCACTCCAATCCACTGATAATTGGCTACCTGCAACACTGTGTTGAGAAGGATTCTGGGAGTGCATGTGGACTCTGAACAAGTGCTGTGACTGAACAGTGCCGCCTGCTGACATGTAAGGGAGAGGACAGTGGCAGCACAGTGCTCGGTATTTCCATCCCTACAGTCAATGCTCTATAAATGTTCATTGAGTTAAACCAAATTGGCAGACCCAGGACTGAAAACCAAGTCACTGATTCTGTTTGCTGGTGTTCTTTCCATTACACTAGACAGCATCTTCCCTCTCACCCCTAAATTCTAAACCAGGGGTGAGAAAACTACAGCCCAAAGATCAAATGTGCCCTGCTGCCTGTTTTTGGAAATGAAGTTTTACTGGAACACAGTCAGGCTCGTTTGTTTATGTACTGTCTGCACATGCTTTCCTGCAACAATGACTGAGTTGAGCAGCCACAACAGAGACCACGTTGCCCACAAAGACTAAAATATTTACCATCTGTCCCTTTATAGAAAAAGTCTGGCCAATCCCGCTCCTAAACCAAATCAAAGAAGTTCAAAGCAGCTCCAAAGAAATCAATGTTATTCTACCTTTTTTTCTCCATAGAAGAAAACTGCCACCTTTGAGCTTTGGTGACTACATAAGGTACACCTTACCATCATTAACATTCTAAGGTAAAGCAGGCAAGTGTGTACTCCTTATTTGCACATTCATGGATTGGCATTTAGAAAAGAAGTATCTGTAATATGAATTAAGGACTTTAACTATGTGTGCCTGAGGTAATTTATTCACTGAAGAGTAAAAGAAAAGTACAACATAAAATGGTAATAATCAAATTAAAACCTACTGTAAACTCCTACTCGCCAAGGATCCAATCAGCCAGAGAGTCGTTACTTTTTTTTTTTTTTCCTTTATGGGGAGAAATACTAAACAAGAATTGGTTAATGAAATTGATGAGAGAAACAGTTTTCAGCATATCCACTCATAAATAAAAGTAACTGATATTCATAATTACAATACTAAAGCCTTATGAGTTACGTAAAGAAGACTTAGTAATCTTTGTGAGACTTAGAGGACAATATTAAGCTAACCAGTGCTAATGAGCCAAGTTGCCCAAGTTCTGAACACACAGGAGAATAGTACATTGGTTTATCCTTTAACTTTTGGTTTTTATGCAGTATTATAGGAGTTAACCCAAGGAACAGAAAGAAAGAAAATGTATTGAGTTAGTTCTCTCTTTCTCCAACAGATTGTGTGGATCACCAAACTACACAATACAACACTCACCTTGGTGATCATTAAATACTTGTGAGCAATAAGGTAATTTATACATCACCACCAACTGCAGTGGGAGAAAATGATAATAAAACATCAAACACAAACATGCAATGTAGTATCAGATATTATGGGGAAAACATTGTGATAGAAATTCTGCTGGGTTGATTAAAAATATGGTGGGTAATAATTCCTCACATCCAAGTACATACATATTACTCCTGAGAACAAGAAGTGGATCTATTCTCTTCCCCCTTGAATTTGGGCAGGGCTTGTGACTTACTCTGACCAACAGAATGCAGCAAAAGTGGCATTCTGAGATTTTCCAATCGGGTCTTAAGAGAACCGTCTCCCTCTTGGAATCTAGCTGCCGTGCCGTGAAGAAGCTCAGGCCAAACTCTAGAGCGAGAGAGGCCATGTGGGGGGAAGCCCTGCCAAACAAGAGGCCATCTTGGGCATTTCTGCTCCTAGCAGCTCCCCACCAAATGCAGCTGCTTACATGATCAGAATTAGTAGAATCACCCAGCTGAGCCCAGTAAACCCACAATAATAAAGTGTTGTTTTAAGACACGATATTTTGGGGCGGTTGGTTAAAAGAAGTAGATCCTCAAACAGAGACAGGTTTTGTGGGGAAGATCATTTAGACTGATGGTCAGAGATGGACTTATGAGAAGTTGTTGTTTGAGCTGAGTGAAAAGAAGGAACCAGTTGTGAGACTCTCTGGTGGCAGAGCATTTCAGGCAGAAGACATAGCAAGTACAAATCCCTGGGGCAGGAATAAGCTTGGTGTGCTTGAGAAAAAATTAGAAGCCTGATATCACTGCAATGTAATGAGGAAAGTTGAATCAGAGAGAGGGAGGGGCTAGATCCTGGAAGGACTCGTAAGCCACAGTAAGGAATTTAGATTTACTTTTAAGCCAGTGGAAAACCATTGGAGATTTTTAAGCAAAAAATGATACAAACTGATTTATGTTTTGAAAATATCATTCTGGTTGCTGTGTATAACTATGGCTTTGCCTTTCCTAGAAATTTTATATAAATGCAATCATACAAAATACAGTCTTTTGTGTCTGGCTTCCTTCACGTATAATGTTTTTGAGATTCATGCATACTACTATGTGTTTCACTAGTTTCTTCCCCTTACGCCTAGATAGATTCCATTATATGCATATGTCACATTTTGTTTATCCATTCACCAGCTGATGGGCATTTGGTATATTTCCCATTTGGGGCTAATACGGATCATTCTACTACAAATATCTGCATATAAGTCATTGTGTAGACACATGTTTTCATTTCTCCTGTGTAAATATCTAGGTAAGTATATGTTTATGGAAGGGTATGTTTAACTTTTTGAGAAACTGTCAAACTGTTTTCCACAGTGACTGTACCATTTTAAATTCCTGGCAGCAGTGAATAACAGCTCCGGTTTCTTCACATTCTCATCAACACTTAGTGCTGTCTTTTTCAGTTTGGCCATTCCAAGTAGGTGTACTGTGGTATTTCATTGTGGCTATAAACTGCATTTTCCTATTAACTAATGATGTAGATCCTATTTGCTTTAATGTGCTTATTTGGAGAAATAGCTACTTGAATCTTTTGCCTATTTTTTATTAAGTTATAAGAACTCTTTATATATTCTGGATATATGCTCTTTATCAAATATATGCTTTGAAAATATTCTCTCCCAGTCTGTGGCTTGCCTTTTTTTAATTTTCTTAATGGAATCATTTGAAGAGAAAACATTTCTAACTTTGGTGAAATCCAATTTTCTAATTTTTTGTATAGCTTGCTTTTGTGTCCTATGTAAGAAATCTTTGCCTAACACAAAATCAAAAAAATTTTCCTCTCTATTTTCTTCTAGAAATTTTATAGTTATAGCTATGACATTTGGGTCCATTATACATTTCTTCAGCAGAATTTTATGTACTGCCAGATCACATTTGAGGGTCATCCCTGCTTGTTTTAAGGAGTTTAAATTCAGTAGGTTAAAATTTATTTTATAAGTCAAACAAGTAATAGGTAATCTTTGGAAAAGGAGGGATCTATCTATTTTTCAATCATTATATCTTGGCCAAAACTGTGTATTCCCAGTCATAGACTCATTTACTCTATGAAATGCATCTTGAAACTTCTTCACACCCTCCACCCTAAATCTTCTTGATGCTGGGAATGAAGGCAGGGGGTAGGGAATGTTCTTCTTACTCCTAATATTTCCTTTCATGTGATGGGAGATCCACTAGCTTAACACCTTGAACTCCTTCTGCCCCATCACTTATCCCCCAGGGAAAAAAGAAGGTATCTAGTCGTACATTGGTAACCCTGCCCCTTGTTTCCTCCTTGGGAGATGGTGCGTATGCAGAGAATGTGTTCCCACTTGCCCTCAACCATGCAGTAAACTTGGTGTAAAGGCCCCACCACTGGGAATGGGGTTGAAGGGAGTGGGGGACCAGCACTGCCTGTGACTGGATGGTAAGTCTCTCTACCCAGGTATTTATTATTAGGAAGCCCACTAGCCCACAGATATAAGCCACATCCTGCAATATCAGCTTTATCCATAATAAAGGTAATATTTTTGCTCTATTTGCTTAATCTGTTCTCTGGTTTCTCATTTGGTTCAGAACTCAGATGTGGAAGGCTGTTATTTGCTTGAACACCCCCAAACATTTCCCAAATGTCATTCCTTTGGGTTTCCTAACTCTATCCCTCTGACCTTGTAAAGTTTTGTTTCTCTCTTCCTATGGCCAACAGATTGAGAATTCATATTTATAGACAGCCAGCATTTTTATCTTTAAAGTATTATTACAAATTTTTTTAAAATACAAATGCACAAAAAAGGAAGAATATTAACATTACTTATTCTTCCACCCTCTAGAACTGTGCACTCCAATAAGGTAGTCACTTGCCCTACATGGCTATTTAAATTAATAATAATTAAATTATATTAAAAATCCAGTTTCATAGTCATACTAGCCACATTCCAAGTGTCTGATAGCTACATGTGACTAGCTGCTACGGTATCAGGCAACAAAGGTAGAGAACATTTCCATCATCATAGGAAAGTCTATTGGATAGACTGCTCTAGAAAAAATTTGGGATTTAGTATGGCCTTCTATATTCAATATATATATTTATATGCATATAAGTGTACATATATATTCATATTCCCCCCTTCCATAATATCATTTTTGGTGGCTCTGCAAAGTATTTTTCTGTATTGATTTCTTTACTATAATTTCTTTATCCAGCTGTTGGATACAGACTCTTCCAAACTTTTTTCATTACAGCCAATGATGCACTGAATATTCTTGAATACCTTCAAACTGTCTTAAGTTCCTGCAATGACTCACAGAGTCAAATGGCACACACACTTTTCACATTGCTAAGAGTTACCATCAGTTATCAATAGAAAGAGGACCCTGGCTTGGAACACGTCCAGCCCTCCTACTTGTCTGAGAGAAGTGGAGAATAATTTAGAATGACTTTACTTCTTTACAGAAAGCCGCCAGAAAAGCAAAAAGGCCAAAATGTGAGCTGTTCGTTAATATGTTAAGGATTCCTGGGAGTCTGCTGATTGCAGTCACACGAACATGCCTCCTGGAAACTGCTGCTCTTATTTATTCACACCCCAGGAGTATTTCTAGTGTTCCTTTAAACACCGTGAGAATCAAGTTGTTCTCATAGAGATGCTTGGAACCTTTCTTGCTGGGAACTGGAGAGTTAACTTAAGGCTAACCGCGGTGTGTTTTGCCATTGGCATGCCCTCATTCTCTGCTTGGCATCTCCTGCCATATCATATGTGATACTGTTACCACTTTGGTTTCATTAGGGTGGCTAAGGGTATCTCCCAACATGGAAGGCACTGGAAGCACTTTTCCAGCTGTGGCAGGAGAGTGTAAAGACTCTAGAGACAGACTGCCCGGCTTTGGACCCTCGCTCTGCCACTTGTTAGCTGTGTGACTTGGCCATGTTAAGAAGTCTTTCTTGCTTCAGTTACCTCATCCATAAAATGTGATAATTAATAGCATGTTCTTACATGTCTGGCACATATTAAGCATTACGTAAGTGTCTGATACCTTTATCTACCTTTACCCATACACTGTGCTTCTGGTGGGATGAGAGAGCAGCAAGTTCAGTCCACCAAATCATTAGCTAACATTGAACCTGAGTCAACTAAAATACCTAAATCAGCATCTCCCCGAGGGTGCCACATGGGTGGCACATTTCCTCTGTAGGGAGAATGGGTTATGATTCAATCAGTTTGGAAAATGTTGCTCCTCTCCTAGAGTTAGAATACACATTAGCAAATCCGGGGTTCTGAGAAGTCCTACAACAAAGAAACCTGTTGACTTTAACTATGCATTTTCCAAAATTATTTGATGCAGACATTTTTCATTGAATAGCCCCTCCTTGAGAACAGGCTTTGGACAATGCTGCCCTCCTATTAGCACAGTGTTTTTATTTATTTATTTTTTTATTGGAGTATAGTTGTTCTACAATGTTGTGTTAGTTTCTGCTGTACAGCGAAGTGGAGTCCCCCGTGCTATACAGCAGGTTCTCATTAGTTATCTGTTTTATAAATATTAATGTATATATGTCAATCCCAGTCTCCCAATTAGCACAGTCTCTATAAAGACATCAGTTTGTGAAAGGAACCATTAGCTGTACTTTCCCTCAGAGACATCTGTTAAGCTTCCTCCCCTCACCCCCATCTTGTGCTTGTACTATTGATTTATTTAAACTTTTGGCAGAACTTTACATTCTTTCTAATCAGTTCTGTCTTATCTTGTCAGCTTCTGTCTTTTATTTTAGCTTACCAAGATTTGGGGAGAATCTAATGATTAAGTATGCATTCCAGCTTGTCTCCCAGAAAATTTATCAGCTTGATTTATTTTGTCTTCCTCCAGGCATTTGGCAAACATATCAAGGAGAGTAGGCTCAAGAATAGTGCCAGTCTGCTCGGGATTGTTTTCAAATTGTCTGGGTCAGTGATATCTAACAACCCTGAAAATAATTCTCACTAATGTGTTGGTGGTAACAAATATTAAAATAAAATATTCTTCCAAGTATTTTGATAGGAGCCTGGCTGAAGACATCACCTTTGATAGAATGAAAAACTGGTTTTATTACAAGTAACTGCTAGTCAATTGGTGGCTGAAGGGGGCATGCTTTAAGATAGGTTTGGGCCACCTCTGGGACCCATGCATTTGCCATGGATTCAGAAGGAAACAATTGCAGTATATGTCACATATTTGCAAATTTGGCCTTATCCTAAAGCAGAGACTAATATTCTTCCTTCTGCCTGATCCAGTGGCAGGCCTTGCAGACATCTGGGGTCAAAGATAATTTTGGAACCTCTTAGGCTTGCTGCCACCTAATCTATTCAATCCCTAGCACTAGCCCCGCACAGTTTCATTGATTACCTATGATAGAATTTCTTTAGCAAAGCACAATTTATATTAACAAAGCAAAAGCAATAGTTTAATAAAATTGCTTTAAAATCAAAGCAATATAATCAAAGTCATCAGAACCGGTAATCAAAACAAATTATGAAAACAGGAAATCCAGGAAGTGTTTTATATTTCCTTTTTGCAAAGGACAGTGGGATTCTATTAAAACAGAGTTTATTGTTCTTCATATTCAAGTTTATTAAGGTTACAATCATGCCAAAGCCCCTTCTAAATAATATTATCATATTTTAAGAGGTATAGTAAAAGTGTGTTTTAAAAAGATTATTCAGAAAATAAAGTGCCTTTGTAGCACATGAGGAACTGTGGAAAGAATGAGGGGAGATAAGACAAGTGTCCTAAAACATTTGAATATTGAAATGTGCTTCATTACAACTTCCACTGGCATTCACTAATGATCACCAAATTCTTATGTCAAGCCAAGACCTTGCTGCTGGGCTCCAGACCAAAATTTCCAACAAACTACTAAAACTTACCTCTGCAGGATTACAAAAAACACCTAAAAATTCACAGGTCCAAAACTGTACTCATTGTACTGTATCTCCTCAAACCGGCTTCTTCTCCTTTGTTACCTATGCTAGGAAATGGCACTAACACCTCCCGGTCACAAAATCAGCTATGCGGTGTCATCTTAGACTCTCTTCTCCTTATCCCTACAACCGGCGACTCATAAAATCCAGTTCCTACAAAAACAACAAATAACTATAGTAACAATAGCTTACACTTTTTGAGTGTTTCTATGTGCTGGTCCTCATCCCAAGTGCTTTACATATATTAATTCATGGATGGCCTTAAATATTACTCAAATCCTTTCCTTCCACTCCATTTCTACTGCCAGCTTCCTAATTCAGGGCTTGTCATTTCTCCTTTGGATCACACTGCCTCTTAATTGATGTCTCTCACTCTGGCCACCTCAGCCCTCTGGTCTCTCCTCCATATTGGGACAAAGAACCTTTCTAGTTCTGAAACCTGATCTTGTCACTTCTCTTTTCAAAATTCTTGCATGGTTTTCTGTGGACTACAGGATAAAATTCAAATTCCCTAGTATGATAATGGACAAGCACTCTTTAGCTATTCCGTTTACTCTCCACCTTGCACTTTCTTTATAAATCACTTTGATGTCCTGAAACACAGTACACCAATTCACTCCCCGCCCCCCACCTCCACATACCATGTGCAGGCTGGAATGCCCTTCCCTGCTCCATGCTGGCTCTTGAACTCCTTTACTCCTTCAAATCCCAGTTCATACTTCACTGTGTCTTTGAAGCCTTCTTTATCCAACTGCAAAGTTCTAGCTCTGTATTTGTATTTATTTTCTTTACAAATTTCCGTCCCCTAATAGACAGTGAGCTCCATAAAAACAAGTCTAAAACTTTATATATTTTGATATCTTCAGGTCCTGACTGTACAGCCTCCTTTCAGAAATAGAAGTTTTACTCCATGGAGAGTGGGAATACATAACCTCCCTTCTAGTTCCAACATTCTGTAACATAATAGCTTCCGAGACCTAACTATATACAGGGAATGCTTGATATTATACAGATATGAACCCCAGTCATCCCTCCAGCCATTCATCAATGGCTGTCTGAAGATAAGGTATTGATGTGTGCCAGATGGCATATTCTAGAAATTGCCACAACAATATCTCCCATCCCTCATGGTCTTCTTGCAATGGACGTGACTCTCTGCCCATTGAGAGGTGAGACATGTTCCTTCCCCTTGAATCTGGGTGGGCTTGTGACTTTGAAAGAAGTGCTACTACATGACTTTCAAAGTAAGGCCATAACAGGTGGTACAATCTCTGCCTGGGACTTTTGGGGATGCTCGCTGATAGAAAGCAGCCACCATGCTGTCAGGAAGCCCAACATCGACATGGAGCCACCGTGTGTAAGTGTCCCTGCCAACAGCTACAGCTGAGGTCCCAGTCACTCCAGACTTGTTAAAGAGGCTGCACATGATATCAGCCTTCAAGTTACCCTGAGCCTCGGAGTCTTTCCCACTGACATTTACAGAACAGAAACAGCCAATCCCTACTGTGCCCTTTACAAATTCCTGGTCCACAGAATCTTGAGTATAATATAATGGTTGTTCTTTTATGCCAGTAAATATGGCATGGTTTATTATGCAGTAAAAGAAAACTGATACAATAAGCAATAAGGTAGGGCAACCTTTCTTGTACTGCTCTAAGAGAAACACTGGTGCCCTGGGAGGTATCACCAAGTTTTCTGAGAAAAAATAAAGGTGGGGGAGGGAATTCCCTGGCGGTCCAGTGGTTAGGACTCTGCGCTTTCACTGCCGAGAGCGCAGGTTCGATCCCTGGTTGGGGAACTAAGATCCCGCAAGCCTTGGTCAAAAATAAAAAATAAAGGTGGGGGAGAGAGTGGTAGTTCTGTGGTCATTCATACTGTATCTCCTTTTTAAAAATTTCCATTGCATAAAACTAATGGCTTTAAGAACTCCACAACATTAGGTCTTGAGATACAGAAGAGACCATGACAGTAAAAGGCTATCTTTATAGAGTTTAGATTCTAATCAGGAGCGATAAGCATTAAACAAATAAATAAACAAATTATGGGTACATAATGTCACTTAGAGGTATCTGAAATAAATGACGATTGCATCAATTAAAAAAAAAAAAAAAGAACTCCAGAAGCAACAACCCAAGGCACCTACCACTGTCAACACAGTATTCCCCAAATATATTTAACAATGGACTCCTTTTGTCATCATACACAAAACATACCCCCCAAAACTACAGCTTGTAGAATAGTCTGAAACACTGGGTTAAATTCACCAAATCAAACAATCCCAAACACTGGCCAATTGGAAGAGAATCTTATTTTGTTGCTAAAGCATTATACTCAGGAGGGCGGCCTTAAATGAGAAGCACAAAACAGTCCGGTTGTGGTTGGAAGGCTCAGCTAGCCTTAGTGCCTCCCCTCAGAGGTTCCTACAGGAAATCAGTCCCTGTGAAGTAATGAGAGGGGGAAAGGGAAGGTATTTGATAAGACCCCGTGTGTGTATAATTTGCATAGAGTGTGCAGGCCCAGCTTTAGCTGTACTAACAGGCACACAGGTGTCCCTGGCAAAGAATGACAGGTCTGAATGCATTCAAGGAAAGGAAAGATGGGAAAACAGGGAGACACCTGCTCAAAGGGAGACTATTTCCAAGCAGTAAAAACCCTTGTTTTTCTGCATGGCTTCTTTTTATTTCAAAATAAAAAGGATTCACAAGCCAGAGTGGGAAAGTGATCCTCAGTGGCCCAGAACAGTTAATCTTGGTTGTTCATACAGTGATAGAAGCCTTGGAATCAGTGAGTCTGTCTCATGCCTGGGGCTTGAGGCTTAGGTGGCATTTCCAGTTCTCAGGTTTCCTATCCACTTATGTTCTGCATCAAAACACCAGAGCCTTGCTCTTTCAGTGTGATTTGATGCTGATGAGAGGCAGGGTGGTACACAAGGTTACGCATCACCTCGAGCCAAGTGGCTGGCTCCCAGCACAGGTTACCTGGGCTGTGGGTGGGCGCCACTGCCACCTAGTGACCATCTTTCAAAAGCACACCCTTCTTCCTCCACTTTCAACAGTCCCAATTGCTCAGACTTTAAGGAGATGAAATTCTCCAGATCAAGAAAGACAGAGTAAAATATCATATCTTTAGCTTTATTTCAAAGACATCCACTGGTTAGCACCTTCAAATTATCTTTCATTTGAAAATCTAGAAAAGGCAAACCATATAGCAGAAAGCTCCTGGGCTTTGTCTAAATGGAGATGGACTGCAGTTTAAAAATGTGCAATTATGAGCTGTAATAAGTACCACAGACTGGGTGGCTTAAAACAACAGAAATGTATTACCTCACGGTCATGGAGGCTAGATGTCTAAAATGAAGGTGTCAGTAGGGCTGGTTTCTTCTGGGTACTTTGCAGAAGAATCTGTTCCATGCCTCTCTCCTAGCTCACAAGGGTTTCTGGCAAGCCCCGATGTTCCTCACCTTGTGGACACATCACTCCAATCCCTGCCTCCATCTCTAGTGTGTTCTCCCCGTGTGTCTGTGTCTCTGTTTCCTCTTACTAGAAGAACACCAGCCATTGGATTAGGGTCCACTCTAATCCAGTTTGACCTCATTTTAACTAACCGCATCTGCAAAGACCCTATTTCCAAACAAGGTCACATTCGGAGCTTTTGCGTGGACATGAATTTGGAGGAGACACTATTCAGCCCAGTATAATGACAGGATGTGAGTAGAGGGGAGAATGAGCAATTGGGTCCTTTTTGCATAAACTGCATCATTACTGCAACTGTGAAGTCTTTATATTTTTCTATTTTATTTAAAGGGGATTTGCTCCAAAAAATTAAAAAAAAAAAAAAATTATTAGTCTAAGTCCATCTTCTCCTGTAAGAGATGAGGACAATGACACCCAGAGATGGAAAGCAGACGGCCCAAAATAGTGGCAGGGCCAAGAACAGGACTCAGTGCCGATCACCTCTCCTTCCCCTACACAGCAACACCACCCAAGGCAGCAGCTCCACTGTTACTGCTCCTGTTGTGGTGGTGCTGGTTTAATAGCAGAGCACCCTGCTGGGCACTGTGGTAGGCAGAATAATGCCTCCCCCAAAGATGTCCACATTTTAAGAAATTTCATTCATTTATTCATAATTCAAACCCCATTTATTTAAACTCTGCTACACAGATATCTTGAGACAATTTTATTTATCTGTACATTCACTGAATCTTTTCAGCAGCTGTTTATTAGGAACCTACTACTTCTAGAAACGATGGATTAAGAAGTGAACAAGACTCATAAAATCCCTGCCCTCAATGGAGCTTACATCCTAGTGGGAAAGACAGACAGTAAACATGTCATCAAACGATTATGTAAGAGTTTCAAATAGTGCAAAGTTTTAAAAAGTAGTGATGGGACACAGTGTAACTACGTAAAAAAACCCAGAGGACATGAAGAGCACTGTAGCCAGGGTCAGTGAAGGTCACTTAGGGGATGTAACATTTAAACTGAGATCTGAATGAGAAGAAAGCAGCCATGTGACTCTTTGAGGTATGAATATCCAAGCAGAAAGAACAGCAATGGCAAAGACGCTGAGGTAGAAAAGCTCTATATATTTAAGGGACAAAAGAAGGCAAGTGTGGCTGGATGATCAGAGTAGCTAGGGGTAGGTGGTGGTGACTTTGGTAGAGAATCATAGGCAACAGATTCAGAGACAAAGACTGGGGACCTTTAAGAAACATGATATTGCATTTAGATTGTATTCTAATCACAAAGAGAAGCCATAGGAGTGTTTTAAGCAAGAGAGAGATATGATCTGATTTATTGTGGGAGAAACAAAGATTTTTAGAAGAGTTGTTCCCTGTCCAAGGACAGGGGAACTCAGAGGTGTAGCCCTAGACCAACCTGTGTGGGAGGATTATGGGAATGCCTGTGGGAGGAACTAAGTCATCTCGTCAACCTTCATAGCTGATTTAGGCAAAGGAAGTGAGAAAAAGCGAGGAGACAGAGAGCGTCCCATGAGCACACACAGCATAAGCAAAGGCACTGTGGCAGACAGTGTGTGTGGGCAGGGGTATTGTAGCAGGTCTGAATTAGTGGAGAAATACAGTTAAGGCACAGCATGGTGAGGTCTGAGGTAGAGCAGAACAGGACAATTCCTGGAAAGGCCTTGTATATGCTGGGATGAGAAACATGGACTTGATCCTTTGGGTAAAATATCAGAGGATTTTAAGCAGCATGGCCAAAGGATCCAGTTTATGACTTAGGCAGAGTAGCCTGAAGGCACTGTTGAAGTCAATGTGACAAGAAGAGATGCAGAAGGAAAGTTAGGAGGCTGATTAAATAATCCAGATAGGAGTTGATCAGAACCTGAACATAGTTGTGTTGGTAGTAATAATAATTAATAATAGCATTAACATGTTGTGGTACTTGCTCTGTTCCAGGCACTCTTTTAAGCAATTAATAAATATTAATTCATTTAATGTTCACAAAAATCCCATAAGGTAAGACCTAATACTATCCCCATTTTACAGATGAGGAAACTGAGATAGAAGGTAGTTAAATAACTCTCCTAAAAGTAATAGAGCAATACAGTAATAAGAAATAAGTGGTAAAACTGGGAGTGAGGATGAAGGGAAGGAATTCCAGAAATACTTAGGGGAAGAAGTATTTCAAGGTGTTTGTTTAAGGAAAAAATTGGTAACATTTTCTGAGTAGGAAGAATTATGAAAATATCCTACATTTCCAACTGTGCCTTCAGTGTTTGACTATAGCACTGAATGAGATAGAAAAACAGCGGGTAAACCAGTAGGCCTGTCGGGAGATGGATAGATTCAGTTTGAGATGTTTGAAACACCTGTGGAATATCCAAATGGGTATAGGTGAGCAGCAATTTGGAAAAGTAGTTTACTTTTCTTCTTTAAGTTTTATTAAAGTATAATCAGAAAGATGTCCACATTTTAATCTGTAGAGCCTATGAATAAATTATGTTACATGTCAAAGGGGAATTAGGTTGCAGTTGAAATTAAGATTGCAAATCAGTTGACCTTGAGATGAGGAGATTATCCTGGACTAGCCAAGTATGTCAAATGTAATCACAAGGGTCCTTAAAAGTAGAAAAGGAAAGCTAAAGAGTGTCAGAGAAAGATGTGACCACGAAAGAAAGGCACAGAGAGATGAACGTAATTGGCTTATTGAAGATGGAGGAAGGGGACCACTAGTCAAAGAATGTGGGTGGCTTCTGGAAGCAGGAGAAAGCAAGGGAACATTCTTCCCTAGAGCCTCCAGAGAGGAACACAGTCTTGCCAACACCTTGATTTTAGCCCAGCGAGATCCATTTTAGATTCTGACCTTCAGAACAGTAAGATAATAAGTAAATGTGTGTTGTTTAAGCCTCTGAGTTTATAGTTTTTTGTTATAGTAGCAATAGAAAACTAATATAGACACTCTGAGGAAGAATCTCTGCTCAGTAACAAGAAGTCTGGAGTTAGTGATGGTAGTGTGGTTCAGGTGCTCAGTGAGATCATGAAGGACTCAGGTTCCCTCTTATCAGAAACCTCCACACAACTCCTCCAATAATATTTTATTACATGTCTTATTGGTCCAAACTGGGTTATACAGCAATACCTAGTTGCAAGGGAAGGTGAGAAATCTAATATCTGGCAAAGAGTAACAGCATTATCAGGACTAGATCAGCCGAGCCGTGATTCATTGCTTGGAGCTGGGAATATTACTGCCCTGAAACTCGCTGGTAAGGATGCAGTGAAGATGGGTATAAGAAGGTAAATAACCTTTGGCAAAGATATAATCTAGCATCTGCCCGACTCTGAGAAGCTTACAATTCACAGGTGTTGGGACAACTATTCATTTCTAAAAAAATCTAAAAATCCAAATACGGCACTTATATAACCAGATGCCCCCAATCAGAGAAACACAACATACAAACGGGGGAGGCTAAAGTGCACTAACTATGTATAAGAATTAATACTTTCAATGGGTATAGAAGGCAAGAGTCACTGTTCCCACTTAGGAGATAAGGAAACTCTCTCTTAGTCTTAAGGAGGTTAAGTGATGTACCCAAACCCATCTAGTGAGCAAAAGTCAGATTCTCATTCTGCTTTTCCCTAGTTGAAAGAGTAAAGAGGAGCAATCGATGCTAATTAAATGCTGGTAGTTAGAAACTTCACAGATCTATCTAGAAGGGCACCTGAACGGGAGTAGCCAAACTGCTGTTACTAGGAGGCCACTGAACATGACCAGCTCTGAGGAATGAGGAAGGGAAGCATGCAAGGAGGCACAGGGGTTTTTTGCCTCCTCACCTCTGGAACGCTTGAATCAGAATATGATTCTTCTTCTGTCCCAAGAAATTAAGTTTCACATAACTTCAAACTTTTCAGAAATTGAGGGCTGCTTATAGTCTTAGTTATAAAAAAAAAATCATTCCCTTGGTCTGCACCAAAGAGTGATTTCGTAATAGTGGTTACCTCTGAAAAGGAAAGAAAGCGAATGGGATCAAAAGAGGCAGACAGGGACTTTCAACTAAAACCATAATGTTTAATCTCTTAGAAATATGAAAAATCTGAATAAAAACAATGGCACAATATTAAGAGGTATTAAATATTAAAGCTAGCTGATGGGTATAAAAGCATTTGTTATAGTATCCTATTTTTTTCTCTAAATTCATGAAATATCTCCCAATTTAAAAAAATATTTTTAAAATTAAAAGATAATTTTATCTGCACAGTGCAAATGGGTTTTATTCATTATTCATTAACTATATGTGAGTTAAGTGGTGGTTGTGTGCTAGTCACGCTTCTGGACGCTACAAGCAAGACCCACAAAATCACTGCTTCCATGGAGATGACATTCTTGTCAAGCCAGACAGGAATCAAACAAGGCCACTGCAGTGAGTGTGAAGTGTGTTACAGGAACAAAACAGAGGAATGTGATAAATAGGGACCCAGAAACTGTTGATTCTCATGAGGCAGACAGGAAGAGGAACATGGCTGAGGAGCTGGCATTTGATCTAACACGTGAATAATAAAAACAAGTCATTCAAAGAATAAGGAAAAGAGTACTTCATGAAGAGCAATCAGAGCATGCAAAGGCCCTGAAGGCTTACAGTATTCTAAGAACCAAGAGCGGCCCAGGCTTGTTAAGTCATAGCAAGCAATGTGGTGACAGATGTGGTCAGAAAGGTAGGCAAGAGGGCTTTGTAGTCATGGCAAGAAATGTAAATTTTATCTGAAGTGCAATGGGTAGCCAATGGATGGAGGGTTGAAGGAGAGGGTTTAAGGAAGGGTACAAGGTGTATATATATATATATATATATATATATATATATATATATATAAAACATGTGAAATATATTACAGTGTACTGACAAGTGGAAAAAGCATATTAAAGAACACTATGATAGTAACACATGTTTGTCCCCAAAATGCATATTGTTTGCATGGCAGAAGTTGGGAAACATTTATTCAAATGTGGTGGGATTTCAAGTGACTTTATTATATTTTCTATCTATATGTTCTATCTATATGTTCTTCCTTTTCTTTCATTGCCCAGACACTAAACCTTACTTCTAATCCAGTACTCTTTCTGGTGAATCATAACATCCTTCCCATATCTGGCTGTCCTGATAAATGTTTTAGAGAGAGTTCTACTGGCCCTCAGGCTAACTTTGGATCATCCCCTGTAAGTGCCTGATTTGGGGGCCTGGGAGGGAGATGATGGTGGGGTTTCATTTTAAATATGTCAAGTGTGAGATGTTTACATTAGTTAGGACAGCCATAACAAAAGACCACACACTGAGTGGCTTAAACAACAGAAATTAATTGTCTCACAATTCTGGAGGCTAAAAGTCTAAAATCAAGGTGTTGGCAGGGTTGGTTCCTTCTGAGGTCTCTCCTTGGCTTGTAGATGATTATCTTCTCTTTGTGCCGTCACACGGTGATCCCTCTGTGTGTGTCTATGTCCTTCACCTCTTCTTATAAGGATAACACCTTTTAGACTAGGGCCCACCCTAACAACCTCATTTTAACTTAATTACCTCTATAAAGAACCTATCTTCAAATATAGTCACATGTGGAGATACTGGGGTTTAGGACTCCAACATATGAATTTGGCGGGTAGGGGGAAGGGGACAAATTCAGCTCAGAACGATGTCCATCCAGGGGGAGACTCTCAGAGGATGTTACAAACGTGGCTCTGCAGCTGAGCAGAGTACACTGGCCTGGAGATAAAGACTTGGGAGTCTTTTCTGTGTAAATGCACTCACCCTAGGAGAGCCTGTAGCAACAGGAGAGTCCATGACAGAGGGACGCCAAGGAAAAGAGCCTACGAAAGAGGTAGAGAAGGCCTGACCCAAGAAGTAGGAGGACAATTAGGAGAGACTGAGGACATGCAAGTTTCAAGAAGGAGAGTGGTCATTAGTGTCAAACTCTAGGTTCTGAAACCGTATCCTACAAACAATCCTTCTAGGGCCCCTCTCGGATTGCACCTCTACCGTCGGCTCAAGGTCACCACCATGGCTCCCACTGGCAATAAGACAATCAGTCCACCATCCAAGGGTCTCCACAATATGATTCTAACCCCTTTAAAATGTTATCTCCCTTTAGCGTCCTTCAAAATCCTTCAGCATTAGTGACACAGAATTGTCCCTACATACTTGCCCAAAGTGCAGTGGCCTCTGTCCCTCTGTGATTGTTACCTCCCCACCCAGGAATGACCTCTCCATTATTCTGCTCATCCTGATCCTACCGTCCTTCAAGGACAACACCACCCTTAGCAATTTCTCCATATGAAGTTGATTTCTATGTGTGTCTATCTGCTGCACTGGGGCTGTGGACTCTTTAGGGAAAATCCTTTCTATTATTTATCCCTGGCACCCCTTGAAGCCTGCCATGGTGCCTAGTATATAGCAGGTGCTCAAAAAAGGGCTTTTTGCATGAATGAACTAATGTTGTTTTGTATCAAACAGAATTAAATAGAATCCAGCAGCTGACATTTAAAAACATTAATGCTACTGACTCACCTGTTTGGGGGAAGGGATGAGTTTTCTTTGAAGACTTAGTGACTTTCACATCTGCCAGATGTGCCGTATCCTCTTTAATGTGGTCATTTATTACAAGGAGAAACAGTTACTCGTGATTCAGGTATTTTCATACAGTTGGATTATTATGCCTGAAAATTAATATTGTTCTGCCCTTTGATATTTACTTCAGGGTCAGTAGAAATGTAACTATCCTCACTCTCTATTTGTGTTCAGTCTAATCACTTAGCAAGAGGATTAGAGCCAGTACACACTGATTTTTTTGAAGACTTGGGAGTGATTTTTTTTTTATTCTGACACTGTAAGTATTTTCCAAATGTATTAATATATGATAATTATTTCTTAATATTTTAATCGTCTTAACATGTTAACATTCTTAACATGTTCTTAGTCACTGAATATTGAGGGTAATATATACATAAGGTTGTACACTTGTACACAAAATTTTTTCTATGATGTTTTATTGTAATTATATGTACAGATAAGATAGGGTACTGCTTCCTTCAAGACCTTCATTAAAGTCAAATTGGAATTTTATTGTGGATTAGGATGTTAAGGCATTAATTACTGTAATTCCTTACATATGATGCTATTCAAAACCTTTCCAAACCCATCAACTCATGTAACAACACTTTGAGATAGTTTGGCTAATGTTATCACCACCATTTTACGCACTAAAAAAAGGGACACAAGATATTAAGAAGATGTAGTAAGTTATCAGACCCATGACAAAAACAGGTCTCCTTTCCTCAATTCCATGTACTTGCCAAAGACTATATAAACCTCATTACACAAATAATTCATGATTAGATTAAATGACCTTTAAGGTCTCTTCTAATTCTGAGATTCTATGAGTCCACAGATAAATATATTCCTTTCAAGAGTCCTTCATATACCAACCTTTATTTTTTATTAGCTGTAGTGCTTAATGGTTAAGAGCCAGTGATCTGAAGTGAATCTGAATCATAATATTCCAGCTAGGCCAATTATAATATTGCTTTAGTCAAGTTATATAATTTTTCTGAATTTCATTTTTCTCATCTGTAATTTGGGGATAATAATAGTACCTGCCTTCTGAATTATTATGAAGCTTCGATGAAATAATACCTATAAAGTCCTTAGCAAAGTACCTAGGACATATTAAGCACTCCATGAACACTAGATGCTATAATTAATGTTGCTGCTGCTATTATTATCATCATTATTAAATTCGAGGATATATTTGTACTTTTAGAACTATGTCCTAAGGATAGTAAGAATAAACTAGTTAAACATCTTCCCTCTATGAACTTTATACAAACCAGGGTCATGAAATATAGTTAGCCAGTTGATCATTCATGTTGTAGAAGACAGAGCATTTAGATGCCCTGGAACTGGAATTCAACCATGAATTAAAATACCCAGTCTCCTGACTGTAATAAAGACAAATTCTCTAGTGGAAATAGTTCACCAAGGATTTATTAAAACTTCCCTGTAGGAGAAAAAGATTCAGAGGTTTTCACTATAAGTAGAAAATACATAGAATCAGAACTTAAACCTCAAAGCTTTCATCTTTCTTTATGAAATTCAACAGAAGTCCTTTTAAAAAGTATTAATCCAGTTAAATATTTACCAAACCTTACTCTCAGCTGAAATGGGTGTAAAATCTCAAATTAGAAAGTCTCCTATTTGGTTAACTCCCATCGGATTCGGCTGCATTTTAAGGAGAAGAGCATTAGCACAAAAACTTCAGTATCCATGTTGGAAACTGACACACCGGTGAAAAGGAAAACATGACAGTCAAAGATAGAGCGGATTTCCTGTGTGTGCTAAAAAGAGAAAACCATTTCTTTGGCTATTACGGATACAATTAAAGTAAAGCTTTAAGATAATGTTTCTATCAGAGGTTGAAGGGATGAATATCAAATCCCTATTATGAGGCAAATATACATATATCTTATCAGTTTTTCTTTATACAACCTTATACCAAAAGAATATTATTCCTTATCAACCTAAAATTGTGCAGAGACCTAAAAAAGTGAGTAGCCTGTGATCACATAGCTGGTGAAATATAAAAGTGGATTCAAGTCCCAGAGCCCAAGACCCTCAGCTAGCTCAGACTGTTCTTCTTTATTTATTCAACAAAAGTTTATGGAAGTATATCATTTTAAGTTTATTAGGAATCAGCTGGAGAAACAGTGGTGGATGAGACATTGTTCCTACCCGCTGTAAAGTTATAGTCCTGGAAGAGAGATAAACAAATGTGCTAAGACAGCGGTAAGAGAAGTGAAAAAGGAAGCAAAAGAGGGGCTACTAATTCAGACCTGCTCTCTCATTACAGGTCTCAAAGAGGGTTGCATTTTCAAAGAAACACGTAATACAGGTTTACAAGTATACAAACTGTGAGCACATCGAGGTTTAATTTCACTAGCAGGACCCCAGCGATCCAATCCCTAAGCAAACACCCAGGGCTGATCTCCAGAGATGTTTCTGAATCTCAACCAGTACCTCCACAGTTCCCAACCCAGTATGGATTTCAGCATGAGGATGAGAAGAAGAATGAGAAAGAAGGTAACTGAATGACTCTAAACTATAGCTTAAAACAAAAAATCAACTCCCCTCTCAGAGATACTTGTTAACTTTCAATATCCCAGTTGAACTTTAAAGGACACTTCTATTTTGGTTAAGGGAGAGTATAGATCCACACAACAAGGTCAAACATATTAGAGTTAGTTGCTTTATACCCTTTCCCACATCAGCACACCAGCCAGCAGCTAGACTAAGGGGGAGACAGCTATGCTGAAACTAGAGTGAGCTCAAAATTATAAAAGCTCACACGTAGTTTTCACAGTCTATAGATTCTCTCTTTCCTTGTCACACTGACCCCATATGCAGTCATTATGTTCTCCCCACAGTCACTCTCCTTTGTGCCATGTTCTTTTATCTGAGTTGGGACGCTGGGATGTTCAACTCTCCTTTGTCCACTCATCATCAAAACTTTAGTGGGCTTCCATTATGTGCCAGGCAACATACTGTGTGTTGGAAATACCAGAAAGAGAATGAAGGGTCCCATCTTCTCCCACATACATACTAACAGTCTACTGCTTGGGCAACAGACTGCTAAAGCAGTGGTAGCAAAGAATGGTTAAAGTGGTTGAACTAGCCCAGGAATGGCAAATAAGCTAGGTGAGGAAAACAATTAGGAGCACTAGAGTCAGGCTGTCGACACTCAAGTCTTGATTCCACTAGCTGTTTGACCTTGAGCAAGTCATTTATGTCCTCTGTGCCACAGTTTCTCCATCTTAAAAATAATGATAATAACAATTCCTAGCACATAATGTTGTGTGATGGTTTAAAAAGAGAGTACATATTGATTACCTAGAACAATTCCTGGCACATGATAGGCGCTCAATAAATACTGCTGTGTCTCTCTCACCAAGTGATTAGTACTTATGCTGGCTGGGGTTATTTGGATGTAGATGTGATGTGAAGTTAGGAGTGCAAAAGGTGTATTAGGGGGTAATACCTGTAAAAGGAAATGGAGAGGAAGTGGGATTGGACAGAGGGAACTATCTGACTAGCCCGTCTAGGAGCTCTAGAGCAGACTGCCCCTTAGAGGTGTCTCACAGTGGGCACAAAGGGCTGGGCACTTATACCACAGCCCCGCTCAAGGACTGAAAGAGTACAGCCTCAGTTCAAAAGTTCAGACAGACCCCAAAGGACCGAACAGCGGAAGGCCACTAACTAACCATACCGTCGGCAGCTGGGCAGCAAGTCCTTTCCTGAAAGGAGACCTGGGCAGGCATTTCCATGTTGGCCGTAGCAGTCACTGTCTGGGGTGCTGGTTCAGAAGGATTCGGAGGAAGTGCTGGAATTCAGTGGGCTAAGGCAAGTGGAGACATCATGACTGCTTAAGACTTCAGCCACGGCTCTTGAGCAAGGAGGAGAGGCCCACCTGCCAGGAATCTGCCCTACTCAAATAGATTGTCTCAAAAGGCTCCTCCACCTCTGACAAACTCAGTTCTTTATTCCTTCTTCAGCAGTTTCATTTAGACCCCAACGATGCCAAGAGGGCCCTGGCCCTAGGACTCTGCTGCTCTCTAACACAGTGCTATATATACCATGCTCTTCTAAGGGAGGGGAAAGCAGCCAACTGTCCAGAGGCTCAGGATTTACAGAATCATAGAGCACTAGTGGCTCAAGCCCTCACCCTTAGCTTTGGCTCTGTGTGTCCTTCTCAGAACCTCTTCTAAGGCCCAGAGGTTCTCATTTGCATTCAGACTATCAATCTAGGTCTAGAAGAATGACAGTCTGCTTAGAGCAACACTAATTACTTACACCCCGAACTTATTCCAAAATGCATTTACAGAATCTTTAAAAACAATATAACTAGGCTACTTCTAATAAAGGCTTTATCTAAATTACTGATGCACTTGTAAGGCAAACAAAATATAGATAGAGTACAACTGTGGGGAAAGTTTCTAGCAAAGAGGGGCTCTGGATAAAAGTAAAATGCTATCAGGGAACAAAATCAGAGTTATCAGCTCAAGCAGGTAATGGATCTTTTAGCACTTAAATATTTTCTTGTTGTTTTGCAACTGTGCTTTCAGTAGGAGGGAATCTGTGATTTAGTAAGACAGCTCATTTTTGCTGTCCATTGTATTTCATTTATGGTTAAGCACAGAGAGGATCTGGGCTGTGGCAGGTGTGTGTTCAGCTGCACGCAGCAGAGAGCAGAAAATCTGAACAGCTGATGGCAATTCCTAGTCCCATCTCTCACCTGGTGGCAGCCACCTGCAGGGAGGTAAATCTCCCAGGAAGAAACTAAAAGTCTCAATTGCAACTTTAGAGTCTTAAACTTCAGAACTCTACGTGCACACAAAAACTAAAACAACCTCTGATGTCGATACCTGAATTCTGGATTTTAAATGTTCTCAAATTTTTAAAAATATTTCTTCGTGAAGCATAACTGGTGGTCATGAACAGTGCCTAGAATGGAGCTGGTTTCTCAGTTCCGTAAACAGTTGCTGACTGTGTAAGAAATAACAAAGCAAAGCTGTCTTCCATCCTTGAAGTTCATGAAGCAGATTTACCAAGTTTAAGACCACACACTTCACACACTATATGTTGGTCCTAATGTCCTCTCTGTGATTCCAAATCACGGACTTATCACTCTTTTCCTACTAAACCACCACCCCAACCTCCCTTAACATCATCAACTTTAACAACACCTGCTCCTGATCCTTGTTCCCACAAGCCTGTGATAACAGAGATACCCATCAGGGCCCCTGGTCGAGCTTCCCATCCCTCACCTCACCTTCGATTTTAGACTGCAGCTTACTTTGAAAGTCAAGAAAGTAAGTGACCCAGAGGTGAACCTTCGGGCAGTTCCAACTGGACTGGGAATGGGGTTCCTCCAAAAGGCCACAGCCAGGGCCAGAGACACCTTTCTCATTTCCAGGCAACAGAGTCCCAGGGAATACTCTGTGACTCATCCTCAGCAGCTGTTTCAAGGGCACTGAGCTCTGCAGGCTGAACAGGTGGGGGTCTGTCTTATTTATTTGACAGAGTTTTTCATAGTCAAGCACCAGGAGAAATGAAAATTACAGTCATAGCTCTTAAGAAACTCCTAAAGGAACACAGGGTTGGCCTTGGGTAAATTTTGATATCAGGCAATTGGCTTTAAGGCCCTCCAACTTCATTTTTTGACAATCCTCTTGCTCTATGATGCTCCTGATTATCATACTCCAACTCTCCCCTAACACATATTACCATGTACCTATCAGGAAATATCTGTGAGCATCTGAGAAGGCTGCTCTGACTCTAGCTGGGACTACTCTCTCCCTTTTCTGTGATCTTATTGCAACATACTGTGGCTCAAATCATATTGCAGTATTGCCTATGATCCATGTATCTGTCTACTTGATAGACTGTAAGATCCCTAAGGGCAGGCACCAAGTATTACTCATCTTAACCTAGAACATAGGAAGCTAGTTGAATTGTAACTGATTTGCACTGAAGCCTTAGAAGGAAATTATGGAGGAAAATATTATTTGGAGAGATTAAAATTTAAAGATTCTTTATTAAAACAGATATCCTTTTACTCACATTTTAAAATGAGCAAATTAGATGAGCCAATAATTCACCAAAGAAATGCAAATAAACAAATAAGAAAAAGTTCAGCATTACTAATAAAGAAAATACAAACAAGTTACAAGTTTCTGAGCCGCAAACTGCCAAATATGCCACACACACAAACACACACACACGTACACACGCACCCCTTCTTTTAAGATTTTCAATATAAAGTGCCAGCAGTGTAAGGTCCTTGTTACTATAACCTCATCAACTTTTACGTATGTATGCATGTGGCTGTGTATGTGTGTGTGTGTGTGTGTGTGTGTATATATATATATATATATACACACACACACACACATATATATATCTCCCCTGTTTGAGAACATTTGCCCTTTAATTTGCATTTAAAATCAGTTTCTTTAAATATTTTAGTTACAAGCTCTGAATAGTGAAGACATAGTAGATACTGCAAGCACCTCAGTATCTGTTCCCAGCCCCAGGCCTTGCTTTTTCGGTCAAGAGACAAATGAGCACTCTGCACTAAATTGGAGCCCGAGGGTCAAGTGTCAGCAGCCTCAGGCCTGGGTGCAGTTGGATATTCCAATGACTGTGCCCAGACCTAATGGACAGTACCTGAGAGGTGACATCAGCCATATCCCCACTGTGCACTAACAACTTGCGATTGGTTTCTGCCATAGGCCATCCTCCCCCAGACCTGTGTTCTGAGGAGAAAGAACCAAGGCCCTGCTCCCTAAGAGCTGTAATGCAGTAAGGGACAGAACTGCCTCTTTAGGCAACGTGCTTACACCAATGAAATTTAAAAGCTCAAGTCAAGCTGAGCCAGTCTACAGGCCTCCCTCACCCCAATCCCTATATATATATACATATATACATACATATATATATATATATATATATATATATATATATATATGTAGTCAGGCCATTCAAGATGGCTGTTCTCTTGCTCACTGTACATCCCCTGCTCAACCAGTCCCTGCTTCATTCACGTGACTAGCCAATCCTCTTAATTATAGGGCTTCATTAGACCCTGATAACTGATAAGCCCACCTGACGGCAATTCGCCCGATAAATAGAAGCCTCCTTCTCCCCTGGGGTAGCGAAGGCTGCTGTCATGTCTTGCTCACCTTCTGCTGTACACGGTGGAGGTGCTGCTGCAGGACCTTGCTTTGGGCTGGTAAGATTCCATGTCCATTAAGCCACGATGTCTCTGTCCCTGTCTTGGGGCTCTTTCTTCGGTCTCGAGGCTGGGCGATTACAAGAAATGCAGGCCTGCGGGGTGTAGTCCAACATATATATATGTTTTGTTTTTTTTTTTCCTATTCTCCTAATCCTACCTCTAGAAATCTAACCTTAGAAAAAAAATCAGATACAGATGAATTATATTATGATATGCTGGCAGTATTGCTTATAATAGTGAAAAAAATGGAAACAGCTTATCCAATTGTATGTAGGAAAGTGGTTGTTAGATCAACCAAGTTCATCCAACAATTGAAAACAAACTTTATAAGGATATTTAATGACATGAATGAAAGCTAATGATAAAGTATTAAGTGGGAGACTGCAGGAAAAAACAATTATTTTAAAAAGAGGAGAGTAGTCAACCGGAAAAATGGTAAACAAAAGTCATGTAAGATAAAGTCTAAGAAGTGAATAGCTTATTACTTTGGCAATTTAGGAGGCCAAATTTATCTTCAGCAAAAGTATTCTTTTGTCTTTATCTTTAAAAAAAGCCAGTTGCTTTTCTGAGTGTCTAACCAGCTCCTGGGCTCTCTGAGAGCTAGAGGTAGAGGAAAGCACACAACATTGAAGTCGAATATGCGTTTAAGGTCTTGATTTCACCACACATTACCCTCATAGGTCTCATAACCTTGGAGACATTAATTAAACTTTAATCCTCAGTTTTTTTTCATCTGTCAAATGAGCATAATACTTGTAAAGAGTCTATCTAGCAGAGTAACTAGCAAATACTGATGATAATCTTTTCCATTTCTTGCATATTAAATATATTTATAATTACCTGTCCCACTCAGCTTCTAACTGGACATTAACCAGGTGAAACTAATCCTTGACCATCGTTAATGGGACCAGGTTAACTGACCCTAGAGGAGGCCCATCCATAAACTAATCTGACTCAATCAATATTTCTCACCTGAAAATCTGAATAGTAGAGGAAAGTTCCAGTAACTGGAAGGAAGTAGAGCTGAAACATCAGAATACAGACTTGAAGCTGATGGCTACAGCCACATATAGGATAAATAATATTGAAAGCTCATTAAGAGAGGAGTAGCAGACATGAAAAGAAAGGAGTGAGGAGAGCGCTTATACATTCTTGTAACAAATTATCACAGGCTTCTCAGGCATGCCAGCCCAGGGTCAGGCTGGACATGGCTGGGGGCTTCTGCAGAGCTACTCTCCCCTGTGGGCCTAGTGGTCCCTTGAACTGCTGGAACCTCACCCTGGAGTCTGCCTGTCTCTCCCACAAAGCTTCAGCCCCCAGAAAAGCCTCAGCCCCTTAGTTTGGCCCATGGACGCTAGCTGGGCTGTGTATGCCAACCCAGGCCCTCCAGCCAGGTGCCACCCAGCCCTCCTGCTCCATCCAGTCCCTGGCCTTGGTGGCTTCCACCCGTGCCTCTACCCTCTGAGTTTTGCACGTTCCACTAACCCAGGCAGGCAGTGGGTAGAGGCGGGAGCTTCCAGCTGCATCTGTGAGAGCAGAACAGTAACTCCCCACTGAGGCGCCTACCCCCAATAAAAGCAATTCTAACCTTACAAAAATATTCTCAAGCTCAGTGACTTAAAGCAACACAAACTTATAATTCTGACGGTCAGAAGGCTGAAATGGGTCTCACTGTGTTTAAATCAAGGTGTTGGCAGAACTGCATTTCTCCCAGAGGCTCTAGAGGAAAAGCCGATCTCTTGCCTTTTCTAGCTTCTTCAAGGCCCCTACTTTCCTTGATTTGTAGCCTCCTTCCAGCTACGTCATCACTCCAACCTCTGCTTCCATCATTACATTTTCTCTCCTACTTCTGCTGTCACATGGCCTCCCCCTACTATGTCCTATTATGTCCTATTATACCCATCCAGATAATCTCCCCATCTCAAGCTCTTTAATCACATCTCCAAAGTCCCTTTTGTCCTAATTCCCTTAGCCTGCCATATTACCTTACATGACATCTGGGGAGCATTATTAGCCTACCATTGTGACCACGCAGCCTCAGACTATTTCCAGCCCTGACTCTGTAAGGTTGCTTACTGTAATCTCATGTGGCAGAAATAATGCCTTTCCCGAGGCACATAGGAAGTGTATGCTCCTCAACCCCTTTGCAGTTAGACTGGGGCCAAGTGAGAGATTTAGGCTAATAGGATGTGTTCAGAAGGGAGATGAGCCCTTGCTTCTCAACATGTGGTCTGCAGGGTAGCAGCAACACCATCATCTTGGAGCTTGTTAGGCTCCAACTGAGGCCTCTGAGTCAGAATCCTCATTTCAATGAGATCCCAGGTGATTCTGATGCACATTAAAGTTCAAGAAGCACTGATATAGGCCACTTCCAACCCTGGCACTTAAAAATACAAAATCCAATCCTCTAGCTGTCTCTTCCTCTACTGCAGTGACCTCAGAGGCCAAGAGTTCCAGGTCGCAAAGCTACAAAACAGAGGCCACCCAAAGCACAACATAACATAAGCAAAAGATAAACTTCTAAGTTAAGGCACCAAAATTTGGGGGATTGCCTATTGCGGCAACTACTTTTTTTTTTTTTTTTTTGGCTGTGTTGGGTCTTCGTTGCTGTGCGCCAGCTTTCTCTAGCTGTGGTGAGCAGGGGCTACTCTTCGTTGCGGTGCGCGGTCTTCTCACTGTGGTGGCTTCTCTTGTTGTGGCACATGGGCTCTAGGTACGCGGGTTTCAGTAGTTGTGGCACATGGGCTCAGTAGCTGTGGCTTGCAGGCTCTAGAGCTCAGGCTCAGTAGTTGTGGCGCACAGGCTTAGGTGCTCTGCGGCATGTGGGATCTTCCCGGACGATGGATCAAACCCGTGTCCCCTGAATTGGCAGGCAGATTCTTAACCACTGCACCACTAGGGAAGCCCGCAGCAACTACTTTGAATTATCCTGGTTTTCAGTAAGATATTGATTTGAGCTAGCTTGGGTAGATTTGTTTCATGCAATCAAAACTTTGCCCACAACAGCAGTTCTCAAACAAGTGTGCATCAGAATTACCTGAAGAGCTGCTTAAAACAAATTTAAGCCGGGCCCCACTCCCTAGAGTTTCTGATTTACGAGGTCATGGGTGAGGCACAATAACTTGCATTTCTAACAAGTTCCGCAATGATGCTGATGCTGCTGGGCTGAGACCACGTTTTGAGAGCCACTGGCTTACAATTTCACTGTTAGGAGCTTTCCATCACTATATAATTCAATTCAGACAGTATAGACCAGGAGTCTGCAAACTATTGCCCATGGGCCAAATCTGACCCACTGGCAGTCTTCCCGAATAAAGTTTATTGGAACTTTGGAACATAGCCGTATCTATTTATTTATCATCTATTGCTGCTTCCTCACTACAAAGGCAGAGTTGAATCACTGCAATAGAGACCATATGGCCTGCTGCTATGTACTGAGTGTAGATTAGTTGAGGGCTAATCCACTAAATTGGTTGGGTGGCACTTATAATAGTCTCTATACAAATTCACATGTTGATCTAATCACCAAAGTGATGGTATTAGAAGGTGGGGCCTTTGGGAGATGCAAGTCATGAGGGTAGGGCCCTCATGAATGGGATTAGTGCCCTTATAAAAGAGACCCCATAGAGCTCCCTTACCCCTTCTGCCATATGAGAACACAGCAAGAAGATGGCTGTCTATGAAGCAGAGAGCAGGTTCTCACCAGATACCAAATCTGCTGGTGCCTTGGTCTTGGACTTCTGGCCTCCCAAACTGAGAAATTTCTGTTGTTTATAAGCTACTCAATCTGTCATATTTTATTATAGCAGCCCAAATGGACTGACACCCACAAAACCTAAAATATTGACTGCCTGGCCCTTTACAGAAATGACTGCTGATCTCTGATATAGACTACAGTGGAATTGTTTTCCTTATATTATCCTGAGACTACAGAACAGGCAGTCAATATACTTGAGTATATTCGTTGATCATTCTCTACTTCTACTATGCCATTTTCACTTTGACAACAACCACAAGAAAATTATTTGAAAACTGGTATTTACTATTACTATTATGTCCCTAGTAAGAGCATTTGTTATAAAGTACAAGTCTCCCCAACATGGAACTGGAAAGATTCTTGGGAAGCAACAGGATTTTCAAAGCGCTTGTAAAAGCTGGCAAAGTCAGGGTTGTTTTAGTATACCTAGAAGAGTACTGAGGCAGAAGAGGTGTTGCACAAATGAAAACCAGGCAATTTTCAATGTTATAAACACCATCTTGATTACCTCACGACCTATCTGCTTGAGTTACAAATCAAAATGGGCCTCTATGTCTTTCATCACTCTAGGGTCAACCTAGTTTATTAAAATTAAACTGCCTGTTATCTTCCAGAATGGTACATAAGCCTATAATATATGCTCTTTCCACCCACTTCAAAAGCCCTATGACCCATTTTTAAAAAAAAAATCCTTAAATGTGCCAACCCACACACACACAAAAGCACTGTCTTTTTTTTTTTGGTAACTATTCTTTCAGGCTTATGCCTTTTAAAATAGTAGTGTCTGCAGAAATGTCACATCAAAAGAAGCTGCCAGAGGTAGAAGTACTTAACTGAAACTTCTTTTATTAGTATATTGGAAGAAATCTGCTGGCCTAAGAATGGAAAAAGGACTGATACTGAATAAAAACACCACGGTGCCAAAGGGAGATTTTTTTTTTTTTGCTATTAAAAAAAATCCCACCTCATATTTTAAAATCTAAATGAGAAGATTCTCTACTGACTGTAGCCAGTTTCTTTTTGTTTTTTAAAAAAAAACCCTTTCAGAGCCTCCCCAGAATTCTGATCCTTAAATGGAACTTAGGGATCAAAATGGAACTTAGGGCTAATGGAACTTAGGGCTAATCCATTAAGTTGGTCAGCTGGCACGTATACTAGTCTCTGGGTAAAGTCAGTCTCCACTACACAGTTGTCAACTATGTCAATCCCCCTCATACTCCTTTAGAGCTACTCACACCAGAGCTCTTAGTAGGCACTGTGCCCTCACTTTTTTCTGGGGTATGCATAGACTCTTCCCTTTATCTGCAAAACCTTAAGTCCACTGTTTTGATTAATCCTCATTCTATTACCTTATGACTCACCATAGCCTCCTCCCTTACCCACCACCTCAGGAAGAATCCTGACCCTACCTCCTCCAAAGTGTCCCCAACTTTCTAAGAGGTCCACAAAGGGGTGCCTCACATGCCCATAGACCAGGCATCCAGTTTCGTCCTTTACCTAGTGTCCGCCATGTTTTCTCAGACTCTGGCTCCCTGTGTCTAGGGCCTGAGAGCAGCATCCACTGCAGATGATGCCTGTTGTATGAATGCCAAAGTTCTGGCCAAAGATATTGTTGCTGAAACTGCTAAGATGGGAAAGAGAGGGATGCTGGCTTCCCTTCCGGGTAGGAAATTGTTCTTCTCCCTTTAACTCTATACCACACTTTGTCACTTGGGCCCCAAAGAAAACATGTGTCATCTTCCTGGGGCAAGTCCCTAACCAGAACTCACACATCTTTCTCCAACAGTATGCAACAGTTCTTCCTCCTCAGGACAGTCTAAATCTAGTCATTTAAAAATATATACCCTCAAGTTCTCATTTTACTGACATGGTATTTTCCTTCCAATTAGTCCCCCAGTCACACCTCCACAAACATGTCCATTTTATAAGAAAGGTTTGGCTTTATGTAACCCCTTCTATGACCCACAGCATTGGGCAGGCACAAAGATGGATTATTAGAAATAAACATCTCTCAGGAATACTCATAGAGTCATCCAAACATGTCTTTACTTTTCTTGATCACTTCTGATCCACACTGATTCAGACTCAGAAGAGTATCTGAGAATCTTCTCTCCCTGATCTCCCTCCAGCTTCTCTTTTCTACCCTTCTGTTCCTGGCCTGCTGGTTTCCCCACTCTCTCCAAGATCAAGGCCATACATATCTTTTTTTCATGGCTCCTCCATAGTTGTATATTGGGTTTTTCAAATTTTTCACAGCTGAGTATCTATAAGCCAAACATTCCTTTCTTGCCTCTAATAGCATCACATTGATGCATTATGCCAAAAGACCCTTTTCCTACCAGTGCCAGGAAGGAAAATGAGGGAAAAGAAAATCGCTCATGTCACATGTATGTTTGTCTAACTAAAAGGTTCTGCACCAAAGATGGATTAAAATCTCCATCTTTGGAGGGGACCTTCAAGATGGCAGAGGAGTAAGAGGTGGAGATCACCTTCCTCCCCACAAATACATCAAAAATACATCTACATGTGGAAAAACCGCTACAGAACACCTACTGAATGCTGGCAGAAGACCTCAGACTTCCCAAAAGGCAAGAAACTCCCCACGTACCTGGGTAGGGAAAAAGAAAAAAGGAAATACAGGGACAAAAGAATAGGGATGGGAACTGCACCTCTGGGAGGGGGCTGCGAAGGAGGAAAAGTTTCCACACACTAGGAAGCCCCTTCACTAGCGGAGACAGGGGGTGGGCGGGGGGGAAGCTTTGGAGCCACGGAAGAGAGCGCAGCCACAGGGGTGCAGAGTGCAAAGTGGAGAGATTCCTGCACAGAGGATCTCTGCTGACCAGCACTCACCAGCCTGAGAGGCCTGTATGCTCACCTGCTGGCCGGGGCAGGTAGGGGCTGGGAGCTGAGGCATGGGCTTCAGAGGTCAGATCCCAGGGAGAGGACTGGGGTTGGCTGCGTGAACACAGCCTGAAGGGGGCTAGTGAGCCACAACTAGCTGGGAGGGAGTCCGGGAAAAAGTCTGGAACTGCCTAAGAGGCAAGAAACCATTGTTTCCGGGTGCAAAAGGAGAGGAGATTCAGAGCACACCCTAAACGAGCTCCAGAGATGGGCACGAGCCGCGGCTATCAGCGCAGACCCCAGAGACGGGCATGAAACGCTAAGGCTACTGCTGCAGCCACCAAGAAGCCTGTGTGCAAGCACAGGTCACTATCCACACCTCCCCTCCCGGGAGCTTGTGCAGCCCATCACTGCCAGGGTCCCGTGATCCAGGGACAACTTCCCTGGGAGAACACATGGCGTGCCTCAGGCTGGTGCAACGTCATGCCAGCCTCTGGTACTGCAGGCTCACCCTGCATTCCGTACCCATTCCTCCCCCCAGCCTGAGGGACCCAGAGCCCCCTAATCAGCTGCTACTTTAACCCCGTCCTGTCTGGGTGGGAACAGATGCCCTCAGGTGACCTACACACACAGGCAGGGCCAAATCCAAAGCTGAACCCCAGGAGCTGTGCGAACAAAGAAGAGAAAGGGAAATTTTTCCTAGCAGCCTCAGGAGCAGCAGATTAAATCTCCACAATCAACTTGATGTACCCTGCATCTGTAGAATACCTGAATAGACAATGATCAAACCAAAACTGAGGCAGTGGACTTTGGGAGCAACTGTAGACTTGGGGTTTGCTTTCTGCATCGAATTTGTTTCTGGTTTTAAGTTTATCTTACTTTAGCATTTAGAGCTTATTATCATTGGTAGATTTGCTTATTGATTTGGTTGCTCACTTCCTTGTTTTTTTAAATATTTTTTTTTTCTTTCCTTTTTCTCTTTTTGTGTGTATGTATATGCTTCTTTGTGTGATTTTGTCTACATAGCTTGGCTTTTACCATTTGTCCTAGGGTTCTGTCTGTCCTTTTTTTTTTTTTTTTTTTGCACAGTTTTTAGCGCTTGTTATCATTGGTGGATTTGTTTTTTGGTTTGGTTGCTCTCTTCTTTCTTTCTCTTTTCTTTTTTACTTTTTTATCTTTTATTTTTAATAATTTTTTAATAACTTTATTTTATTTTATTATTTTTTCTTTCTTTCTGTTTTCTTTTCCCTTTTCTGCTGAGCCGTGTAGCTGACAGGGTCTTGATGCTCCAGCCGGATGTCACGTCACGCCTGTGCCTCTGAGGTGGGAGAGCTGAGCTCAGGACATTGCTCCACCAGAGACCCCCTGGCCCTATGTAATATCAAATAGTGAAAGCTCTCTCAGAGAGCTCCATCTCAATGCTTAAGACCCAGCTCCACTCAACAACCAGTAAGCTACACTGCTGGACACCCTATGCCAAACAACTAGCAAGACAGGAACACAACCCTATCCATTAGCACAGAGGCTGCCTAAAATTATAATAAGTTCACAGACATCCCAAAACACACCACCGGACACGATCCGGCCCACCAGAAAGACGAGATCCAGCCTCATCCACCAGAACACAGGAACCAGTCCCCTCCACCAGGAAGCCTACACAACCCACAGAACCAACCCTACCCACTGGGGGCAGATACCAAAAACAACGGGAACTATGAATCTGCAGCCTGTGAAAAGGAGGCCCCCAACACAGTAAGTTAAAAGAGAAGATAGAGAAATACACAGCAGATGAAGGAGCAAGGTAAAAACCCACCAGACCAAACAAATGAAGGGGAAATAGGCAGTATACCTGAAAAAGAATTCAGAGTAATGATAGTAAAGATTATCCAAAATCTTGGAAATAAAATGGAAAAAATACAAGAAACGTTTAACAAGGACCTAGAAGAAATAAAGAACAAACAAACAATGATGAACAATGCAATACATGAAATTAAAAATTCTCTAGAAGGAATCAATAGCAGAATAACTGAGGCAGAAGAACGGATAAGTGATGTGGAAGATAAAATAGTGGAAATAACTACCACAGAGCAGAATAAAGAAAAAAGAATGAAAAGAATTAAGGACAGTCTCAGATACCTCTGGGACAACATTAAATGCACCAACATTCGAATTATAGGGGTCCCAGAAGAAGAAGAGAAAAAGGGTCTGAGAAAATATTTGAAGAGATTATGGTTGAGAGTTTCCCTAATATGGGAAAGGAAATAGTCAAGTCCAGGAAGCACAGAGAGTGCCATAAAGGATAAATCTAAGGAGAAACACGCCAAGACACACAATAATCAAACTATCAAAAATTAAATACAATGAAAAAATATTAAAAGCAGCAAGGGAAGAGGAGCAAATAACATACAAAGGAATCCCCATAAGGTTAACAGCTGATCTTCCAACAGAAACTCTGCAAGCCAGAAGGGAGTGGCAGGACATATTGAAAGTGATGAAAGGGAAAAACCTACAACCAATATTACCCAGCAAGGATCTCATTCAGATTCGACAGAGAAATTAAAACCTCTACAGACAAGCAAAAGCTAAGAGAATTCAGCACCACCAAACCAGCTTTACAACAAATGCTAAAGGAACTTCTCTAGGCAGGAAACACAAGAGAAGGATAAGACTTACAATAACAAAACCAAAACAATTGAGAAAATGGTAATAGGAACATACATATCGATAACTACCTTAAAGGTAAATGGATTAAACGTTCCAACCAAAAGACACAGACTGGCTGAATAGATACAAAAACAAGACCCATATATATGCTGTCTACAGGACACCCACTTCAGACCTAGGGACACATACAGACTGAAAGTGAGGGGAAGGAAAAAGATTTTCCATGCAAATGGAAATCAAAAGAAAGCTGGAGTAGCAATTCTCATATCAGACAAAATAGACATTAAAATAAAGACTATTACAAGAGACAAAGAAGGACACTACATAATGATTGAGGGATCAATCTAAGAAGAAGATATAACAATTATAAATATTTATGCACCCAAAATAGGAGCACCTCAATACATAAGGCAAAAGATAACAGCCATAAAAGGGGAAATCGACAGTAACACAGTCATAGTAGGGGACTTTCACATCTCACTTTCACCAATGGACAGATCATCCAAAATGAAAATAAATAAGGAAACACAAGCTTTAAATGATACATTAAACAAGATGGACTTAATTGATATTTATAGGACATTCCATTCAAAACAACAGAATACACTTTCTTCTCAAGTGCTCATGGAACATTCTCCAGGGGAGATCATATCTTGGGTCACGAATCAAGCCTTGGTAAATTTAAGAAAATTGAAATCGTAACAAGTATCTTTTCTGACCACAGTGCTATGAGACTAGATATCAATTACAAGAAAAAAACTGTAAAAATTACGAACACATGGAGGCTAAACAATACGCTACTAAATAACCAAGAGATCACTGAAGAAATCAAAGAGGAAATCAAAAGATACCTAGAAACAAATGACAATGAAAAAAAGATGACCCAAAACCTATGGGAGGCAGCAAAAGCAGTTCTAGGAGGGAAGTTTATTCCAATACAATACTACCTCAAGAAACAAGAAAAATCTCAAATAAACAATCTAACCTTACACCTAAAGCAATTAGAAAAAGCAGAACAAAAAAAACCCCAAAATTAGCAGAAGGAAAGAAATCATAAAGATCAGATCAGAAATAAATGAAAAAGAAATGAAGAAAACAATAGCAAAGATCAATAAAACCAAAAGCTGGTTCTTTGAGAAAATAGACAAAATTGATAAACCATTAGCCAGACTCATCAAGAAAAAAAGGGAGAAGACGCAAATCAATAGAATTAGAAATGAAAAAGAAGTAACAACTGACACTGCAGAAATACAAAGGATCATGAGAGACTACTACAAGCAACTATATGCCAATAAAATGGACAATCTGGAAGAAATAGACAAATTCTCAGAAAAGCACAACCTTCCGAGACTGAAGCAGGAAGAAACAGAAAATATAAACAGACCAATCGCAAGCACTGAAATTGAAACTGTGATTAAAAATTTTCCAACAAACAAAAGCCCAGGACCAGATGACTCACAGGCGAATTCTATCAAACATTTAGAGAAGAGCTAACACCTATCCTTCTCAAACTCTTCCAAAATATAGCAAAGGGAGGAACACTCCCAAAGTCGTTCTACAAGGCTACCATCACCCTGATACCAAAACCAGACAAAGATGTCACAAAAAAAGAAAGCTACAGGCCAATATCACTGATGAATACAGATGCAAAAATCCTCAACAAAACACTAGCAAACAGAATCCAACAGCACATTAAAAGGATCATACACCATGATCAAGTGGGGTTTATACCAGGAATGCAAGGATTCTTCAATATACATAAATCAATCAATGTGATAAACCATATTAACAAATTGAAGGAGAAAAACCATATAATCATCTCAGTAGATGCAGAAAAAGCTTTCGACAAAATTCAACACACATTTATGATAAAAACCCTCCATAAAGTAGGCATAGAGGGAACTTACCTCAACATAATAAAGGCCATATATGACAAACCCACAGCCAACATCATTCTCAATGGTGAAAAACTGATACCATTTCCACTAAGATCAGGAACAAGACAAGGCTGCCCACTCTCACCACTATTATTCAACATAGTTTTGGAAGTTTTAGCCACAGCAATCAGAGAAGAAAAAGAACTAAAAGGAATCCAAATCAGAAAAGAAGAAGTAAAGCTGTCACTGTTTGCAGATGACATGATACTATACATAGAGAATCCTAAAGATGCTACCAGAAAACTACTAGAGCTAATCAATGAATTTGGTAAAGTAGCATGATACAAAATTAATGCTCAGAAATCTCTTGCATTCCTATACACTAATGATGAAGAATCTGAAAGAGAAATTAAGGAATCACTCCCATTTACCATTGCAACAAAAAGAATAAAATGCCTAGGAATAAACCTACCTAAGAGACAAAAGACCTGTATGCAGAAAACTATAAGACACTGATGAACGAAATTAAAGATGATACAAACAGATGGAGAGATATACCATGTTCTTGGACAGAAAGAATCAACATTGTGAAAATGACTATACTACCCAAAGCAATCTACAGATTTAACGCAATCCCTGTCAAACTACCAATGGCATTTTTCACAGCACTAGAACAAAGAATTTCACAATTTGTATGGAAACACAAAAGACCCTGAATAGCCAATGCAATCTTGAGAAAGGAAAACGGATCTGGAGGAATCAGGCTCCCTGACTTCAGACTATACTACAAAGCTACAGTAATCAAGACAGTATGGTACTGGCCCAAAAACAGAAATACAGATCAGTGGAACAGGATAGAAAGCCCAGAGATAAACGTATGCACATATGGTCACCTTATCTTTGATAAAGGAGGCAAGAATATACAATGGAGAAAATACAAGGCTCTTCAATAAGTGGTGCTGGGAAAACTAGACAGCTACATGTAAAAGAATGAAATTAGGGCTTCCCTGGTGGCGCAGTGGTTGAGAATCTGCCTGCCAATGCAGGGGACACGGGTTCGAGCCCTGGTCTGGGAAGATCCCACATGCCGTGGAGCAACTGGGCCCGTGAGCCACAATTGCTGAGCTTGCGCGTCTGGAGCCTGTGCTCCACAACAAGAGAGGCCGCGATAGTGAGAGGCCCGCGCACCGCAATGAAGAGTGGCCCCCGCTTGCCGCAACTGGAGAAAGCCCTCGCACAGAAACGAAGACCCAACACAGCCAAAAATAGATTAATTAATTAATTAATTAATTAATTTAAAAAAAAAGTTTCACACACATGATTTCATATAATCCCATAATAACCCTTTTAAAAAAAAAAAAAAAGAATGAAATTAGAACACTCCCTAACACCATACACAAAAATAAACTCAAAATGGATTAAAGACCTAAATGTAAGGCCAAACACTATAAAACTCTTAGAGGAAAACATAGACAGAATACTCTATGACATAAATCACAGAAAGATCCTTTTTGACCCACCTCCTAGAGACATGGAAATAAAAACAAATATACACATATGGAACTTAATGAAACTTAAAAGTTTTTGCACAGCAAAGGAAAACATAAACAAGACAAAAAGACAACCCTCAGAATGGGAGAAAATATTTGCAAACGAAGCAACTGACAAAGGATTAATCTCCAAAATATACAACCAGCCCCTGAAGCTCAATATCAAAAAAACAAACAACCCAATCCAAAAATGGGCAGAAGACCTAAATAGACATTTCTCCAAAGAAGATATACAGATTGCCAACAAACACATAAAAGGATGCTCAACATCACTAATCATTAGAGAAATGCAAGTCAAAACTACAATGAGGTATCACCTCACACAGGTCAGAATAGCCATCATCAAAAAATCTACAAACAATAAATGCTGGAGAGGGTGTGGAGAAAAGGGAATCCTCTTGCACTGTTGGTGGGAATGTAAATTGATACAGCCACTATGGAGAACAGTATGGAGGTTCCTTAAAAAACTACAAATAGAACTACCATACGACCCAGCAATCCCATTACTGGGCATCTACCCTGAGAAAACCGTAATTCAAAATAGTCATGTACCACAACGTTCATTGCAGCTCTATTTACAATAGCCAGGACATGAAAGCAAGCTAAGTGTCCATCAACAGATGAATGGATAAAGAAGATGTGGCACATATATACAATGGAATATAACTGAGGCATAAAAAGAAACAAAATTGAGTTATTTGTAGTGAGATGGATGGACCCAGAGACTGTCATACAGAGTGAAGTAAGTCAGAAAGAGCAAAACAAACAGTGTATGGTAACACATATATATGGAATCTAAAAAAAAAAAAAAAAAATGCTTCTGAAGAATCTAGGGGCAGGACAGGAATAAAGACGCAGACAAGAGAATGGACTTGAGGACACGGGGAGGGGGAAGGGTAAGCTGGGACGAAGTGAGAGAGTAGCACAGACATATATACACTACCAAATGTAAAATAGATAGCTAGTGGGAAGCAGCTGCAAAGCACAGGGAGATCAGCTCGGTGCTTTGCGACCACCTAGAGGGGTGGGATAGAGGGTGGGAGGGAGACACAAGAGGGAGAAGATATGGGGATGTATGTATAATACAGCTGATTCACTTTGTTATACAGCAGAAACTAACACTGTAAGGTAATTATACTCCAATAAAGATGTTAAAAAAACAATCTCCATCTTTTTAGAAGACGATAACCTGTAGTTTTAAAATGGCAACTTCCGCAGTTTTGAGGTTTCCAATATCTTATGGCCAAGACTCAATCTCAGGTTCGTCTCATGGTACCAGAGGCATCCCCTGCCCTCTACAGACTCTATAAAGGTAGTTATCCTAAGCATTTGACCTAAGAATGGGAACTCTGCCCTGAGATAATGACTTTGACCACATGTATCAGTGACAGTCATTCAGCTTGAAGTAATGGAGACCCAAAATAATAGTGGCCTAAACAAGATAGAGATTGTTTTCCCTTTCCTTTAAAATTCTGAAGTTCAGTAGTCTAGGGCTAGACTACTGTGAAAAGTCCTCAGCAACTCATGTGCTTCTAGGTCACTGTACCACCGACTATAGAGTGTAGCCCATGCCCTCTTAGTCCAAAATGACACACCCACTTTACAAGGGGCATGATGGAGGAAGGACAGGACAAGAAAGAAGAAAATGGGGCAAAAGCTGCTTGCCACCTGTCCCCTGAAGTTCCTAAAAACTGCCATACAACATTCTACTTACGTATCTTTTTGTTCAAAACGTGGCCATTCTTGGCTGAAAGGGAGGTAGAGGCATTTTACTCTTTGTTCTAGGCAGACATATACCCACCTACAAAGTCTATTCGTGTGGGAGAATAGAAAGAGAATGGATATCAGGGGACAAATAGAAGTCTCTGTCATATTGTGTTCCTGAAATCACTCTCTTTCTCTGTGCTAAAATAAACCCTGGAGTCACCTAAAATAGAATGCTTTAAATTCCGATTTTATAAAAAGCTGAGCTACAAGTCAAAATTCTGCCACTCAGTGTAACCACTGGCAAGTCACTCAGTGGTTTAATTCTTTGCCTTATTGTAATAGGGATGTCTGTCCTGCCACCTTAAAAGATTGTTCCGAGGATTGACTGGGAATAAACTGAGATAATAAAGATGAAAGTAATTTTTGAAATGTGATATAAATAACTCTCGAGGCAAAGTAGAATTAAAGCAATAAATTATCTTTTGTCTTCTTTAAACATATATGTCTCTCTTTCAAAGTATCTCCATTCCCCTTCTAGGTTTCTTAGTGAAATGTGGCAGATAGATGTCAAGATAGCAAAGGATCAGAAACAAAGGAATGTGGTCTGATATTGATTCAGATAGGGTCATTTGTATATTGAGAAAGAAAAGGAAATTCTCTAGAATTTGCCAATATTTATGAAGACTCACACCATCAACCTGGTTTCTCAACCTTCTACCTATATTTAACTGTTATTATTAGATATGGGATTAGATCTTTGTACCAGAAGTTATTATCCCTTGGACAAATTTTAGGTTCTAGCAATCTGTTTTGCAAAGGAAGCTACCCTAGCCATTTCAAACAAGTAGAGCAGCTATAAAATCAGCCGGTGTTTTTTAATAATTTTCTGGAGGGTTCAGTTTTGCTGCCATTATTGATGCTTCTGTTGTTGTTTGTTGAAAAGCAGTGGAGAGATGGAATGTCTAGAAAGCACCTAAGCATTCTAAACTGCTTCAAGGAAGGAAACAAATCCAGGCAAAGGGAGTCTTGTTAAAGATAACTTGCATAGATGCTGTGGTTTTGCCCTGCTCTGCTGGAGGAACAGAGAGAGCACAGAGTGGGGGGATTGAAAGTTTTGGAAAAGCAAAGGACAATTCTGAAAGTCATATTAGAACAGATTCCTGGCTTCAGTTGTATGTTTTTATCCTCTTCCTGTGGTTTGGTAACATACAAAGTCAAGTAGGCTGTTATGCCCTCTAGGTAACCTGGTAAAGACTTATTAGTCAGAATAGGCTGGGTTATGGTACACTAACAAAAGAACCTCAAATTCTCAATGATGTAACACAATAAAGGTTAATTTCTTTCCTATGCTACATACCTAAACCAGAGGAGACTGTGCTCTACACATCTGTCCAAGGACACAGGCTGTCAGAGTCTCTATCAACTTCTAGGTGCATCACCAGGAAGACAAAGCCTCTGCTATACCCACAGAAAGGAGAGAGAGCACTGGAGAGTCATGCAAGAGATCTTTACCCACAAATAAAATATAGCCCACAAATAAAACACTTCACTTCTGCTCACAGCCCATTGGCCAGAACTAGTCACATGGCCCCAACCTAAATGCAAAGAAGCTAGACGATGTGGGCAAGTACATGGAATATTTGGCGATTTTTCTATGCCATAGTGATGGTTGAATTATCTAAGAAATGCTTCCTGCCTCATTTTTTATTCATGTTTCCTGTAAATGACAGGTTTTATTTTGAAGAACTGTCTTCTTTTGTAGAAGGTAAGACAATATCTTGGTCTTCCAGCATGACTCCCTCTTTGTACACATAGTGAAAGAATAAAAATTTATTCTAAAGGGCATGGAAGTACACATGTATTTATTCTAAAATAGTCTGAATTGTGTTCTGATGAGAGTGGCTGATAGAACAGTGTAATAGGTAAAAGCACAGGCCCTAGAACCAGACAGCCTGGGTTTGAATTTCAGTTCCCCCATTTACCAGCTACATGAACTTGGTAAAGATATCTGAACTCTCTATGTCACAGTTTCCTCATATTTAAAATGAAGATGATTATAATACTTATTTTATGGTTCCTGCGAGGATTAAATTAAAATTGTGCATGTAAAATATTTAGCACTAAGCTTAGCACTTACATGTTCAATGTAAGTTAACTCATTGTTTAGTGTCCCGTCTTTTTATCCCATTGATTCGGTTTCAGACTCCAGTTTTCTAACACGTCTCCTTGGATTAATGATTCATTGTATAGTTTCCATACCCTTCTCCTCTCTCTTCTTTCTAAATCTCTGCTTTTCTAATCTCCCCAGTTGCTGGTTCTCTCTTGTCTGGAATCAAATGGGGCTTCTCTAAAATTTACACACACACACAACACACACACACACACACACAACACACACACACACACACACACACACACACACACACACACAATGTTAATGCAGAGCAATGGCAATGTCTTTTAGTTCCTGGGTGCTTCTCCTCCACTGGTCCAGTCTGTCTAGCAAATAGTTATGTGACTGAAGGAAGAATACCAGGGACCCTGGAGTCTCCTTGCCTGGTCTGGACTTGAAGCTCTGCCACTTATTTACTGTGACATTGGGTATCTTAATACACTGCTCTGACCCTCATTTCTTTATTTATAATGTACAGATAATAGTAATATGTAATTCATTAGGCTGTTGATGTACACATTTAGCACAGTGATTGGTACAGAGTAATTGCTCAATAAATGTCTATGCTCTGTAAAATGAGGACAATAATACTTAAAGGATATGCATGAGCTTAAGGAAGCTGTGAAACATCATAAACTGTTATGACAAAATGAATTAGACGTCCATCTGACTGCCTCCGTGGATGAGAACAAGAAGTTTACCTGCTAACATGGAGACTGACCTTCCTGACCCCTTCCCTGAAAAATATAAAGTACATTATTGTATCTTCATATTTATAAATATTGACAACCAGTGGGCTTTTCAGTTTATTATTTTTTCAGGGTTTTACCAATTGACCTAGCCTGGCAATGTGTAATGAACAAGAACCAGACATTAGACCAGTGAGCAAGTCTTGTGACCTCTAGAAATTTACATTAGCTGACAAGTTCTATACTAGTGCTGTGCAATAGAAATATGTGATCCACTTACATGATTTAAAATTTTCTAGTAACCACATTTTAAAATAAAGCACTTTTAAAGAAAAATAGGTGAGATTGACTTAATGATAAATTTTATTTAAAATAATGTCATTTCAGTGTAATCAATACAAAAATCATTGAGATAGCTTACATGCACTCTTATTTTGTCTTTGAAATCCAGTGGGTATTTTCCACTTACAGTACATCTTAATTTGGACTAGCTGCATTTCAAGTGCTTAATAGCCACATGTGGCTGGTGGCTGCCATACTGGACAATGCAGCTCAACTACTGTTGGGTAGTCTGGTAGGGTAAAAACTTAATAAAAATGTAGCACTTTATATGGAATTATCACATCATATATGTCATATATTACTTTGTAATTTAAACAAAGGGAATAAATTTAAATGACTAAAATAAATTTAAATTAGAAAATTTAATATATTAAACTTTTTTAAAAATTTTACATTACAACACATATATCTCATGGACAAAAGAGAAGGAGGAAAAGGATACCAGACCATAGAAGGAGCAAAACAAGATATGAGCACAGGTCCTTAATTTCCTATTTTTAAACACAAACATAAAGAAATCATTTGAAAAAAAAATCTTTACAAGTGAAAAAACGATGTAAGTCATTGAGCATATGCACAGGTAGAAATTCTAAGGATGCTCACACAGCTGTGGACATTGGTTCACCAGAATTCACGAGAGAAGTCTGCTGTTCATTTAAAATGTAATGTGATGAGTGTTAACACTGAAATAGGTACTGGGAACTAAGGAAATAAAACAGAAAGTACTGGAATGAGTATTGAATGTTGACTACTGTGTAAGGTGGAATGAGTAAATGACTCCTAGAAGAAGCTACATCTAAATGGAAATCTTGTAGAAGTACTTGTAGGAGAAACGTATCTCAGACCTAAGGAATAGAACCTTTTTTCTCTCAAGTAAGAGAGAAAAAATACATGTGAATTTGGGAAGTGGGGAGGTGTTTCAAGCCAATAAAGTAAGAATTTGACATAGGGTCTCCTTAAATAATCAATATTTTTTAAAATATTGAGTTAATATTACTATACTAAAACCCAGCAATAAAGGGCTAAAAATAAAGATGGGTGTTATCAGTCAGTTTCCAAGGAAATCTGAAACCACTCCTAATATGTAAAACAGGGAATTTAATCCAGGGAATTAATTATGCAAGTGTTAGAACCGCTGAGAAGCCAGACAGAAGAAAGGACGTAACCCGAAGATCAGCAGCCACCAGAAGCCCCATTCACCTTCAGGATGGGAGGGATACAAGTGGGGTTTCCAGAGGCAAAACCTGAGACCACCCAGCAGAAGCTCAAACCACAAAAGGGGTTTCCTCACAAAAGCTGGGAAAACTAAGAGAAGAGCTACCTGTTGTGGCCTGGACCCAGGGAAAAGAAAAAAAGAATGTAAAGGAGACAGATGTGGAAATTCCCTGGTGGTCCAGTGGTTAGGACTCTGCACTCTCACTGGCAAGGGCCCAGGTTCAATCCCTGGTCGGGGAACTAAAATCCTGCATTCCACGCTGTGCAGCCAAAAAAAAAAAAAATGGAGACAGATGCTCTGACTTCCCCCTCCTTTCACTCTCCAGTCTTCCTCCCCAGAGGCAAAAGCCTGCTGACACTGCAGCTTGGGAAAGGTAGCCTGCAGAGGTCCTTTCTCCCAAGAGCAGAACAGAGAAGAACAAGGAATGCATCAGCTAGCAAACAGACTATGGACCAGCAGAGCATAAGGTAAACTACGAGTGATTTGTGTTTCAATTTGTTCAACAAAAGTGTATTAGTGCCTACTGCGGACTAGAAACTCTTTTCCTATTGGGAATACAAAGGTAAATAAAAAAGATCTCTAAATTTTCATCAATAAAATATTTTGACAAGCTTTGTGAAAACAATAACACCTAATTAGGAAATACACTAGTCAGATAAACTAGGCTATAGGAGGCTTGATGTTAGGAGAAAGGTCTGGGGGATCTCTTGAGAGGCCAAGGAAAATAGGGTTATCTGGGGGGACCTCTGACCTAAATGTGGATGGATGTATAAACATGGACATTAGGAATACCTGTCTAAATTCTGAATGGCTTCTGTCTTGGCCCCTCTCCCACTAATGGGATTGGTGAGAATTATAAACTACTGAGGTCAGTATGGTTTGAAGAGTAGCTCTCTGTGTTGGAGCCAAACAGACTTAGGTATGAACTCCAGCCTTGCTACTTACAGGTTCCACAGTCTTGAGCAAGTCATTTATCCTCAGTTTTCCCATCTTTCAAAGAGCAATAATAGTAACCCCTTTAAAAAGTTGTTGTAAAGATAATATGTGATCATATATTTAAAGTGTTTAGTTAAGTGCCTTGGGCATAGTAGGTGCTCAATAAAAAGAAGTTGTTAATATTTCAAACTGAATATGTAAAGAGCTAATAACACTGTATATACATTAGTCATTAAAACACATAGGTTAACATATATTCATATAAATATACTTTGTGAACACACATAGATAACATAAAAAGAGCTAATTTCAAACACAAGGTGTAACTAATAGTCATAACATTGTTAGTATTCTTTTAGAGAAACTGAAAGGATTTATAATTTTCCAGGAATCATGAGTATATGTCATTTAATATGCATTATATAAAATTTAATTATCCATTCTATAACTTTGATAATATGCTTACTTACCTATTACTAACAGATTTCAAAAGTATTTCTCCATTCCAGATATCACTTACATAAATGCTGAATTATTATTTACAGTGCCCACTACTTTGCGAAGTTTTATCTTTGTCATGCATGTTTGATAAAATCATAAGCCTGGATAAATCCAACTATTTGTCACCTATAAGCCTGAACCCCTGTCACTAAACTGGGCAAAAGAAAAATGAACATCCATGTTTTGTGGCCTCATGTTAATTTTTTTACCATAAACCTCAAGTGGGCCCTTAATGCTGCTAGGCAGTTTTACTCTGCCTAACTCACTGATAACTCAACCCCTCTCCCAGTCTCAGAAAACTATTCAAATCTTTTCATCCCTCAATCCTCAGCAATTCATCCACCATCTTAATTCTGAAATGATGACCTTACTTCCTACTTTACTGAGAAAATGAAATTAATCTCAGGAGAGCTTGCACAGAGATTATCACCACACCTAACAATCACCATCTTCTGCACTCACCATACCTCCCCATCCAGTAGCACCTGCACCCACAGCACTGCCTCCTACCTGATACAGGATGAGCTCTCCATCCTCCTGTCTAAAGCCAGTCCCTCCACCTGTGCTCTAAGATTCATCTCTTCTCACCTACTCAAGAACACTGCAGGACTTCTCTCTTCCTCCAACATCATCATTTTTCACTCTCCACTAAATCATTTGCACCACCATAAAAACAAGCAGTTGGGCTTCCCTGGTGGCGCAGTGGTTGAGAATCTGCCTGCCAATGAAGGGGACACGGGTTCGAGCCCTGGTCTGGGAAGATCCCACATGCCGCGGAGCGACTAGGCCCGTGAGCCACAACTACTGAGCCTGCGCGTCTGGAGCCTGTGCTCCGCAACAAGAGAGGCCGTGATAGTGAGAGGCCCGCTCACCGCGATGAAGAGTGGCCCCCGCTCGCTGCAACAAGAGAAAGCCCTCGCACAGAAACGAAGACCCAACACAGCTAAAAATAAATAAATAATTTTTTTTTAAAAATCTATTAAAACAATTCTTTAAAAAAAAAACAAAAAAAAAAACAAGCATTTATTTCTCCCATCTTAAAACATAAAAATCAAAAGAAAATTATCTTTACCCCATTTCCACTTTACCATATCACCTAGCTCTTTCCTCATCTTTGGATCAAAATTCCTGGGAAAAAAGTTATCTATATTCAACTGTATTTTTTTTAATTCATCTCTTGCCAATCACTTAAACACATACCAATCAGGGTTTTGTTCCCCTCACTCCAAAGGAACTTCTCTAGCCAAGGACACTAGCGACCTTACATTGCCACATGCCGTGTGCAATTTCCTCTTATTTAACCTGTCAGCAGCATTTGGTACACTTGTCACTCGCTCCTCCTGATACACTCACCTTACTTGACTTCTGGTACACCACATCCTCTCCATTCCCTTCTTTCCTCAATGACCCTTCTGTTTCTTTGGATAAAGGAAGAAAAAAACTTAATCTTATCCTTGACCTCTTAATGTTGGAATACACCAGGCTCCACTCTTGGTCCTTTTACCTTCTCTATTCACACCCACTCCCATGGTACTCTCTTCTAGGCTCATGTCAACAACTCCCAAATGTGTACCTTCAGCCAATATATTTCTCCCAAAATCCAGATTCAGCATTCTACTTAGATGTCTTAAAGATACCTCAAGCTCAACATGTCCATACTGAACTCCTTATCTTTTCCCAAAACTTACTATGCCTACAGCCATCCATTTCAGGTGACAGCAAAATTATCCTTCAAGTTGCTCAGACCAGAATCCTTAGAGTCATCCTTGACTTTTTCTCTCACATCCAACATTCATCCCTCAAAAAATTCTGTTGGTTCTACTTTCAAAATATATCCAGAATCCGATTGTCTCATTACCTTCATTGCTACCATACTAGTCTGAACAAATATTTCTTACCCAGATTGCTGCAATAGCATCTAATAGGACTTTCTGTTTCTACCTTTTTCCCCCTGCATTAGCAACACAGCAGCTAGAGGGATCCCTTCAGACCTAAATCAGATCGATTGTGTTACTCCTCTACATAAAACCCTGCAATTGGTACCCAGTCACGGACAGTAAAAACCAAAGCCTTTATATCAGCCTAAAAGGTCCTACATGATGTGACTTCCGTTACATCTCTGACATCACATCCTAGTATTTCCACCATTGTTCCTTTGCTCCAGCCACACTGCTTAATTAATAAATATTTGTTAAACAAATCAATCCCAGTCTCCATGGAGCTCTTGGTCTACTGGGAGAAACAGAGATATATAAAGGATTACAAAAAGAAGGTGGTAATTAAAGCCCTCCTCTATCTCCCATCCTAAACGCTGGCAAAGGAGTGTTGAAGGTTGAGGAATTTGCCAGGGGTGAGTGGTGTAGGAGACTTAGGGAGGAAGCAAGGACATTTCGGGCAGGATGAACATCACACATGCAAAGACCTAGAGAAATGAATCAGCAGAACATTTGAAGAATTACAAGTAAAGCATCAAAGAATAACATTTGAGATTAGAGGATCTGGATGTGGGAAGTAAATAGAAATACAGTCTATACTTTAGACAGGAATCAGATCATGAAAGATTTTCTATTTGTTTCTTCCCTTACAGCTTTCAATCTACCCTGGGAGTAACTTATTAACCATATCTTTTTGATGAACCTCAACAGGGCCAAAGCAACACTTGGAAAGGATTCTGAATTCCCTGAGTTAAAGATACAAAAGAAAAACTCAGAGTCAGATTTAATTTGACAAGGTAAAGGAGTGGGTGTTCTACTATATCAAATTTAATCTGTATAAAATAATCATCTCTGGTAACATTATTTTTCTTGATCTACTGCATTTAGACTACTTTAGTAAGGCTTGATCTCCCTGTCTATCTAAACACTGATTCACTTACAGTAAGCTTCAGGCTAACATTGCTCTTACTAATACCCAACAAATCCACAAGGTGTTAGTTTCAGACGATTTTGTATAAAAGGTGAACAGAGACTAGACTCAGCCTACAGCATTCCCCAGACAAGGCAGCCAACCTCAGGTGAGTCTCAGCATCTATAGTTATCAAGCAGTGACAGTTACTTCTGAAATCTACAGATTTTTCAGGATCTGGAGAACAAATCTAGAGCTTTCCAACTTCTGTTGTGTAGGGAATTTGTGCTCGTCAACTTGGCTTCTTAAATATGGTTAATACACTGTAATCACTGCTAGCAAGCAATTGATTTTACATAGACCATTCACCTGGCCTCTGAAAGAGTCTTGTTTTAAACAATGGCGGGGGGAGGTTGGAGCAAGAGCAAATGATAATACTTATGAGATGCTAAAAATGAAGAACTAGTTTTGTAATACAGAAGTTTCTTTTTCTTTTTAAATAAAAATAGTCTTTAAAATGATAATCAAGGGACAAATATGATGATTAAAATTACTTGCTTCAGCGTATTCACTTTAAGACAGTCAGCAGTACCACCCTAATCTTTAAACATTGCTTAAATCATTATATTAGAGTTTTGATCTATAATATGTTCCTACTTTGACAAAAAAAAAAATTGAGGAGGAGAATAAGAAGAAATGATTGTTCAAGAAACGAAGACGTAAAGAAAAGGAAAAAACATTGCTGGAGCAAAATGTGACTGGAGAGGATGGGTAGACCAATTATTTTTGGTTTGGTCAACTTACATAACAATTATAATGCTTTGGTCTTGGTTTCTCATGGGCCTTAACTGTTTGCTTCCCAGCCCAGGATGAAGTTGGTCCAGTTTTGCTTTCTCTTCTGTTGCTGGACAGCAATCTGCTGCAACTGCTGCGAGCTGACCAACATCACCATCACGGTGGAGAAAGAGGAATGTGGCTTCTGCATAAGCATGAACACCACATGGTGTAAGGGCTACTGCTACACCCGGGTAGGTACTTTGCTTTGCTGGAAGTGAGGGTGCTGAGGGTCTGGACGAGGCGGGCTTCATTAATTCCCACTTTATCAATATTCTAAGTTTCCCAAGGAATAGCCATGAGTCCCTTAGCCAGTACTGTCTGTTTTATGATTGGGGTTATTTACCATGATATCAGTTAAACATTTGGACTTATATTTGATTAGGGTAAATGTAAGAAAGCCTCAGATTTGATCTGATCGATTTAGTAATATGCCAAATCTATTTTTTAAATTTTATTTAAAATTTAAAACAACTTAAAAAAATTGTTCTATACTAGATTTTACATAGAGATAAACATACACACATTTAATAATAGAAGAGCTACAATATTCCCCAAAAGCTAATTTCTGTAATTGAAGCCATATCTCTACAATAAAGGTAGTATCAAAATATGTTTGCAAGCCATATAAAAACACAGCCACGTTATAAAAACTGTCTTATTGGCCCACCTGAATACAAATGTCAACAAGCATCCTGAGAACACAATCAGTCCTTGCAGACTATTAGAACCAAAATGAATCAGCAAACCCACTCACTTCTTTATACCGTTGAGAAAACCAAGGCACAGAGGCATAAAACTACTAGTTTATGTTCACGCAGCTTCTTCGAATTAATCCAAGTAAAGAAGCAGTTTCTACTTTTTCTTTTTTCCCCTATAGCACCTGGCTATCTATGCAGCATTTCATTCTATAAACTGAAATTGAAAACAGCAATTTTTAATGAAATATACTTTATGGGGTGGTAAATGAGTTTAACCAAACTCCACTTATCATATCTTCCTGGGATACAGACTTGGTGGCATGATATTGAAATAAACAGAAGTGCCAACTTCTTCCCTCAGTGAATTTTTTTTTTCACTAGAAAGTGTTAGAATAAACCTATACTACCAGGATTAAAGTTTTTATATGCAAACCATGTAGCCTTTGAAACTGAGAGCTCTGCAAAATACACAGCATTTAAGGGGGAAAGGTGTCTACAGGACTGTGGAATATTTAAAATCTTCATGATTTTCATGAGCTTTCATGAAAGCTTTCATAGTCATGCTAAGCTAAGCCTTAACATTCCACATTATATATTTTTTGACTTTTTATAAATCCTCAGGGACAATGTATTTGGAAAATTGTTCTGAGAAATTAAACTTCAGTGTTTTATATTTTATAAATACTCAGGGACAATGTATTTGGAAAACTTTTCTGAGAAATTAAACTCCAGTGTTTTATGGTTCAAGTTGTCATTATTATAGCTTTCAACTAAGTACAGAAAGTCATTAAAATTTGTCATATTTCCCTTTTCATCATTTTTGTATATTAAAATTCAACTTTCTCTATAGTTGGAGAAATAATTAATATTTTGACATAGACCTAAGGAATAGGAAAAGGAATAACTTATATTTTCTGTAAGATTTCCAAAACAATCAGGAAACATGGTATAGCATATAGGTCACTTATGAGATCATGTTTCCTTGGTCAGGAATTCCATAAGTGAGCTTTAGTGGGTAAATGTTAGAGCAAGCGGTATTCAATCCCTGTCTCATTTTGATTAAGCTAAACAGAAAGTTCCAGAATACTGTAACCTAACTCTCTCTCTCTTAAACCACTCAGGATCTAGTGTACAAGGATCCAGCCAGGCCCAACATCCAGAAAACATGTACCTTCAAGGAGCTGGTGTACGAGACGGTCAAAGTGCCTGGCTGTGCTCACCACGCAGACTCCCTGTATACGTACCCAGTAGCCTCTGAATGTCACTGTGGCAAGTGTGACAGCGACAGCACTGACTGCACCGTGCGAGGCCTGGGGCCCAGCTACTGCTCCTTCAGTGAAATCAAAGAATAAAGAGCAGTGGACACTTTGAGCTGCCTACCCTTGACCTGAAGGACCAAGACATCCAAGACGTCTGTGTGTACATGTGCCCAGGCTGCAAACCACTGTGGGAGACCCCACTGATCCCTGCTCTCCTGCAGAAGCGAGCTCCAGGAATGGAGAGTGCCGGGGCCTGGGGCCTGTCACCACCCAACCCTGTATTCTAGGTCTGGTTCCATAAGTTTTATTCGGTCTTACTTAACTTAGACATGGGGTTGCTTTCCCATTTAATAATCTTAGAAATCCTCTCAGGCAATCCCTTCCTCTTAGACATAGGGATATGGGCCCAGGGGAAGGAAATGAGCTAGAGTGGGTGAAAGTACTAAATGTAGCACTCTCCTGCAAGACTCCTGAGCCCTCAAGAGCAGTCCCAGTCTCTTTTTTTTTTTTTTTTTTTTTTTTTTTTTAATTTTATTTATTTATTTATGGCTGTGTTGGGTCTTCGTTTCTGTGCGAGGGCTTTCTCTAGTTGTGGCAAGTGGGGGCCACTCTTCATCGCGGTGCGCGGGCCTCTCACTATCGCAGCCTCTCTGGCTGCGGAGCACAGGCTCCAGACGCGCAGGCTCAGTAGTTGTGGCTCACGGGCCTAGTCGCTCCGCGGCATGTGGGATCTTCCCAGACCAGGGCTCGAACCCGTGTCCTCTGCATTGGCAGGCAGATTCTCAACCACTGCGCCACCAGGGAAGCCCCCAGTCTCTTCTTCGTGATTGTAGCCTCAATGCCTAACTTCGTGCCTAGACTTTAGTAAGAAACTCAGTAATGGCTTCCTTAAGGAAAGTAAGAGCAGAAAGGTAGGGGGTAGGACAACACTGAAAGAGGATGTCTGAGGCTATCTGATGAGGCTGGGCTCAGCAATACCGGCCAGGCCACGGAAGCGGGGCATCTGTTCCAGTTCCGCTTCACCGCTTCTTCTCTGGCACATGGAGGGTGGATGGAGACAGGATGCATCTCTCTGAATTGTTCAGGCAGGTGGTGGTTAACGAGCTCAGGATTTACAAGCTATTACTGCCAACCCCTTTAGTTAAGGGCAAAAGCGAGAAATGTTAATGTGGGCTTGTGGAAATTAGCCCACATCTACTCCATCATTTAAATAAATGGAACAAATGCTGTCAGGCTCCTGCAAAACTCCCTTTGGGAAGTAGGAAAAAAACTACATCACCCTGCCCTCCAGGCTGGGATCCAAACCTTTGGAGAGAGGTGGATTTGAAAGCAGATTTGAAAGCAATTTTGGCAAGTTTATAAGTACATTTATCTTACCTACAAATACATTTGTGTAAAGAAATAGCTCTTTTAGGAAGAATTAGCCATGAGAAAAAAAAACAAAAAAAAAACCTGCTGTTTTCTAGAATCCTCTCTATATCAGTCTTTTGTCTATCAATGTTCTCCCAAATCTGTTTCTTTCAAGAGGGTAAATACTGAAACTATTTCATGAGTTGATTTCGAGATGTTACCTCTCTTAGTTATGTACTTGTTTCATGTTCAGATTGTTTAATTTATTTAAATCTTATTTTTTTAATAAAGATACTTGCCACCAGAGTCATAGATTTGGATTTTTTTTTTTTACATAAAAGCAGATGACTAAAATGTCTATATGTTTATAATATTAGTAGAAAGAATCTTACAAAAAAATTTCTAGTGCTTCTGTAATATTTACTTGTCCTGACCTTTGGAGATATTAAAATTAATTTTGTTGCATTTCTAAAAGTATTTCCTTGTTTAAATTTCCTGTCACTATTTGAAGTCACTTTCTGATGTAGTGGGGAAAGAAAAAGCAAAGAGAGAATCACAGAGTGGATGGGGTCACTGGAGAGTCTCTAGTTCATTCCTTGGATTTTTGATATTGAAGCCCAAGGATGTCAAGTGACCCAGACAAGATCACAAAGACTGTTTATGGCAAGCAGGATAAGAATCCTGGCTTCCCAGCTCTTAGCCCAGCTCTCCTATGGCTACTCTATCATATTAAGTCATTTTGGCAAGGATTGAAGCAAAATTGCAGGTACTGATAGTCAGCTATGTCCATTCAAATCCGCTATTGAGTGTGGCTTATAGCTATATTCTCTACAACATTTTGATACATTGAAATTGGAGCTATATTTACAATGTTTAATAAGATGCTTTAAATTATAACACAGCCTTTTCCTTCTCCCTATACTTTTGAAAATCAAAATAATTGCTTTCGCGTTACAGGTACTAGAAGTACCAGAGTTAATTTGTCTTAATCATCTTAACCAGATGTGTGTCATCTTGAACAAATTACTCGAATTTTCTGGACCTCAGATTCTTAACTATAAAATAAAGATACTAATATTATCTGCCTCAGAGGATTGTACCGATAATTAAACAGAATAACACATATAGAAAGCTTAGAATAGTGTCTGGCACATAGCAATTCCTCAGTAAATATTAGCCGTTATGGCTTGAGACAATGTAGCAAGTTGGTAAATCAGATTTAAAAACAACCCAGTTTAGACTCTTTCTAGTAATCTTAGGTAAACTATTTAACCACTCTGGGTCTCACTTTTCGCACCTTTTTAAGTGGAATACTATCCCAGTAGGTTGCTGTGAAGGTTAAAAAAGATAATGCATGTAAGGTGCTTGGGAGTCCAACAGAAGAGCTATAAACCTGATGCAGAGAGAATTTTTCACCACTTAGCTAAAAAAGGTCCAGGTCAAAATGCTAGGAAGCAGCAGCAGCTTCTGCTTGAGGCACCTCCATGCCACACTGGAGTGCAAACCTTCCTGAAGAAGCAAGAAAGAAAACTTGTGAGCCCTCCAGGGCCATGCGAAGAAAAGGCACTCCTCCACAGGCCACCATTTGAGTTGAAGCCCATACTATCCCTCCCTAGCACTACGGCAAGGGTCTCTCTTAGCTCTGGACAGTCCTCACACAGCAACAAGAACTGTCCTTCTAAACCACAACCTTGACCGTGCTTAATAATGAATGGGATTTCCCATTGTTTTCAAGAGGATAAAATTCAAATCTTTTTTTTTTTTTTTTTTGGCCACATCACAGGCAGGCAGGATCTTAGTCCCCCAGCCAGGGATTAAACCCACACCCCCTGCAGTAGAAGCGCAGAGTCTTAACCACTAGACCACCAGGGAAGTCCCATCTAATCTTTAGCTAGCACATAAGGCCCGTCATGGTCTGACCTGTGATTACCTCTAACTTCATATCTCCCTCTTCCCCAAGAGGCTGCTGGACCTGGAGACCAGCTGTGAGGGTTGAGGGAGGATTTTTTGCCTTCCACTCCTGAAATGATTTAGCCATAATACCATGGCTATTATCCCACAAGAGCTGTGGCTATGATTTTAAACTAGTCAGTAAGTCAGCGGTACTGAATTCCAGGTGATAAAAAAAAGTGATACCAGTACATAAGATTAATAAACACTGGATTCATGACAGTGAGGAAAGAGAAAGAGGAATGAAAGTACTTAGGGAGCCTCAAACTATATCTGTAATGTTTACATCTTAAAATAAATCCCAGTCACAAATATTGTATAACGTCAATATACATAAATCTAGGAGAGGGCTATGCAGGTGTTTACTATATTCTTGCAGGCATGTAAGTGCTTGCGAGTTGAAACTAACAAGGCATCTTTACGTGCCTTATATTTTTAATTCTGATTTTATGTCTACTGTAAGAAAAATGAAATGGGCTCTAAGCCTAAAGTCACACAGCTAGTGAGGAAAGGCTCAGTCATTAATATTCACTTACCGACTGTGGCAGAGAATTCAGTGTGCACCAAGATTTGTGCCTATTTCTTCCTGGCTGTAAAGCTGGACTACATTTCCCGGCTTTCTTCATAATCAGGTATATCCATATTCCAGCCAATGAAATGTGAGCAGAAGTAGTATGAGATATTTCCATACCTGGCCCACAAAATCCTCTCATAAGGATTTTCCTTCTCTTCCTCTATTGGCTGAATGTCAACATCCACAGTGGCCTTGAAAGCTTTGTGTTGGTGATAACGGAACCATCATCAGCCTGGCATCCTGAATGTCTACATGGAATGGTGTGCCCCAACATCAACAACCCTTTATAGCACACCAGATGGACTTGACTTCTATTGATTAAGTTGCTGATTTCTGTGGGTTTATATGCTAGGAAAAAAATGCATTATTTTAATAATACATTAATTGGTACTGGATGTGGAGGGCTGCATTAACAAAAAACTTAGTGTATATGGCACTGGCTTAGTGGTCCTGCAACAGAATAAGAGTGATAATCAGAGTAAAAATTTCCCCTGTGAAAACACAAAGAATAGCCACATGCCTACTGAACCTTTAGCTTGGTGGTCAGCAAATTATGCCCCAGAGGCAAAATCTGACCCTCTTCTTAAAATAAATTTACTGGAACACGGCCATACACACTTGTTTACATATTGTCTAATGCTTTTTTTGTACTACAACAGCAGGATTCAGTAATTGTGACAAGACTATATGGTCCACAGAATCTAAAATATTTACATCTAGACCTTTAATAGAAAGAGTTTGACAGCTCATGCTGTAAGGGAAAGGTTTACAAAGAGTCTGAATGTTAATGGGATTGGACTTTTACTTCCTAGTTATTAAAGAGATGGCTTGTTTACAAACAGACATAAAAGGAAATGGAGAAAGTTCAGGAATTTGGAGTCTTGATGGCATATCAAAGCCTATTGCTTCTAGATCCCAAATAATAAGAGATAAGATAAATTTGAGGAACAACAGCCATTAAGATTCAGCACTGAGGTAAGGACAGATTTAGGGCGTGGCCTTCCCACCCAGGTCTTTTATCTTGTGGTAGAACCATTAAACTGTGAGGAAGCAAAAATATATATATATTAAGATTGATAATTATGTTTAAGAAGAGAACATTAGATGTGTTTATAGGCACCAGGAACTAAATGAAAGTTGTTTTTAAGGGAGTTTATTGCCAACAAAACCAAGACCAGACTAAAATTGCCTGATTGTTTGCACAACCTTTGGGTCCCCTAACTTGACAAGCAGGAAGTAGGCTACTAAATCTATACAACCCCAAGGATGGCAACTCTCCAATACTTACTTCAAATGTGGCTGTGGAAGATAATGGATATGGAAGAACCTTCTAGATGATGGAGCCAGGAGCTATGGAGAACAATGGACAAGGAAAGAATGTTCCTCCAGAAGAATCATCAACTAATTAAGGAACTTCCTCCACTGCCAAGAAGCAGGATTACATACAGCTTGCCAAGAAGCAGGATTACATACAGCTTGCCAAGAAGGGTTTGATCATTGCTTCCACTGAGCTATGTTTTCTAGTCTTCCTTTTTATGAATGGAAGTGTTACTGTGAACAGTGTTATTGTGTGGAAGTGTCCCAACTTCATCACTGAATACTGAATGGAGGGAGACAAAAAAGATAACTTGTCTTTTTAGTTCACGGGTTGCCAGCCCATAAGGAGCCACATCTGGAAAATGGCGAAATGGATTTAGAGATGGATGAGATCTTTGGAGAGGGAAGGAGGTGGTTCTATCTGAGGGAGAAAGATGAAACTGTACTTGTTCTCAGAGATTTGGACCGTGACAGAGATTGTTACATGTTCACCAAAACCCTTTCTCTCGTCTTCCTGGAGACATACATAATGTACTTTTCCCAGCCTCACCTGTAGAAAGGTTTGATTATGTAACTGAGTTCTAGCAACGGAGGTTATCAGAAAGGATATGCACTATGTCTAGGTCTGGCTCATAAAACCTTCCCACAGGTGAATCTACTCTCTTCCCCTCTTGAATGGCTGAGTGTTAATGCTTAAAGCAAGCACGGAAGCCCCGTATAGAAGATGGCTGAGCATCCATGAGCCTGTATCCCTGAATGACCAGAGGACCCACATACACCCACGCACCTGCTCCCTCTGAGAGGGCTTAATGTCAGCAAGAAATAAACTTCTCTTGTGTTAAGTCACTGAGACTTGAGGGTTTATGTTACAGCAGGTAATGCTACCTTAACACGGATCCACAGTATCTCAGGAACTTAAATTCAATGTTTCACACCAAGCCACATGAACCAAGAACACAACAAGTTATCTACTATTGTTCCCATATACACCCTAGATCACCAGCTTCTGGTCAAAAAAGAAAAACAGATTTGTTAATTAGTACTTTAACTTTGACCCCAGATATATGTGCCTGTGTGTGTGTAATTTCCCTAAATGGAACTTCCTTCGTCTTTCAGTCTGAAAATGGATTCAGGGAATGACACTGAAGAGCCCTGCTGTCTAGTGAAAAACCCTACATAAAAAGTCAAGCTAGTGCCTCCTGCCTGTTCCCCGGGTAAAGTCCCTTTCCCTGAGGCAGTATGATCACGGAGCTATTAACTGGGGAATACAGAATTCAGGAAGTTCTCATGACGTCAAGGCCTGCGTGCTATCTACTGTGCTCCTCTGTTTCTCCACAGGCTTCACTGCAAGGGTATTTTAGGGGGTGGGGTCCATGTAGAGGTAGACCTCTGGGCAACCTTTGGCTAGAACTTAAAATGTTGTTCACCCTCAGTTCACTGATAAGGTTTTAATGAATCCAGGAACTCACATGGCACTAGGATTAAATGCTGCCTTTCAAATGAGATTACTTCAAAGCCTCAACCCACTTTGGGAAAACAGAGGTTGATCCTGGGGGAGAGGTAATATTGATTAGACCAAACATTAAAGATTAGTACCAGGGAGATGGTGAAGCACAGAGGAGCTAGGAAAAGAATTGGGGTTATTAAGCAATAAGTCTTCAGAGGCTCCTGTACATGGAATATATCTATTTCCATCTTAATATAATTTTTCAAAATCTAGAGCACAATGTCTTTACCGCATTAGCATTTCTTTCTCAATCTTCAATATAGATGCTGAAAAGATCAGCAAATAAGATCAATAATAAAAAAACAATCTGAGCCACTTTGAAGCAATATATGTAATGATCACATGTAAAGCCTGTATCTAGAATATGGTCTGCTGGCCCACGTGAAGACACAGGTATTTAGACAATCAGCTCACATTAAATGATGACAATAATAAACATTCAGAACCAACTGAAATAATAGATGTTGCATCTAGGAAGTCAGCTGTCCTTAAAATAAGCAGAAAGACAAGGGCCCCTCACACAGGAGCTGAGATACAAGTAAATACTGAAGATGTGGCTGCAATGATTGTGCAGTGAACTCAGTGCTGCTGGGTGAAGTTTACCACATTCTTCCAGCCAGAGCTTTTATACTGGCAAAGGACAGACACTCATCAAGTGTCTTTTACAGGAAAGGAAGGTTTTATTGTAAGGATGTTCGTGGAATTGGAACTAAAATGAGAATACCCAAAGGGATCAAGGCAGTCAGGGGCCCCCAAGGTTCATTTCTAGCATGCCTTTCTCTCTGCACAGCAGCTCCAATATCCTCAGTATGGATGTTGTCGTTAATCATGGGCTCCTTTCAACACAGCACCCAATATCCATCAGAACTTCTTTTTTGAGTCTCTCAGCTTAAATTCCCAAGAGAAAGGATTTGATGGACTCAAATGTTACCATCTCTGTTTGGTAGAGCTCTTCACACAAAGCTAGGATGAAGGCCACTAGGCCTTCCCTGATTTCCAAAAGAGCAAATTCAAGTAGTTGCTAATTAGGGAAGTGAAGGAGTGGCAGAAACAAAGGAAAAGCAGTCAAGAAACAACAGTTCTGCCATAAGACAGAGTCTCAGTTCCATCAAGGGATGTACTTAACAATCTGATGCAAATCCTTGAGTTGTTCTGCAGGAACTAAGGCCCCCACCCAGGTGGAGGATGGTAACTACACGCTGAGACCCCAGACTGGCTGGAACCAGAGGGCTGATGATCGGGATTTCTGCAACACCACCCTGTTACCTCACCACCAACCACTCAGAAGAAAGTCCTGTGCCCTGCAGCCCTCACCACTTGTTATGTTGCCTTTAAAAACTCTTCTCTGAAAACCACTGGGGAGTTTGGATCTTTTGAGCCTGGGCTGCCTGTTCTCCTTGCTTGGCCCTGCAATAAACCTTTCTCTGCTCCACACTCCAACATTTCAGTTTGTTTGGCCTCACTGTGCATCAGGCACACAGACCTGGGTTTGACAAAACAACCGTCTACATTTTTTTAATCCTTAATGAGGGTTAGAGGTTCTCTATGAAGTTTTGGCCATCTGCTCTGATATTCCAAGAGGATGGTCTGTCTCAGGGCTCATTTTGATACCTGAAATCTATTACATTTTGAGGTCCTGAAACCCCAATTTTAAACATCCTGTTTTACTGCCTAATACATTGTGAGAAATCAACTGATTAAAAATGAAAGAAAAACATTATGCTCATGATTTTTATTTTTGCCCTGTCTTTAGTTCAATGCAGGAACCTTCTCCTAGCTGTACACTGATCTGCAAATCATTCTTGAGTAATCTATTCTTGATGATCCCAAAAGAAATGTAGTGGGGAGTGGGGAGTACATGACACAGGCAAGCAACTAAAACGAAAATGATCTCTAGATCAACACAGGCACTGTGAGATGACTACATCTCCACTCAAATGCAATTTCACCATCTCCTAAATTATACTTTCCCCACCAGTTCACTTAATATGCACCTGCAGAATGCTGCTTCCCAATTTAATTTTCCTCTGGGCAAAATGTTACATTCTCATCCAGCCTTGAACATGTTTTATGCCCTTTTTTATTTTCTTAAATAAAATTTGGGACAAAGACAAATGGGCAGAAGCTGCAAGGAGACAGGCCAGTGAGTGAAAAAGGAAGAAGGAAATAAAGCAGTTTGGGAAACTGTCTTAGTTCAGGCTGCCATAACAAAATAGCACAGACTGGGTGATTTTGTTGCAGGAAGGGGGACCCCTTCCAGGGCCTGAGAGTGGGCTCTTGTCTAACACTCAGAAATGAATTGTCTGAGGAGACACACGTGCTGAAAAAGCAAAAGACTCTACTGGGAAGGGGTGCCCAGGTGGAGAGCAGCAGGGTAAGGGAACCAGGAGAACTGCTCTGCCGATGTGGCTCGCAGTCTCAGGTTTTATGGTAACGGGGTTAGTTTCTGGGTTGTCTCTGGCCAATCATCTTGCTTGGCCCATAGTCCGTCTTAGTCACTTGGGCTGCCATAACAAAATACCACAGAGTAGGTGGGTTAAACTACAGAAATTTATTTTCTCCCAGTTCTGGAGGCTAGAAGTCCCAGATCAAGGTGCCAACCAATTCAGTTCCTGGTGAGAGCTCTCTTCCTGGCTTGTAGATGGCCACCTTCTCACAGTGTCCTCACAGGACAGAGAATGAGGGAGAGAGGGAGAGAGAGAAGCAGGGAGAAGAAGAGAGAGAGAGAGAGAAAGAGAAAGAGATAAAAGACTCTCTCATGTCTCTTCTTATAAGGACACTAATCTTATTAGATCAGCACCTCACCCTTACGACCTAATTTAATTAATTACCTCCAAAAAGGCACCATCTCCAAATATAGTTACATTGGGGGTTGAGACTTCAACATATAAATTTGGAGGGAGGGAGGGTGAGCAGGGACAAAAACATTTAGTCCATAATAGAAATGATTATAACACCAGCCAACGTAACATTATTTTACTCCATGTTGTGATAAGACTAGCAGCCTCTATAGCTGGAATGCCTAAATGTGAAGGTGACATGGTCCTGAATTTCTAATAGTGAATCACAAGCCGTATCAGGACCCTTTATCTTTAAGCTTATATAACCTGCTGTGGTAGGCAGAATAATGGTCCCCAAAGATATCCATGCACTAAACATTGGAACCTGTGAATATACTATGTTACATGGCAAAAGGGACTTTGCAGACGTGATTAATGTTAAGTATCTTAAAATGGGGAGATTACCCTGGATTACTTAGATGACCCCAATGTAACTACAAGGATTCTTAAAAGTGGAAGAGGTGTAATTCCCTGGGGGTCCAGTTGTTAGCACTCCGTGCTTCCACTGCTGGGGGCCCAGGTTCAATCCCTGGTCAGGGGAACTAAGATCCTGCAACCATATGGTATGTCTTAAAAAAAAGAAGAAAAAAAAAAGTGGAAGAAGGAGGCAGAAGAGTAGAGTCAGAGAGAGATGTCACTATGGAAAGTTAGAGTGATGCAATGTGAGAATGACTTGACCTGCCTTTTCTGACTTTGAAGATGGGAAGAAGGAGGCCATGAACTAAGGCGGGTGGGTGGCCTCTAGAAGCTAGAAAAGGCAAGGCAATAGATTCTCCTCTAAAGCTTAAAAAAAAAAAAACCACAGCCTGGCTGACACCTTGATTTTAGCCAAGTGAGACCTGTGTTGAACATCTACACAACTGTAAAACAATACATTTGTGTTGTTTTAACCCACTAAGTTTGTGATTGTTATGGCAGCAATAGAAGACTAATACACCTGTCAAAGGCTCTCATCCTCCTTCCTCAAAAGTGGGTCCAACTCTTCCAGTCAAGATTCATATCTCAAATATGAATGCTTTATGTGAAATGTAAAGCATGACTCGCTAGACTCAAGATACATGGGACCTGAATGAGGATAGTTTATGGGCTGTCTACACGGTTCCATGATAAAAAATTCAGGATGCTTTCAGGAGATAATTTAATGTCTGTTTTTGATGCTACATCTTCTAGACTCTAAGCACTCCTTGAGGATAGGAACTACTTGTTTGCACTTTTGTCTTCAGAGCCTAAAATTTCAGGGCTTGACATATGGTAGGCAGTCAAAAATTATTCGCTGAATATTAAATAAAGTAACTATCACAGACTCTGGATGAAATTTGATAGAATAAGCCTTAAGATACTTTATAATTTTTCACTCTCAATTTTACTATAAATAAACTTATTACATTTGTCAAGAATTTTTTTTTTCTTTTTTTTTGTTCTGTTTGTTTACAAGAGCTAGAAACTCAAGCAAATGAGGGGATCTGTAATACACATAATTAAGAGGGCTAGCATGGTACCAGCTTCAAGTACGCCTAAGTCCAGGAGAGTTCTCACACTATGTCCTCAGGATCCTCTCCCTTGTTTGAAAAATGGTTCCATTACTAAAACTGAAAATTTTAAATATAGATCATTAAACTAGATAGTCCTGATGATTCCTTTCTGTTCTAATAGATTATTGTTTCATGAGAGAATGTCACTTACTCACCCAGGGAAAACAACATTAAAATGTATTTCCACTTACCTAAGAGATCTCTCCAAAGACACACCAACAAAACAGAATTTATCATACCCACTCTTAAAGATATTCATTTCCCACACTTAAAGTCAACAGATATAGAAAATTATTTTTAAGATTATAACATAAATTTGAATATACTATTGGTGAAATCATCTCCTTCTTTCTTCTCCCCTAGGTTTTAGCAACAATGGAAACAGTGATAAATATGATATTTTATCCCCTAACATCCTATAATGTAACCAGGTACTGAACTAGGAACTGTGGATAGATGAATGTATTTTCTGAATCAAAAATTGATCTAAAATACATCACTCTGGCCATTGCCTTCAATATCAAAATGATTATCTATTGTTAGCTCCATAAGCAGAGCAGAAAACACTATTCTTGCAAATATTAATACAGTTCATTTTGCCAAAGAATTGCAGTTTTACTTCAATTATGAGATCCAGTTTGTTGGATCTAGTTTAAACACTGGGGTGTTGGAATTTTGAGACATGTTGATGGTTTGTGGGACAGCATGGTAGAACCTTTAAAATTATTGCTGGCCAGAAAGTCTGAAATACAAGATCTTATCAAAAGGAAGAGTTGAAGGGATAAAGGAGAAAGCAGATAAATTATGAGACTTAATTCTGATTTATAAGTAGCTTGTATATAATGTCAAGTAAAATAATACTTAACCAGAGGAAATAATAAACACTAGAAAACAAAATACAATCAAGTGCTAGGTTGTACAGTACAGATGATGAAAGCTACAGAAGAAAGGAGAAATACATGTCCACTTCAAATATTTCATGTTAACTTCCATTTAAGTCCTGAGTGATTTTATACATTTTCTCTTTTCATATCCATTCATCTGAGCATTCTGGTCATCTCAGTAACTGGCATTCTTGTTAAGCAAAAACCTGACCCCTAGATTTCTTTTTCTAAATGACTTTTCATCCTACTCACTTGGAACAGTGCCATATTCAAAATGACTTTGGCAGATCCAAAAGTTAAATCATTTAAAGGAAATGTATTTATGAAAGAAATGTGGTAATTGGAATATATAGCCACTGATCATAATAAGCGAGTATTTTACTATATACTAGCTGCCCAGGATGGAGTGGGGGAGGAGAATTTCGGCCCACTTAAAAGATACATTAAGAAAGGTTTAGAGTTCTCTGAACCGGGACAGGCAAATGAACTATTGAAATTGCTATAGAAAAGGTAATTATATGTGACAAGTTATAATTTGTGAGGTAAAGCCGGAAAAGCAAACCAGTGTGTGTCACTCAGCTCCAGCAGGGATCAAGCCAAGTGCATTCAATAGATGTTAAACCAAGCCACATGCTAATCTCCTTTTAGTGGAAAACAATGTTTTTAAAAAACAAGTTCTTATGTCTTACTTTCAAAATCTCTAGATCTTTTCCTCTGTCTTCCTATAGCTGACTTTGAAATAAATAGTTCATCTATTTCAGAACGTAAATTTGTTTAACGGGATCCTGTTTCCATATTAACAGTTTACCATTACGATCTTTGTTTACAGGATCTACAAGTAATTTGAAAAGTCCTTAGGTTGTAGTCACTAGATCCAACATACAGAAATCCTGAAAGAAATGTAGGATGAGCAATGTCCCAATGATGGTGAGAACACTATAAGTTTTGCCAAAATGACACAGAAGCATTCGCTTAATAATCAATAAGGAAGATTGTTACTCAGTATAAAAACAATTACAAATGGACATTTAAACCCACAGTTATTGGGTCTAGAAACAACCAAAAGTTCACAATTGTAAACATTCCAACTTAAAATTGCAAATATTTATTGAAAAGCTGTAATATACAAAAAACTGTACTATGAACTGTGAAAGATACTGAGAAGTATAAGGCAGACCTTACATTCAATGAATTTATAATCTAGTAATTTGACATAGAAAGTATATTGACTTTCAGTCTGTACAAGATGGTATTGACTCATTTCTCCCTGCTTCTCCCTGCTGAGCTATGAATCCTGGAAATAACATAAAAGGCAACCAAAGGAGAATTCTAAAAGGTGGTAAGGAGAAAGTAACTTATGTGGATCCTAACTGGAGGAAAAACACAGCAGCTGGACATCCACCCAAGAGAAGAAGGCAACCCAGACCTGTGTTTACCAACCCCCAACCTAGTAAGGCTTACTCCTCCCCGTGATTGTCCCTCTGACAACATCCTGCAAGCCCAACACCGCTGGGACGATCAGGAGCCCTGACAGCAAAAAAGTGGCCAGGCCCCTCCACTGTCCCTTCACACCTCCCTCAAGAATGTGTTAAGAAATGACCCAGGGACTTCCCTGGTGGTCCAGTGGTTAAGACTCCACGCTTCAAATGCAGGGGGCGTGGGTTCAATCCCTGGTCGGGAAACTAAGATCCCACATGCCATGCAGCACCCCTTAAAAGAAAAAAAATGACCCAACCATATGCTATTTACAAGAAACTCATTTTAAATTCAGTAATGTAGGTAGTTTGAAAGTAAAAGGATGTTAAATGGTATGCCATGGAAACATTAATAAAAAAAAATGTTAAGCAGGAATAGCTATGTTAAAATGTGATAAAGTAGGCTTCAGAGAAAAGAAAATTACTTAGAGACAAAGAGGGCGGTGACATAATGACAAATCTACAATTACAGTTGAGTACCTCAACACCCTCTTCTCAGCAAGTGATAGAACTACAAGAGAGAAGCAGAAAGAATTTAAAAGATCTGTACAACACAATCAACTAAGAGGTTCTAATTGACTTACATAGAACATTCCACCACTATCAGCTGAATAAATCTTTTTCTTTCAAGTGCCTATGGAACATTCACCAAGATACACTATATCCTGGGCTATAACACAAACTTCAGCAAATTTAAAAGAACTAAAATCATTCAGAGTGTGTTTTTCAATATAAGTGGAACCAAACAAGAAATCAATTACCAAAAAAGAAAAATAATAAAAGACAATAGGAAAATCTCTTAACACATGGAAATTAGACAGAAAACTCCTAAATAATTGATGAGTCAGAGGAAATCTCAAGAAAAATGAAAAATACATTGGACTGAATGAAAATCAAAGTATGACATATCAAAATTTGTGGGATACAACTAAAGTAGTGCTGAGAGGGATAGTTTTATCACTAAATGATTACATTTGAAATGGGGAAAGTCTCAAATCAATAACCTAAGTTCTTACCTCAAAAAACTAGAAAAAGAAGAGTAAATAATCCCAAAAAACAATAAAGATAATAAGATCAGAGTAAAAATCAATGAAATTGAAAATAGGAAAATTGAGAAAATCAATGAAACAAAAAGCTGGTTCTCTGAAAAAAATCAGTAAGTTGGTAAACTTCTAGAAAGACTGAAAAAAAGAGAGAAGACACAAATAACCAATATCAGGAATTAAACTGAGGATATCACTACAGATCCAACAGACGTTAAAAAGATAAGGAAACACAAAAAACAACTTTATGCTCATACATTCTACAAATTAAAAGATATTGACCAATTCCTTGAAACCCACAAACTACCAAAACTCAATCAAGATGAACTATCTATTATGAATAGCTCTATTATCATTAAAAAAATTAAATCTGTAATTTAAAGCTCCCAACAAAAAAATCTCCAGGCCCAGATGATTTCACTGGAGAATTCTACCAAACATTTAAAGAATTAACATCGATTTTACACAACTTATTCCAGAAAACAGAAGAGTAGGAAACACTTACAAACTCACTGTATTAGGCCAATATACCAAACCAAGATAGTTTAAATAAAAAAGAAAGACAATAAAAAAGAAAAAAGAAAACTATAGACCAATGGTTCTCATCAACTTAGAAGAAAAATCTTCAATAAATATCAGTAAACCAATTCCAAACAACATACAGCAATATTTATACACCACAACCAAGTAGGACTTATTGCTATGTAAGGCTGGTTCAACATTCAAAATCAATGTAGGGATTTCCCTGGTGGCACAGTGGTTAATCCACCTGCCAATGCAAGGCACACGGTTTCTATCCCTGATCCGGGAAGATCCCACATGCTGCGGAGCAACTAAGCCTGTGTGCCACAACTATTGAAGCCCACACGCCCAGAGCGTGTTGTGCCACAACAAGAGAATCCACCGCAATAAGAAGCCCACGCACCGCAACAAAGAGTAGCCCCCGCTCACCGCAACTAGAGAAAGCCCGCGTGCAGCAACAAAGACCCGAGGCAGCCAAAAAATAATTAATTAATTAATTTTTTAAAAAAAACAAAATCAATGTAATCTACTGCATCAACAGACTAAAGAAGAAAAATCACATGAACACGTTACCAGATACAGAAAAAAATCATTTGACAAAATCCAACAACCATTCACAGTAAAAACAAAACTCAACAATTTAGGAATAGAGGGTAATTATCTTAATTTGATAAACAGCATCTTCAAAAACCTACACTAATGTCAGACTTAATGGTAAAATTTGTATCTTTCTCCCCAAAATCAGGAATAAGGGAAGAAGGTTCATTCTCACCAGTCTTTTTTCAACATAATACTAGAAGTTTCAGCCAGTGCAGTAAGAAAAAGAAATAAATGGCATGCAGACTGGAAAGGAAGGAATAAAACATAAACATTCTCTTTTGACAGATGACATGATTGTCTCCATAGAAAATCTCAAGAAATCGACAAAAAAACCTTCTAAAATTATCAAGGTTGAATGATACAAGGTCAACACACAAAAATCAATTGCATTTTTAAACACTAACAATGAACATATGAAATACAAAATTTTAAAACAATACAATTTACAGTCACTCTGAAGAAAATGATATCTCTAGGTACAGAGTTAACAAAACATGTATAGGATCTGTTTGCAGAAAATTACAAAATGCTTATGAAAGAAATCAAAGAAGATCTAAATAAATGGAGAGACATACTATATTCATGAATTGGAAGATTCAACATAAAGCTATCAGTTCTCCACCAAAGTGATCTATATGTTTAATACAATTCATATCAAAACTCTAGTAAGGTTTTTTGGTAGACAGAGACAAGCTTATTCTAATATGTATATAAAAGAACACAGGTACTAGAATAGTTAAAATAATCTTGACAAAGAACAAAGTGAAATGAATCACTTTACCTGATATTAAGGCTACAAGTATATAGCTGTATATAGCTACAAGTTATCAAGACAGTGTGGTATTGGCAGAAGGATATACACACAGATCAATTAAACAAAATAGAAAAACCACAAATAGACCCACACAAATAACAAATATGCTCAACTGATTTTTCACATAGGTACAAAAGCAATTCAATGGAGGAAGAACAGACTTTATAAAATGTGGTGCTGGGGCAACTGGATATTCATAGGTGCGCACACACACACACACACACACACACACACACACACAAAAGAAACTCCACCTAAATGTCACACCTTATACAAAACAACTCAAGAATCACGCAGTTAAATGTAAATACTAATAGTGTGATCCTTAAAAAAAAAAAAATGTCAAGCAATCAGGCATTGAGGTGCTCAATTAGGACAATGCGCCAAACCAAAAGTAAAAATCAAACTTTTATTCACTTAATGTGACAGTGTAATCAAGAGGTTCTGGCTCCCTAGTGTTATGTATTTCCCCCCCAAAAATGGCCCAAGGTGAGGGTCAGGTGGATCCAGCACAGCCTGAGAACATTGTGTCACTGCTCAGGAGCCCTCAACAAAAGGTTCCTGCCTCTTTATGGATTCATGGGCTGGGGAAAGAGAGAGGGGAAAGGCTAGGAGCGGAAAGGTACTGAGGCAAAGTGGAGAAATGTAATTCAGCCAAGGACCTCGATAAAGAGGTCTCAGCAGAGGTGCTTGGGAAGTGTCTCAGCCAAGCTTCCCAATAAAGAGGTCTCTGACTGGAGGTGACTGGGCTAGGAATGCAGATAGGCACACAAGCATGGCTTACCAGTGGGGGCCTTGACAGCAACTCCTTCAAGAAAACTACAGTGCACTGGCTGTGTGCCAGCTGGTGTGGGGTAGGCAACTTCCCTGCCCTCATGCAGGCTTCCAGTCACAACCCTGTAACTGTCTATGGTTGGGCCTGAAAGACCACACATAGGATTTTGTCCTGGAGTCAGACTCCTTAGAAAAGAGAAGATAATCTTCAAGATGTAGGGACAGACAAAGGTTTCTTAGATGACACCAAGAGCATAATCCACAAAAGGGAAAAAATGATAAACTGGGTGTCATCAAAATTAAAATTTTTGTTCTGCAAAAGACTGTAATGAGAATTAAAAGACAAGCAATAGATTGGGAAAACATATTTGTGAATCATATATCTGACAAAAAACTTATATCTAGAATATTCAAAGAACTCTCAAAACTCAGTAGTAAGAAAAAATCCAATAAAGAACGAGCAAACCGGGCTTCCCTGGTGGTCCAGTGGATAGGATTCTGTGCTCCCAATGCAGGGGGCCCAGGTTCAATCCCTGGTCGGGGAACTAGATCCCACATGCAGGCCACAACTAAGAGTTCACATGCCTCAACTAAGAAGTCCGCATGCCGCAATGAAGATCCTGCATGCCGCAATTAAGACCTGACACACCAAAATAAATAAATAAATAATAAATAAATAAATATTAAAAAAAAAAAGAAAGGCAAAAGACTTAAACAGACACTTCACAAATGTAGATATGCAAATGGTAAATAAGGACTTGGAAAGATTTTTAAAATCATTAGCTATCAAAGAAATGTAAATTAAAACCACAATGAGATAATCACTACACATTTATCAGAATGGCTGATAAATAAAGAATAATGACAATACCAGATGCAGGTAAGCATTTGGTGTATCTTTTATATATTGCTGGTGGGAATGTAAAACGGTATAGCTATCCTAGAAAACAGTTTGGCAGTTTCTTATGAAACTAAACATGCAATTATCATTTTACACAGAAACTTCACCCTTGAGTATTTATCTCAGAGAAATGAAAACTTATTTTCACACAAAACCTATACACAAATACTCAAAGGAGCTTTATTCATATTAGCCAAAAACTGGAAATAGCCCAGATATCCTTCAACAGGCAGTTGTTAAACTGAGATAGAGACATACTGTGAACACCACACAGCAATAAAAGGGAACTGTCGATACATACAATGTGGATGAATCTCCAGGAAATCGTGTTAAATAAAAAAAGCCAATCCCCAAAGGTTACATACTGTATAATTCCATTTATATAGCATTTTTGAAATCACAAAATTTGTGAAATGGAGAACACAGGTGGTAACGGTGATAATGGTAGGAAGAGATGGGTGTGGTTATAAAAAGTCAACATGAAGGTGTCTTGTGATGTTGAAACTGATCAGTACTCTGACTGTGGTGGAGGATACCTGAACCTACGCATCTGATAAAACTGCAGAGAACTAAATACACATTCACAAACATGAGTACAAGTGAAACCAGAAAATCTGAATAAAATAGATGGATTGTGTCAATGTCAGTATCCTGGTTGTGACAGCATACTACAGTTTTGCAAAATCTTAATATTAGGGGAAACTGGTAACGTGTACACAGATCTCTCTGTATTATTTCTCACACTTACATGTGAATCTACAATTATCTCAATAAAAATTTCCCCCAAAATATCATCCATCTTTGCTGCAAAGCACATATTTGTTCTCAAGGCAAATGTTTGTCATAACCACTCTCAATGTACTTTAATTTATTTTTTTAAGATTTTTTTTTGAGGTGAACCATTTTTAAAGTCTTTATTGAATTTGTTACAATACTGTTTCTGTTTTATGTTTTGGTTTTTTGACCGCAAGGCATGTGGGATCTTAGCTCCCCGACCAGGGATTGAACCCATCCCCCCACCCCACACACTGGAAGGCGAAGTCCTAACCACTGGACCTCCAGGGAAGTCCCTCAATGTACTTTAGAAACAGGCTACTAGAAATTAAAGGACCTTTATAGATTACCAATAGATTGCATTCAGTTTTACCAATATCGAATTTCCCTTCTTTGAAGTCAGGCTTGGCCATAAGACTAGCTTTGGCCAATATAACATGTAAGAAAGTGACATGTGTCATTTCTGGGCAAAGGCTTTAAGAGCTAGTGCATGCTCTGACATCTTCTCTTTTTCTTCTGCCATGGCCTCACCAATGTTTCAGGTAGTGGCCACTCTGTCAGCCTGAGGATGATGACGACTTGGAAGCAGAGATCCCAGATGACTCATGATGGTTACAAATAGGAGAAGCAAGATATAAATTCTGATTGTTTCAAGCCTTGTAATATGGGTGTTCTTTATTACTGCAGCATAACTTAGCCTATCCTGACTGATATATAGCCCAACACCTCTATATTACAAGTATTAAAACCAAGAGCCAACAGCTTAGAGCCCAGTCTACCTAGGAAGTTAGTGATAGAGATAATACTATGATCTAGATAGCCAGAGTCCCAGAATGGTGCCATTTCCAATACAGATTTTATCAATGTGCTTCAGGCTATTTGTTCATAAGAATAAAATTAAAATACAAATAAAAGTTCTGTACCAAATAGAATAATCAAATTAGTTTGCCAATTGATACCAAAAATGAAAGAACAGATTTTTAAAAGTAGACTGAATGAAATATTCGTACTTCTAATTTTATCATATAGTTCTGAATCAGCAGCCCATCATTCAGAGGGGGAAAAAAGCAACTGATTCAGATGAGTCACAATGGAGAAATCCTTGATATTTTGAAAATTAAAATGTCAACAAGCCACATAATAAGAGAAATGGGAGGCACTGGCTCCATCCTTTTGAACATTTCTACAAAATGAATCAAAATCAAATATCAACCCTAGAGGTTTATTGACCTACAAAAAGATGTTTGGGAATTCTGTAAAGAGATGCTTCAGTGGTGGTCATGAATATTTGGGGAGTTAAAAGGGAATTTGTGAAGGTAAGCAGCATGTTTTTTCCTAACAAAGAGATTGTTTTACTCAGCATGGTTTTTTGTGAACATTCTAAGAACCTGAAAGATTTCCCATGGTATATGTAAAAAATTCAAAATTTGATTTTAAAAAAATAAAAAGAAAACTTAGCAGCCATTCCAGAATCATTTAAGAAAATAGCCCTCCATCCTCATTTGCTACATGTCACACCAAACGAAAGAATATATGCACTTCTCTGACTACACGACAGAACCTCTTAAAAACTGCCAGTTATCCAGTCATTCAGGCATTAAGGCTTTACTGCAAATATTCTACTATAATAACGGTTCACGAAGAGAAAAAGATGTAGCTGATATTTTCTTCAGGAAAAAAAACTTCACCTTGTCCTTGATTAACTATTCTATTAATTTTTTACTTCTTGAAACCATGAGTTTCTTCCCCTCTAATTTTAATTCTGATGATAAACATAATATGGTCATTGTAGAAAATTTGGAAAGTTTAGGCAAGAGAAAATAAATGCAAAAAAATGTTTTCCTACAATCCCACTCCCCAAGCAGAGACTAGTATAATTTTGGCAAATTTACTTTGTCCTTTGCACATATCAAATAGAGTCAAGGTGACAGTTTATTGATAATTCTGAATCCTTTTTGTGTTCCAGTCATCACTATGTCAATAATATTTTCTAATATTATTTAAAAATCATTATTAAGCTCATTTTAATAGATGTACAAAATCCTATCGTAACATGTACTGTTACTTATTTAATCAGTCCTCCAACATAGGACATCCTGGTAATTTCCTCACTTTCATCATCATAAGGTATCTGAGTTAATTCAACTTTATTCCATATTCTTTTTCATTATTATTTTGATCTATCTTGAGCTTTGGAAGATTATTTAATATGGCCCTTTCATTTCCAGGCTGCCCTGATTCTCCATTTAGCTGCTTCTTCTCTAAATTGTCCTAAGAAACTTGAACAATCTTCTCTTCACAGACACACTTCAACCTTGGATTCCAGCAAATGCTTTCTGGTGCTCTCATTGATCTCTCTCCCGACAGGTAAGTAGGTAGGCAGATAGATAGGTAGGTAGATAGACAAAGATAGAGATATCTATAAAGAAAGAATATCTCACATTCATAAAATAAATAAATGCTTAATTGCTTAAATTTTAAAAATCCCTCTTTATTTTTGTGCATTTCTAAAGGCAACTATAGTATGATAAAAATAGAAAAGCATTGGATTGAAATCAGATTCTTTTTTTTTTTTTTTTTTTGGGGGGGTGCTGTGTTGGGTCTTCGTTTCTGTGCAAGGGCTTTCTCTAGTTGCGGCAAGCGAGGGCCACTCTTCATTGTGGTGCGCGGGCCTCTCACTATCGCGGCCTCTCTTGTTGGGAGCAAAGGCTCCAGACGCGCAGGCTCAGTAGTTGTGGCTCACAGGCCTAGTTGCTCCGCGGCATGTGGGATCTTCCCAGACCAGGGCTCGAACCCATGTCACCTGCATTGGCAGGCAGATTCTCAACCACTGCGCCACCAAGGAAGCCCTGAAATCAGATTCTTAATACAATTCTACTTCTCTCTTACATGTCACTAAATTACTTGAGCCCTGTTTCCTCATTTGTAAAATAAGAAATGTACTTAGAGATCTCTAAGTTCTCTTCTAACTCTATCGTTCTCTGACTGGAGCAGTTTATAATTCTGCTCAGTTGAGTGATCTTGTGTACCAACCAGACTTCAAAGGGGAAAGCTGAAACCTCTCCTCGTACTCCAGATAGGACAGGTCTGCACGAGAATTAGAGCTTTACCAAAGTTGGAAGACTTGGGTGCAGAAGTCAGGAAAGTTGCCACCAACTACCCCAGCCTGAAGTACTAATGTGGATGGTTTTCAAGAGATGAACCAAAAGCTGCTAACAATCTGGTGAGCCTCTGGGAAGCTCCTCACACAAACTCACTCAGTCTGCTCACAGTCAACAGGTGAGTCTCAAGAGTTCACTTTGGGGACTTCACTGGTGGCGCAGTGGTTAAGAATCTGCCTGTCAATGCAGGGGACAAGGATTCAAGCCCTGGTCTGGAATCCGCCTGTCAAGGCAGGGGACAAGGGTTCGAGCCCTGGTCTGGGAAGATCCCACATGCCGCAGAGCAACTAAGCCTGTGTGCCACAGCTACTGAGCCTGTGCTCTAGAGCCCGCATGCCACAACTACTGAGCCCACGTGCCACAACTACTGAAGTCCATGCACCTAGAGCCTGTGCTCTGCAACAAGAGAAGCCACCTCAATGAGAAGCCCGCACACCACAACGAAGAGTAGCCCCCGCTCGCTACAACCAGAGAAAGCCCACGTGCAGCAACGAAGACCCAATGCAGCCAAAAATAAATAAATTAATTAATTAATTAAAAATAGGTTAAAAAAAAGAGTTCACTTTGAAGCTATTATGTATCTTAGGAACCTCATGTAATCTCCCAGAGATCAGCTCAGTATGCAGGACCAATGTGATAATTCTCAAGCTCACCTAGAAGCAGCTGGAACTTCTGTCTGCCTTCATATCTACCCTCAACTGCCTCTGGCGCTTCTCCTTCTCTTCTACCTCAAACTCTCACTGAGGACCATGTAGTAAGGGGGATACTGAGAAACGTATTTCATGCCTTTGAGAGTCTCTCAACTTCATCTGTAAAATATCTATTAAACAGATAGTTATTTAGTCTCTACTACAGTCATGGTACTAAGCTTGGTACTACTACAACAGGTGCAAGAAACATAACAGGAGTAACCACTGCCCTTAAGAAGCTTACAGCCAATTCGAAGAGAAGATACCTCCAGGAACCATAATTGGATGGATATTGAGCTAGACACTCAAGATATAGGGGGGCCCACATTCCTTTTAGTGTTATTCAAAAGCCATGCTTTTAAGATACTAAAAGTTACTTATAGAAAAAGGAATAACAGGTGAAAATCAGGATAAACCCCAGAGCTTACCTGCTGTGTATATCCCCTGCTTGAAGAAAGCTCAAAGGAAAGTATGTGGAATCCCCAGGAGGGAGCCCATGAGACCTACAAAAGGGGACTCCTCAAGTTGGGTTTTGGTGCCTGGTGCTTTGGACTGGTGCTTCTTTGTAATCCCTGTTTATTGTCCTTGCAACATTCTAAATGATGTAAAGTACATGAGATTTTTTCCCAAAATCATTTTGTGATTCATCTCTCAAGAACTTAAGAAGTAGTTCTTTGGATGCTCAGCAGATGCATGGCAGGGGGACCTGGAAAAGCATGACACCATGTGTTGTGGGCTACACTGTGTTCTCCCAAGATCTTTACATGGAACCCCTAACTCCTAAGAATGAGACTGTATTTGGAGATAAGACCTTTAAAGGCGTAATTAGGTTAAAATGAGATCATATGGATGGGACTTCTTCAACTTGACTGGTGTCCTTATGGGAGAAAATATGGACACACACAGAGGCACCACAGGTATATGCACACAGAGGAGAGATCATGTGAAAACACAGTGAGAAGGCGGCCATCTGCAAGCTGAGAAGAGAGGCCTCAGAAGAAACCAAACCTGACAACGCCTTGATCTTAGAGTTCTAGCCTCCAGAACTGTGAGAAAATCAACTTCTGTTGTTTCAGCCCAGCCTATAGTATTTTGTTATGGCAGCCGCAGCAAACTAATACACTTACGGTAGCCACCACGGGCACTACCATGGGATTTGGAACAGCTGCTATGGACACAGGTCCTACAGCCTAAAAGAAGCCTCCTAACAAGTAGTTTTTGGCCAATGATCAGCATAAATTAATGAAATTCTCTATTAGTTTGAGGCGATGCATAGGTAAGTACAGAGAGGATATAAGCTTCATGAGGGCAAGACCCTTACCTATATTACTGACTGCTGTATCCATAGTGTAAGCGTATATTCGATGAATTTTGAAAAATACATAATCTTATAAAACTATCACATACAGATATAGAATGTTTTCACCACCTCAAAATGTTCCCTCATGCTCCTTCACAGTCAATCTCCTTCCCCAATCCCCTATAAACGAAATTACGCAGAATATAGTCTTTGGGTCTTGGCTTATTTTACTGAGCTTTGAAATTCATCTGTTCCTTTCTATTTGCTAGGAAAGTCAGTCTCACACATGCAGTCTTTCAACCTCTGCTCTGTCACACAAAAATGGGCCTTAGGCCTGGAAAACTTCCTTACCGAGAGATAAGGAGCCCACACAACCTGTGCCAGGCTGACTGCTTTCCCTGTCTCATGCTGAATGAGTGTTCCTTTGTTCTGCTTAAGCATGTATGTCAATGGCTCTCAAGCATGGCCACAGGTTTCAGTATTTCAGACTCCACACAGGAGAGGTCAGTGTCCTGCTGCTGCAGTACAAGAGGGGTGCACATAGGCCAATTTCCCTGGTCAGCTGCCAGGGGCATCTGCTAGCCATTAGAGATGCACACACACTGGAGCTGATCTTGCTGTCTCTTCTCTATGTGAGTGAAAGCACTGTTCCATCCAGTGTTTGACTGTGCTGTGCTTTCCCTGGCAACTCTGACACCACGTTATAGTGGGGAAAAGTGTTTGGACTTCTATTCCTGGGAGCTGGCATTGTGATGATCTTTGCTGTCCTGGCAGTGATTACTGGTACATGGTGTCCTGTCCCACATTATTGTTGAGTAACATTCCGTTGTATGGATATCATAATTTGCTTATCCATTCACCAATTGATGGACATTTGGAGTGTTTCTACTTATGGCCATTATAGATTATGTTCCTCTTAACATTTGGGACAAATCATTGTGTGAATATGAGGTTTTTCTGGTTTGTTTTGTTTTTACTCTTGGATAAATATGTAGTAGTACTGCCAGACAGGATGTTAAGTGTATATTTAAATTTATAAGAAACTGCCAAAATGTTTTCTAAAATGGCTGCACCATTTTGCATTCCCACAGCAATGCATGAACGCTACAGTTGTTTCTCATCCTCACGAACTCTTGCTATTATAGACTTTTTAATTTTAGTCATTCCACTAAGTGGGCAGTGGCACTTCACTGTATCTCCCTGATGACTAATGATGCTGAGCCTCTTTTCATGTGCGTATTTACCATTTGTATATGTTCCTTGATTAAACGTCTATTCATACCTTAGCCCATTTTTTTTTAAACTGAGTTATCTTATTACTGGGTTGTAAAAGTTTTTTCTCTATTCTGGATACAATTTCTTTATCAGCTATCAGTTTCAAAAATATTTTCCCTCGGCCTGTGGATTATTTTTCCCTTTATTTGACAGTCTTTTCAAAACAAGTTTTGGTGACATCATCAAGAAGGTGCTATCGATTGATCCTGACTTCGGTTCCTCTCACAAGAAGAGCTAGCAATTATGCGTAGACAAAAACACCATTGTGAAAATCCCAGAACCCAGCGGTGAGGCTGAAGCACCCGCCTGGCCCACAGAGGCCAAGAAGGACAGCACTAAGAAGGTGAGAAGAGAGGCTACACTCTGACCGCATCACTGCTCCCCAGGCTGGCACAGTGCCAAACTGAGAGGGCCCCCGTCAGCTTACTGTTTCTCCAGGGAAAAATGAGAGACCAAGTTAGACACCCAGCTCCCCCAGCACTGCAGGACACTTCCCAGGAGGGCCATTTGGGTCTCACCTCCCAGGAATTACTGGGGTAATCTGCAGGGTTCAGCCGTGGGGATCAGATAAAGATGGGGAAGGAGGGCGGGACTTAACATCAATCAGATCTTCGTGGACCACATTCCTGCTTGCAGTGGCACCAGAGTAGAAACCTCAGCCAGTGGCTCTGCCCATCTGCAGAGCCAACTTGGTGGCCCCGTCTGGTCAGGGAGCTCATCCAACGTGCAAAGGGATTTCAATCTAAAATGGAATGGAGATATGAAATGGAGAATCTCACGCATGCGCCCACAGGAAAATGAAACTTAAGAACTGAAAACAGTGGTTTCCCCTAAATGCCTGACTTACGGAAAACTAGAACTTATCTCCTAACCAATGAACATCCACCGAGAATCTCTCCCCATCGCCACTCAAGCCAATGAATTTGCTGCTTGAACCCTAAATGGACTCCCCCGACTCTTTGCACCCCTTCCGCATTAACACAGCCTGCCCCAAACCTTCAACAGACTCGCCTGTAGCTTGCTACAGTATGTTTCCCGAACTGCAATTCCTCTGCTATTCCCGAATAAATTCAATTTCTGGTAATATGAGCTTGCCTCAGCTTACCTCTTTTTTTAGGTTAACAGGCAGTTCTACCCGATTTGGTGCCCAGTCAACAGACTGTACAAGGAGTGGAGCCCATTCTACCATGTCGCAAGGGCAGGAAAGCAAATTGGCAGCCCTGCCCAACTGTTGAGCATAGGCTCCAGTCCCATCCATCCAGCAAGCATGGCCGAGAACACCGGCAACCAGAGAGCCCATCCTACAGCCCCACTGTGGCAAAGAGCGAAGCCAGCAGCCCTCCCCCAACAAGTATAGCCTCTGGTCTTCCATAACCAGGGAGCCTGACCAGTACCCTGAGCAGAGTTGGAGCCCAGCCTACAGCCCTGCCCAACCACGGCCACCACCCAGGAATCCGCGTGAACGCACAGCCTAGCCAGCAGGCCCAACTGACTCTACAGCCCAGCCAGGGGCACCCTCCACACACACACCTCAGAGCACCTCACCCACATAGAGACCCTGATAGCAAACCACGGGCTCTACCAGCTGACGTGTCCAGTACCCCAAACTGAGCTGACTGGTGAAGCTCTTTCCCTGCCAAAGTGAACCTGTAAAGTCTAGAAGAGGAGACGGAAACACGCAGATACCAACGCAAGGAATCCAGGATCATGAAGAATCAGGTAAACATGATAAAACCAAAGGAAACTAATAAAGTTCCAATAACTGAACATAAAGAAATGGAGAGCCTGAACTCACAAAGAATTCAGAATAATCCTCTTACAGAAGTTTAGTGAAGTACAAGAATATATCCTAAAGGAAATTAGGAAAACAATGCACGAACAAAATGAGATGGCCCTGGAGGGCATTATGCTAAGTGAAACAAGTCAGACAAAGACAAATACTGTGTTTCACTTATATGTGCAATCTAAAAAAAAAAACTGAAGTCATAGAAACAGAGAACAGATAGGACAGATTGGTGATTGCGGGGGCAGGAGGAGGGGCAGTGAAAAAGCACAAATTTCCAGTTATAAGATCTATAAATTCTAAGGATGTAATGTACAGCATGGTGACTATAGTTAACAATGCTGTATTATATATTTGAAAGTTGCTAAGAGAATAGATCTTTTCTCATCACAAGAAAAAAAATGTAACTATGTGAGGTGATGAATGTTAACTAAACATATTGTACTAATCATTCCATAATATATACATGCATCAAATCATTATATTGTACACCTTAAATGTATACAATGTTATATGTCAATTATATCTCAATAAAATTGTGAAAAAAGATGAATAAGTTCTGGGGATGTAATGCACAGCATGGTAATTATAGTTAACAATACTGTATATTTAGAAGTTGCTAAAAGAGTAGATTTTTTTTGTTTTAAAATTTTTTCTTCTTTTTCCTTTTTTTTAATGGAAGTATAGTTGATTTACAATATAGTGTTAGTTTCAGGTGTACAGCATAGTGATTCAGTACTTTTGCAGATTATATTCTATTATAGGTTATTACAAGATAATGGGTATAATTCCCTTTGTTCTACAGTAAATCCTCGTTGCTTAAAAGAGTAGATCTTAAAAGTACTCAAGTTCTTAAGAGTAGTTCTTAAGTTCTCAAGTTCTTAAGAGTAGTTCTTAAAAGTTCTCACACACAGGATAACTATGTGAGGTGACAGATCTGTTAACTTTTACTGTAGTAACCATTCTGTAATATATACATACACCAAATTGCACACATTAAACTTACCCAATGTTTTATGTCAATTATATCTCAATAAAGCTGGAAAAAATAAACTTTTTAATTGAAAATCAATTTTTTCATTTTGATGAAGGCCATGTTATCTTTTTTTTTTTCTTTCATGGTTTGTGTTTTTTGTGCCCTGAGAAATCACTGTCTAGACCATGATCACAAATATTTTCTCCAATAGTTTCTTCTAAACTTTTTATAGTTCTAACTTTAATATTTATGTCTATCATCTACTCCAATGAATTTTTATATATCATGTGAAATGTATTCCACATACATTAACTGTTTATCTTATCAAAATACCTATATTAATTTTTATCTAGTTTCAATAATAGCATTGTAATTTTGATTTTTTTAAAAGTTATTTCCCTGTCTTTTAGAAATACATACTGAAAGTCTTACTGATGAAATGCTATTATTACCAGGGAGTGTGAAGGAGTAGGCAGAAATATAATAGCTGAAGCAATGTTGACCACAGTTGATGTTTTTTGGGGCTGAGTGACGGCTACATAAGAGTTTGTTGTACTAGCCTCTCACTTTGTATGTTTGAAATTTTCTACAATAAATTTAAAAAAAAAAATTTGCAACACGAGGAAACTAAGCTGGAGAAAGACAGTTGAGGATACTTATGTTTTTAGATTTATTCTTGGTTAAGTCACACTTCAATTGAGTTACCTGATTAGAAGGAAGAAAAAATAATATAAACACACCAAACACATTATGATTATGGTTGACAATCTTAAAATAAAATCCCAGATGTATTATTTACTGTAACTCTACACAATTACACTCTACTTCATTTGGTTAGAATGGGATTTGCACTTAAAGTTGTGAAGATCAAATAAAAATGAGCAAGATATCTGGCACATAAAGGTTAGTCTGATATCTTCAGTTTCATTACCTATCCCAATGCCTACCAAATACTGGGCATGTGCTTCACATTTTAAAATTAATTTGAATAGGATTTAATCTCATACTGCTCTGATGGCCTATATTAGAGGAGTCTAACGTAGAGCAAAACGGCATACTCTTCAAGAATCAAAACTCTTAACTTGTTTTTGTAAGGTTTTGCCTTACAAAAATCCTGGCACACTGAGTACTTGCATTTGAGATCTCAACTGTACAATTTAAGCAGCAGCATCAAATGAAAGTATTAAAAAAAGAAAAATGACCCCTGCTTTCTTTCCATTCTGCAATAGCAGTTCTATTTAAACTGAGAGAGGCAACAGTTCCAAGGATTAATTTGGTAATCAATAGAAGTATAATTTCCTTTTCTTATAAGGAAGTTCCAAGACACATGCATAGTTACCTATCAGGCTCTCTTACTCTTTTTAAGGTTTCTTATTTGTCTGACATAGCAGCAGGAGAAAGACACTAATTTTCGAATCTGGCAGACCTAGGTCAAATTCTGAGTTTCTCCCTTCCTGGTAATCTTTGAAAGTCAGTAAATCACTTCTTTGCCAATTTCATCTGTCATCTAGGGTTTAAGAACAAATATATACTGGTTGCCTACCACGTGCCAAGAAATCATGTAAGTGAACAAAAGAGAAATTCCCAGTCCATGTGCAGTTTACATTCTAGTAGTTAAATAACTTACCTAGTCATATACTTACTAATTGGCTGAACCATAATTCAAAGACAGTAGTCTCAGTGTAGAGTATATACTCCAAACCACTAAGTTATATCACCATTTTATTGTGAGGTTAAATGACATAAGCTGTGACGAGATGGAAACTCAATCATAGCAACTAAAATTACTCATTTTCTTTTTTTCAATCACCTTTACTAAGATATAATTTACATACAACAAAATGCATTCACTTATTAATTTTTATGGCCTCAAAGTTATTCATAATATTACCTAGTTATTCCTTTAATGTTTACAGTATCTGGTAATTGGTAACTTGTGTCTTCTCTTTCCTGATGAGTCTAGCTAGATGTCTGTCAATTTTGCTATTTTTTTAAACTAGCTTTTGGTACCAGTGATTTTTTTCTATTGTGTTCCCATTTAATATTTTATTGTTTTCTATTTTTACCTTTATTGTTTCCATCCCTCTACTTACTTGGATTTAACATGTTGTGCCTTTTCTAACTTCTTAAATTGGAAACCTAGATTATTGATTTAGACCTTGTTTTTTTTCAAACATAACCAAGTAAAGCTAAAAATGTCCCTCTGAACACTACTATAGCTACATTTCACAAATTTCAATGTTATGTTCTCATTTTCATTCCATTCATGTTACATTCTCATTTCCCTTGTAATTTATTTTCTGAGGTTTTCTCTCTCTCTCTTTTCCATCATTCTTCTAGACTTACTGAGTATATTTTAGTTTTCCATCTTGTTTCCACTACTGTGTTATTGGCTATACATGTTTGTAGTTGTTTTAGTGGTCATGCTAGGGTTTATACATCTTTAATTTATCACAATCTTCCTTCAAATAATATTATACCGTTTTACGTAAAAGAACTTTCAACAATATACTTCCATATCACCCTGCCATCCTTGTTTTCATATATTTTACTTTTACATATTTCATAAACATGACAATAATATTTATATTTTTTGTCTTTAAAAGTCAATTATCTTTTAAAGAGATTTCAATTAGAAAAAACAATTTTGATCTCTACCCTCTTATTTACTACTTCTGGCACCCTTCACTCCTTTTATCTACATACAAATTTTCATCTGTGACATTTTTCTTCAATGTTTTTTATATTTTATAGTGCAGGTCTGTGGCAACAAATTTTCTCAGCTTTAGTTTGTCTGGAAAAAAAAAAATGTTTTTCCCTATTTTGGAAGAATAGTTTCACTAGGTATAGAACTTAAGGTGGAATTTTTCTTTTAGCACTGTAGAGAAATCATTCCATTGTCTTCTACATTACTTGTGTGTGTGTGTGTGTGTGTGTGTGTGTGTGTGTGTGTGTGTGTGTAGAAGACCAGTTTTTCTTATCTTTGTTCCCCCGTACAGAATATATCTCCTCACACACACACCCCAACTGCTCCTAAGAAATTTCTTTTAATCATTTAATTTTAGCAATTTGATTATGATGTGCCTCTGTGTGGTTTTCTTTGTGTCTAACCTGCTTGGGTTGGGGTTCCTTGAACTTCTTGGGACTGTTCAAATGTGAACATTTTTCAGCTACTATTTCTTCAAGTATTTTCTTGCCCTCTATCCCTTTTTCTGGGACTCCAAATGAATTAATATTTTCTACAGGTTACTGAGGCTCTGTTGATTTTTTTTTTCTGTTGATTTTTTTTCAGCTTTTCTTTTTGATTTTCAGTTTGGGTAGACCCTATTCATATATCTTAAAGTTCACTGATTTTTTTTTATTTTGCAGTATCTAATCTGCTATTAATCTCATCCAATAAGTATATTAAACATTGTATTATTCTGCTCCAAAAGCTCCATTTGGTTCTTCTTCATAGTTGAATCATTATTGTCACAGTTTCCATTATATCTTTAAGCATATTCATAACAGCTGTTTTAAGGTTCTTTACTGCTTTAGTATCTTTTATTGGATTTTGGCCATTGTTAATTTTACATTCTTGATTGCTAGATTTTGTTTCAGCTTTTAAATAGCGTTGGACATTTTTCTGCCAGGTGGTTAATCTGCTTGCCAATAAGGTTGATCTTTTCAAAACTTCTTTTTCAGCTTTGTTATGAAAAGTCTAGAGTAGCCTTTACATTATGGCTAGTTTTGCCACACTTCTAATGTATGACATTTCTGGAGTCTCTATGGAAATGTCATAGGTGTTAAATGAGCACCCTCCAATCTAGCGGTCACAATACATCTCCCAGCCCTTTGTGAGCTATGGGAATTTTCAGCTAACAACTCCCCAACTATCTTTCCCCAGTCTCATTGGTTTCTACCCTATAAATTTCTGGATTTGTATTCAGCATCACACCCAAGGGACTCATAAGCAGATTTCTGGAGCTTTTTCTCTGCACAGCTCTCTCCTCTCCTGTACTTTGTCCTGCAAATTCCAGCTGCCTCATCTCTTCTCCACACTGTGATCTCTGTCTCCTGAAATCAGGAGAATCATTTTGCTCATCCTGGGATCCCCACCCCTGTTCCTCTGGCAGAAAAGCAAAGTGATTTTAGGATTCACCTTATTTGTTTCCTTTCTCAGGGATCAGAGTTCAGGAATGCCTCTTATCCACTGTTTAAAAAACAAATGTTGTTCCATAAATTTTGTCCAGTTCTCTAGGTGCTTAAAGTTGGAGAGCTAGGCTGGTCCCAATTACTCCATCAAGTCCAGAAGTCAAAATCCATCTCATTTTCTTTTTATATTACAAAACATACAGTTTCCAGCCATCAACAGCCTCAAGAAAAACTTCTTAGGAAAGGTACATAAGAATTGTATCTCTAGCACATGAATATCAGGAACTGATGCTACAGAATCATGAAACAATTAATCTTTCAGAGAAAGTTCAGGAGAAGAACAGCTATTTTGGAGTTCTTTGCTGCCAGCAGGGAATCATAAACAATTGATTTTTTTTTTTAAGCCTGTAACTATTTTTGGCTTAGGTCACTGAATCCAGGCTTTTTTTTGTCAGTATTTTTTCTCCAGTTAGTAGAGCAGGTATAGTCCACAGTTTGGCAGTTGGGATAAGCTACTGACAGGCACTGTCATTTGGTTTGCAACTTTGGTGATGACACAGGGAAAAGTCCCTCATCTAGGGTAAGCAGATGGGATACTCAAAGACAGAAAAACAGAGAAGACATAATGAACTGAAGATGAATTTATTCCCTCATTGTTTTTGTCTTAGTGAAGAAATGCCATGGGAGGTGTTGGCAGAAGTCTGACAAGAGCTGAGGATAATCATTTCCCTTCTCTTGGCATAGGGTAGAGCAATTAGCTGCTCTTGGAAAACGGGAGTAAAGTTTCAGGGAAAAGCAACAAAAATGATTAGGCAATGGAAAAAAAAAAAAGAATCTGTGGGGGAAAGGGCTTAAAACTGACATTGTTTATACTGTGAAGAACACTAAGGTATCTTCACTTATATTAGTTTCCATTTATGAAGCACATTAAAAACCCTTTCACAAAACACTGCCAGATTATCTGATTTTATCTTCACAATAACCTGTGAGCATAAGGTATTATTTCTATTTTATAGAGACACAAACTAAGAAGCAGAGTTTAAGGGATTTGACTCAAACCGCAGAGCCAGCGGATGGCAGAGACCAAAAAAACAAAAAACGAACCTGTTCCAATCCATTCAACAAGGGCATTTTGGCTATCATTCTTTATCTCCATAAAGGATGCCACCAAGGAAACTAGTTTTAATAAGTGAAATCAAAAGCACAGCAACATCAAAAGACTCCACAAAGAGTTTCCTGGCATTTTCTGGACTTCTGGGTAAAGACAGAAAACCGAACACACATACCTATTTTCACTACCTATCAAAGATCCATTGAAATAGTAAAGGGATTTTTTTTTTAGAGGTACAACCCACAAAAACATGGAGGACATGAGATGAAACAAAAACAAATTCTGAGAGAATACAAAACAGAAGGAAATAAATATGATTTAGCAGACACAAGAAAACTGAATCCTTAGCTGGCAGCAATAAACCCTGGAAATTGGCAGTATCAGGTATCTTTGGAAATGTGGGTAAAGGGAGGACTTTTAAAAAGAAAATTATCTGAACGTCTAGTAGATCTCACATCCCCAGTCTACTCTGAATAGCCAGGAAACCAGCAAACCTCTGCAGCAGCAAAAGATTGGAGGTCTTTTCTTTAAAGAATATAAGACAAAGGTACCTCCCTTCTGGACTGATGTCACTGCAAATAGCTCAAGGGTCAGCTACTAAAAATAGCTTACTAAAAATAGAGGACATTGCTGCCCCATTGGGCTCACAGAATGCTGTCAGCCAGCTATCACCCTCCAGGAAGGAGACTTTAGATTCTTCTCTGCAGAATCTCACCAGCGCTAAAGGATATAAACATCAGAGGTCCCCCGTTCCAAAGCACTAGGTGGAGCAACCTGCAAGGGAGCTCTCAGTTGACAGTCTGCACTCATGTTTTCACATTTTTAGTGAAAATTAACCTTTTAGTTCTCTCTGAAAACTGAGCAGAAAGCCACAGATCAGCACACATCTAGGGAAAACTTCTTCTAATATGTGTTTTTTCCAATGCCACTAAGCAATTGTCCAGTTCTCAGTGGACACTCACTGGGTATGCTACAATTTAACTCAATTCTAGCACTATCTACCTGGAAAGCATCAGATCCCACCTGTTAAGGACTCAGCCCTTCCCTTTCAGACTCCAATCACAAGTCCCAGTTGTCACCTGTGCTTCTGACCAAATGCCTGTCATCAGAGGTTCCCACAACCCACTCCTTGGGTTCAGTTAGTTTGCTAAAGCCACCCACAGAACTCAGAGAAACATTTGCTTATGTTTACCTGCTTATTATAAAGGGTATTTTAAAGAATACAGATGAACAGGCAGATAAAGAGGTGGTACACAGGGTGAGGTCCAGAAGGCTCCCTAGAGCAGGAACTTCTGTCTCCATGGAGCTGGCGTGTACCACCCTCCTGGCATGTGGATGCATTCACCAACCCAGAAACTCTCCAAATCTTTTTGTTCAAGAGTTTAAAGCTTAATATGCATTTCCCATGCCACCCACTTCCCCTTCCCAGAGGCTGGTGGATGGGGCTGTAAGTTCCAACCCTCTAGTCACTTGGTCTTTCTGGTGACCAGCCCCAACCTTAGGCTGACTAGGGACACCACCCTAAGTCACCTCAGTAAAGCTCAGGTGTAGGGACTTCACTGGTGGTCCAGTGGTTAAGACTCCAAGTTCCCAGTGCATGGGGCCCGGGTTCAATCCCTGATCAGGGAACTAGATCCCGCATGCTGCAACTAAGAGCCCACGTGCCACAACTACAAGATCCTACGTGCCACAACTAAGACCTGGCACAGCCAAATAAATAAATAAATTTATAAATATTAAAAAATAATAAAGCTCAGTTGTACTCAAAGGGGGCCCCTCATGAATGACAAATGATACTCCTATCACTCAGGAAATTCCAAGGTTTAAGGAGCTCTCTGCCAGAAACCAGAGGAAAAGACCAAATGTATTTCTTATTATAACATACTTATAAACTAAAAGATGCAGGTGGAGGGAAGAATTGAGAGAGGAAAAATGACAGAGAGACACTATGTGGAGAGAAGAATCACCCCACTCCTCACCAAAAAAAAAGCAAAACAAAAACTATCAGGCAATTTCCAATTTCAGATCACTGGAGACAAAGAGACCATCCCTCAAGCAACAAGAAAGGAAAAATGGGATTCAAAGTGGCTTAATCTCAGTACTGCAAGCTAGATAACAATGGTGAAATCCTTTTAAAATTCTGAAGGAAAATTATTATCAAACTAGAATTCATTACCAAGCCAAACTACCATTTTTTTATTAGTTATCTATTTTATACGTATTAGTGTATACATGTCAATCCCAATCTCCCAATTCATCACACCACTAACCCCCCCTCCACCACTTTCCCCACTTGGTGTCCATACATTTGTTCCCTACATCTGTGTCTCTATTTCTGCCCTGCAAACTGGTTCATCTGTACAATTTTTCTAGATTCCACATGTATGCGTTAATGTACAATATTTGTTTTTCTCTTTCTTACTTCACTCTGTCTCTAGGTCCATCCACGTCTCTACAAATGACCCAATTTTGTTCCTTTTTATGGCTGAGTAATATTCCACTGTATACATGTACCACATCTTCTTTATCCATTTGTCTGTCTATGGGCATTTAGGTTGCTTCCATGACCTGGCTATTGTAAATAGTGCTGCAATGAACACTGGGGTGCATGTGTCTCTTTGAATTATGGTTTTCTCTGGGTATATGCCCAGTAGTGGGATTGCTGGGTCATATGGTAATTCTATTTCTAGTTTTTTTAAGGAAGCTCCATACTGTTCTCCATAGAGACTGTATCAATTTACATTCCCACCAACAGTGCAAGAGGGTTCCCTTTTCTCCACACCCTCTCCAGCATCTGTTGTTTGTAGATCTTCTGATGATGGCCATTCTAACTGGTGTGAGGTGATACCTCATTGTAGTTCTGATTTGCATTTCTCCAACACCAAGTGATGCTGAACAGCCTTCCATGTGCCCCTCAGCCATCTCTATGACTTCTTTGGAGAAATGTCCACTCAGGTCTTCCACCCATTTTTTGATTGGGCTGTTTGCCTTCTCAATATTGAGCTGCACAAGCTGTTCATATATTTTGGAGATTAATCCTTCGTCCGTTAATTCATTTGCAAATATTTTCTCCCATTATGAGGGCTGTCTTTTCGTCTTGTTTATAGTTTCCTTTGCTGTGAAAAAGTTTTTAAGTTTCATTAGGTCCCATTTGTTTATTTTTGTTTTTATTTCCATTACTCTAGGAGGTGGGTCAAAAAAGATCTTGCTGTGATTTATGTCAGAGTGTTCTTCCTATGTTTTCCTCTGAGAGTTCCATAGTGTCTGGTCTTACATTTAGGTCTTTAATCCATCCTGAGCCTACTTTTGTGTATGGTGCTAGGGAGTGTTCCAATCTCATTCCCTTACATGTAGCTGTCCAGCTTTTCCAGCACCACTTATTGAAGAGACTGTCTTTTCTCCATTGTATATCCTTGCCTCCTTTGTCATAGATTAGTTGACCATAGGTGCATGGGTTTATCTCTGGGCTCTCCACCCCGTTCCATTGATCTATATTTCTGTTTTTGTGCCAGCACCATATTATCTTGACCACTGCAGCCCTGTAGTATAGTCTGAAGTCAGGGAGTCTGATTCCTCCAGCTCCATTTTTTTCCCTCAAGTTTGCTTTGGCTGTTCAGGGTCTTTTGTGTCTCCATACACATTTTTAACTTTTTTGTTCTAGTTCTGTAAAAAAATGCCATTGGTAATTTGATAGGGATTATATTGAATCTGTAGATTGCTTTGGGTAGAATAGTCATTTTCACAATATTGATTCTTCCAATCCAACAACATGGTATATCTCTCCATCTGTTTGTGTCACCTTTGATTTCTTTCATCAGTGTCTTATAGTTTTCTGAGTACAGGTTTTTACCACCTTAGGTAGGTTTATTCCTAGGTATTTTATTCTTTTTGTTGCAATGGTGAATGAGATTGTTTCCTCAATTTCTTTTTCTGATCTTTTGTTGTTAGTGTATAGGAATGCAAGAGATTTCTGTGCATTAATTTTGTATCCTGCAACTTTACCAAATTCATTGATTAGCTCTAGTAGTTCTCTGGTGGCATCTTTAGGATTCTCTATGTATAATATCATGTCATCTGCAAACAGTGACAGTTTTATTTCTTCTTTTCCAATTTGTATTCCTTTTGTTTCTTTTTCTTCTCTGATTGCCGTGGCTAGGACTTCCAAAACTATGATGAATAATAGTGGCGAGAGTGGACATCCTTGTCCTGTTCCTGATCTTAGAGAAAATGCTTTCAGTTTTTTCACCATTGAGAATGATGTTTGCTGTGGGTTTGTCATATATGGGCTTTATTATGTGGAGGTAGTTTCCCTCTATGCCCAGTTTCTGGAGAGTTTTTATCATAAATCGGTGTTGAATTTTGTCCAAAGCTTTTTCTGCATCTATTGAGATGATTAAATGGTTTTTATTCTTCAATTTGTTAATATGGTGTATCACATTGATTGATTTGCGTATATTGAAGAATCCTTACATCCCTGGGATAAGTCCCACTTGATCATGGTGTATGATCCTTTTAATGTGTTGTTGGATTCTGTTTGCTAGTATTTTGTTGAGGATTTTTGCATGTATATTCATTAGTGATATTGGTCTGTAATTTTCTTTTTTTGTAGTATCTTTGTCGGGTTTTGGTATCAGGGTGATGGTGGCCTCGTAGAATGAGATTGGGAGTGTTCCTTCCTCTGCAATTTTTTGGAAGAGTTTGAGAAAGATGGGTGTTAGCTCTTCTCTGAATGTTTGATAGAATTCACCTGTGAAGCCATCTGGTCCTGGACTTTTGTTTGTTGGGAGATTTTTAATCAGAGTTTCAATTTCATTACTTGTGATTGGTCTGTTCATATTTTCTATTTCTTCCTGGTTCAGTCTTGGAAGGTTATACCTTTCTAAAATTTTTTCCATTTCTTCCAGGTTGTCCATTTTATTGGCATAGAGTTGCTTGTAGTAGCCTCTTAGGATGCTTTGTTTTTCTGTGGTGTCTGTTGTCACTTCTCCGTTTTCACTTCTAATTTTATTGATTTGAGTCCTCTCCCTCTTTTTCTTGATGAATCTGGCTAAAGGTTTATCAATTTTGCTTATCTTCTCAAAGAACAAGCTTTTAGTTTTATTGATCTTTGCTACTGTTTTCTTTGTTTCTATTTCATTTATTTCTGCTCCGATCTTTACGATTTCTTTCCTTCTACTAACTCTGGGTTTTGTTTGTTCTTCTTTCTCTAGTTCCTTTAGGTGTAAGGTTAGATTGTTTATTTGAGATTTTTCTTGTTTCCTGAGGTAGGATTGTATTGCCATAAACTTCCCTCTTAGAAATGCTTTTGCTGCATACCATAGGTTTTGGATCATCATGTTTTCATTGTCATTTTTCTCTAGGCATTTTTTGATTTCCTCTCTGATTTCTTCAGTGAACTCTTAGTTATTTAGTAACGTATTGTTTAGCCTCCATGTGTTTGTGTTTTTCTCCCTGTAACTGATTTCTAATCTCATAGCATTGTGGTCAGAAAAGATGCTTGACATGATTTCAACTTTCTTAAATTTACCGAGGCTTGATTTGTGACCCAAGATGTGATCTATCCTGGATAATGTTCCGTGTGCACTTGAGAAGAAAGTGTAATCTGCTGTTTTTGGATGGAATGTCCTATAAATATCAATTAAATCTATCTGGTCTTTTGTGTCATTTAAAGCTTGTGTTTCCTTATTAATTTTCTGTCTGGATGATCTGTCCATTGGTGTAAGTGAGGTGTTAAAGTCCCCCACTATTACTGTGTTACTGTCGATTTCCTCTTTTATAGCTGTTAGCATTTGCCTTATGTTTTGGGGTGCTCCTATGTTGGGTGCATATATATTTATAATTGTTACATCTTCTTCTTGGATTGATCCCTACATCATTATGTAGTGTCCTTCCTTGTCTCTTGTAACATTCTTTATTTTAAAGTCTATTTTATCTGATATGAGTATTGCTACTCCAGCTTTCTTTTGATTTCCATTTGCATGGAATATCTTTTTCTATCCCCTCACTTTCAGTCTGTGTGTGTCCCTAGGTCTGAAGTGGGTCTCTTGTAGACAGCATATATATGGGTCTTGTTTTTGTATCCATTCATCGAGACTGTGCCTCTTGGTTGAAGCATTTAATCCATTCACATTTAAGGTAATTATTGATATGTATGTTCCTATTTCCATTTTCTTAATTGTTATGGGTTTGTTTTTATAGGTCCTTTTCTTCTCTTGTGTTACCCGCTTAGAGAAGTTCCTTTAGCATTTGTTGTAGAGCTGGTTTGGTGGTGCTGAATTCTCTTAGCTTTGCTTGTCTGTAAAGCTTTTGATTTCTCCATCAACTCTGAATGAGATCCTTGCCGGGTACAGTAATCTTGGTTGTAGGTTCTTCCCTTCATCACTTTAAATATATCGTGCCACTCCCTTCTGGCTTGTAGAGTTTCTGCTGAGAAACCAGCTGTTAACCTTATGGGAGTTCCCTTAGTCATTTATCGTTTTTCCCTTGTTGCTTTTAATAATTTTTCTTTGTCTTTAATTTTTGTCAGTTTGATTACTACATGTCTTGGTGTGTTTCTCCTTGGTTTATCCTGCCTGGGACTCTCTGCACTTCCTGGACTTGGGTGGTTATTTCCTTTCCCATGTTAGGGAAGTTTTTCCCTAAACTTTTTGTATTTTAGGGAAACCTAAAACTTCCCCTAAAGTTTTTCCTTAAATGATTATAATCTTTTCAAATATTTTCTCGAGTCCTTTCTCTCTCTCTTCTCCTTGTGGGATCCCTATAATGTGAATGTTGGTGCGTTTAATGTTGTCCCAGAGGTCTCTGAGGCTGTCTTCATTTCTTTTCATTCTTCTTTCTTTATTCTGTTCCGTGGCGGTGAATTCCACCATTCTGTCTTCCAGGTCACTTATCCGTTCTTCTGCCTCAGTTATTCTGCTATTGATTCCTTCTAATGTATTTTTCATTTCAGTTATTGTATTGTTCATCTCTGTTTGTTCTTTAATTCTTCTAGGTGTTTGTTCTTTAATTCTTCTAGGTCTTTGTTAAACATTTCTTGCATCTTCTCAATCTTTGCCTCCATTGTTTTTCAAAGGTCCTGGATCATCTTCATTATCATTATTCTGAATTCTTTTTCTGGAAGTTTGGCTATCTCCACTTTGTTTAGTTGTTTTTCTGGGGTTTTATCTTGTTCCTTCATCTGGTACATAGTCCTCTGCCTTTTCATTTTGTCTATCTTTCTGTGAATGATGTTTTTGTTATACAGGCTGTAGGACTGTAGTTCTTCTTGCTTCTGCTGTCTGCCCTCTGGCAGACCCAAACTACCATTTATAAATGAAGGAAAAAATAAATATATTTTCAAACATGAAAAATTTCCAAAAAAATTATCTTCTATGAGAATTAAAAGGAAAGACAAGAAAAATCAGAAACAAGCTATACAACTCAAAGAAGAAGTAAAGAGCATCTCAGGATGATCGTGAAAGAAAGCCCCAGGTGATCAAAGGTACACCAGGCAGAGAAGGAGTCAACAGATAGGTACAGATAAGAACAGTACAGGAGAGACTTCTTCTGGAAGACAAAATAGAAACCTGAATGTGAATGAATACATTCAAGGGCATTCTAGACAGTTGCCAAAGAGTCAGAGGTTGGATTAGTAACAGGCACGTTGAAAATTAAGCAAATAAACAAAAGATGAAAATATTAAAATCATGTAGTAAAGGAAAAGTAATCATATTTTTATGCATGGCTCAGCTGTGATTAGGGAATATGATCTTAATTTAGGAATAGTGAATATATTAAACCAAAATTCGATCATCACTGTATTGAGGAAGTACAGGAGATAAAGTTGCATGTGTATAGTGAGGCAGAGAGAGGAAAGAATTATAACCTAATCTTTCACAGACAGAAACCAATAGCTTGGAAAAATGAAAACATATCAATGAAATTATGTAATTTAGAGACACTTACAGGCCCTGGAGTAAACAGTAGGTTGTGTGTCTCCAGCTTTGCTGGGAAATATGGAGCCTACCCACTCCACATGATGTCAAAAAGGCAACACAGCACAGTTGTTGAAAAGTATTTGAGAGGTAAGCAAACCTGGATTCTAGTCTTGGCTCCACCATCTAATAGCTGTGATACCACGGACAAGTTCCTTAACCACTTCAAGGTACAGGTTCCTCATTTATGACATGGAAATAATGATAATAATAATATCTAAAACATTACTAGACACTTGGTTGGCATTCAAAATGTATTTGTTGAATGAATGCTAATAAAGAGATAGTATATGTAATATTTTAGCCTGGTATATAATAAACTCTCAGTAAAAATTAGTTTTTTGTTTAGAGCTAGTCTGTTTATTAGCATGTTCTAAATCTAAGCCCTCTCCCTTCTCATCAAGTTAATGGGGGAGAATTGGTTATTACACTGACTTTATTCTTAGAAACTCTGGAGGCATGTTTAACTCCTCTCTTTCTTGGCCAATCTCTCACAACAATTACTCTATTCTATTAACTCTACTTCTATACTGTCTCCCACAATATCGCCTTCCTCTTCTGACTCCCCTTATTTTCTCTTGTTTATCTTCAGCAAGTTTCCTAAATGGTTTCGCTGCCTCAAATCTCTTAGTCTTCAACTATATCTTCCAGCCTGCTGCTAGAGATACCTTTCTAAAACATAAATCCAATCATGTAACTTCCACGCTCAGACTTTCTAGAGCTCCTCATCACTTGTAGATGAGAGCCAAGCTTACTAAGAGCTTGCCCACTAAGCCACTGAACAATCTCATCCAAATTCACCTAAATTTTGTCTCCTGAGAGTCTCTAACCCTCCTCTGCCCAACCAGCTTTCCTCCCCTGTACTGCCCAAGCATATGCTATTCCACAGTCCCTACATATGCTATGCTCTTTCTCACATCTGAGGCTTGCACACACTGTTCTACCTGGAAAGCTTTCCCTTCTTCCCCTTTCCACTTGGCAAACGTGCTATAAATTAATTGCTTGTTGCTCCCCCCAACTATACTATAGGTTCCTTAAAGTTTGCAGTCTTACTTCCGGGTAGCCTGACCAGCACCTCATATAAGGTCAGGCCCATATTAGGTGCTAAATAATTGCCTATTGACTAACGAAAAGACATAGCCCCATAAGAACAGTCACTCTCACTTAGGGGCTTTTGCCTACCAATAATTAAGGGAAGTTGGTTATTCCACGTTACAAAAATCATATTCCTTTTCCAAACAAAGGAATCAGATTTCCAGTTTCCCTTATTTACTGTCCAATACTCAAGGTGTTAAGCATGGAGAAATCTAATTTACTCACTGCTCTGTAAATGAAGAAGAGCTTCCACTGTACCTTAATTCTATCTCCTCTAAGAACAAAGTCAACTGGTACAAACATGCCCATTTTAACAAGCATAAAACTTGCATTTTGGGCTTCCCTGGTGGTGCAGTGGTTGAGAATCCTCCTGCCAATGCAGGGGACACGGGTTCAGGCCCTGGTCTGGGAAGATCCCACATGCCGCGGAGCAACTGGGCCCGTGAGCCACAACTACTGAGCCTGCGCGTCTGGAGCCTATGCTCCGCAACAAGAGAGGCCGCGATAGTGAGAGGCCTGCGCACCGCGATGAAGAGTGGCCCCCGCTTGCCGCAACTAGAGAAAGCCCTCCCACAGAAACGAAGACCCAACACAGCCAAAAATAAATAAATAAATAAATAAATAAATTTAAAAAAAAAAAAAAGAAAAACTTGCATTTTAGGGAGTGTTTACTATCTTTTAATTTGTTTATTGGTTCTATTCCCACCCACCTCACTCCCTGGGAAGCCCAGGTTAACAACTAGTGTGTCTGCATTTTGCATATCTCTATGTCTCTAAATATTGTGATATGTAGGTACATACACATATGGCACACCTATACGCAGATGCAACAGTCTTCTTTACATGCTTTTCTACATCTCGCTTTTCTCACTCAGCGGAATCTGTGTAAAGTCCTCTAAGTATAATATTAATTCATGTTGCATTGGCTACATAATTATCCACTGTCAACTCAGATTTTTATGAAAGCTTTATCACCCTCTCATTTAAGCTATCTTCTTGGCCTGGTCAGTTCAGGCTGCTATAACAATACCATAGACTAGGTGGTTTATAAACAACAGAAATTTATTTCTCATGGTTCTGGAGGCTAGCAGGTCTAAGATCAAGGTGCCAGCAGTTTTGGAGTCTGGTGAGAGCCTGCTTCCTATTTCATAGACAACAGTCTTTTTGCTTTGTCTCACATGGTGGAAGGTATGGGGGAAGGGGCTCTCTGGGACCTCTTTTATAAGAGCACTAATCCATTCATGAGAGCTCTGCCCTCTTGACCTAATCACTTCCCAAAGGTCCCACTTCCAAATACCATCACGTTGGGAACTAGGTTTCAACTTATAAATTGGGGAGTGGAGGGGTGAGGGGCACAAACATTCAGTCTATAGCATGGCCAGTGAGAAGGAAGCACGGAGAAACTTCCTTACCAACCAAATGAAACGAAATCTATAATTCAAAATGGTTGGCAATTTCAGATTTCTGTCAGAATTGAGAAAATGTAAACAAACAAGATCATTGCTGAATATAATCAACTATGAAACTTAGGTCAATGATTTAAATACATATGTTGTTAGACACATTTTTAAACAGTCTTAGGAATTTGCATTTGATTCATTTATATTCACTACAACAAAAACAGTACTGCAATTTATAAGGTACCTCCAGGCATTTCATTTGTTAGACTGATCTACAGTAAATTGGCTTATTCCAGCATAATAAAGAATAGTCTTTGCTATATGCCACTAAAATAAATTAATCAAGGAATTTAAAATTGAGTTTTCACACCACAATCTGACTTTGTTTTCCCACATTTCTAAAGTAATAGCATCTATCATCATTTAAAACCAATAATATGATTTGTGCTTTGCAGAAACCAACAACAAATTAAAACCCAAACTTTTACATTAGTAGCAACAAAAACCGCCAACAGTTTGAGAAATGAGTATGATTTTTCCTTCACTATTACTATAGCACATGAAATCTGGGAGCAAATGGAGCCTAGTACCATCCTGTGATTCGTTTAAAAGCTGTAACACTTCAGGACAATGCAAATGGCTTCTCACATTAAAAAGACATTAAATCGCTCAGCAATTTAGTAGAAAAGGCATATAACAGCTCTCGAATTTTAAAATACAATTCTGTGAAAAATTATCGTGGGGTTGCAGGAGACCCTGAGGCTACTGTAATGTACCTCTTCGTGTGTGCTGTAAGTGATGGTAGCCTTCCCCAGGCTCTCCAGGGTTGAGAAAGGCAGCAGTCCTGTTGTTCAAAATATTTAAAATGAGTGATTAATCATGATCTGTGTCATAGGCATACGAAGTGATGAAGATGGAAAAACTGAAAAAAAACAAATGGCTTTGTGGAGAAAGTGTAACCAACCCTTGATTAATTCTGCTAATGGAAAAGAGTGTTGTGGATAACACAAACATAATTAAATGCCAGATGAAAACCAGACTGAGTTTGTCCCAAAAATATAAATCGAAATTTTAAGATATGAAACACATTTTCCTCCCATGGAACTGTTATCCATGGGGGTGGGTCTATAATTTAACCAAATACTATCCTCAAAAGAATAATGCTTTGCAGTGTTAAAGAAGTTAGAGTAACAATATTTGACAAAGGGAAATACAGTCCACATACGTTCTTTCCAGAATAAGCATACTTTTCTACGTACTTCCCCCCTTCCCCATGCCTATCCCCTAGCCTTTAACATAGACAGGCTAAAAACCACAAAGGTGAAAACTTAATTGTTGGAAATTTTAAAAAATCTGCTAGGGTTTCCCATAGTCACTGAGAACAGCTACTCTGATAAAACAGATTAAAATAATCCTGATTTACTAAAGCTTTTATAGGTATACAAACTGGTCTGCTCCCCCAGATACACTCACCAAGACAGGGAGAACAGCCCTCTATTCATCAGTCATGTCTATCCAGCCTTGCAGCATGGATGTTCATTCAAGCTTTCAACAAATAACATTCAGTGGGTATAATGGCCCAGGAAGCGTGCTAGATACTGAGGATGGACTGATGAACAAAACAAATCTTGGTCACTGCCCTCATGGAGTAAAACACCCAGCAACTCTTAACACGTAATAAGTGTACAATAAATATAAATGTTTTTTTCCTCTCCCCTCAGCTTCTTTTAGCTTGTTTACTCTTCTGTTAAATGAGAATAACAATATATACCTTAGAACATTACTAAGATTAGGAGTTCCAATGAGAGTTCCAAAAATGCTCATTGATTTTGAAATCTCTCTGGCTGCTCAGCCCAGCTGCTAAAATATCAACTTATATTAAAAAGAGGGGGAATGGGGTGGAGCATAAGCATTTAGGGCAACATGCTAGCTGTCACTTCTGCTATAATGGGAAGTGTAAATAAGAAAAGATATCGAATCTAGTATAAAATCCATGGGGGAAGAGATTTTTAGGAGTTTAACTGATGGTTGTCAATATTTAAGAACATTTAAGAAGTGAACTGAAAGGGCATCAGATTCCCAAGGAGATTGTTCTAAGTTTAGTGCCAACACAGTAGGAGATTCCAAAAAAGGTTGGGAAAATGTCAAATAAAAAACATACAAAATTAAAAATGATACTTGCTTACAGCAAGTGAACTTTGGGAGTTGGGGAAGAAGGCAGGAAAATGCCTAGTCAATAACTGAGAATTATTCTTAAATATTTTTACTGGATCCTTTATTATTCACACTTACTGGTTGGTTTTATCACTATAAAAAGAAAAGAATCACAAGATTTTTGACAACCTACACACAAACATCCATGCCTCTAGAGTTCCATCTGGAGAATTTTGCTATTTCTTGTTTGGGGCCATGGGTATGGGAATCAATTTTCTCCAATTTCCACCACATATCATTCTAAGCATACAAACCAGTTATATTCTCAATGGTGTAGTAGCCGGTAGACATAAACACATAGAGTTGTTATGCATATGAGTGAAAAAATACAGGTGAGAACAAGCAAAGGTTTCTTTAGACTCCTCTCTGTACAGATTAAAATTTTATAGGTTAAAGATTGAATTGAATTCCCTGGCGGTCCAGTGGTTAGGACTCCGTGCTTTCACTGCCGAGGGTGCAGGTTCAACCCCTGGTGAGGGAACTAAGATCCCGCAAGCCACAAGGTGTGGCCAAAAAAAAAAGATTGAATTAAAGTTCAACTGAAAAAAAGAACATATACCAAAAGCCAGGAATACTCTAAAAAAGAAAATAAGAAAGGACAAGCTCGCCCTGATAATTAGACATGGTACGGAGCTATAGTAATTAGTTTGGGACTGAAGAAGCAGCATGTGCGTCAGCAGAATGGAAGAGAGAATTCAAAAATTGATGTAAACCCATTTGATAAATGAGTATTTCAAATAAGTGGTCAAAAAGAATAGATTATTCAATAAATGATTTGAGACAACTAGATGACCCATTAAGAAGAAAATTAAGCTAGATCCCTATCTGATATGTAGCAATTAAATAATTTCCAGAAATACCTAAGATTTAAACCCTTAAAAATTGAAACCATGAGTGTTCTAAAAGAATCAATAAATGCATTCAAAATCTCAGAATGGGAAAGGCCTTTCTAAGCAAGATATAATTCAGAAATCATGTGACTACATTAAAAATTAGTCATTAAAAATTATATTCAAGACTAGGGAGGATATTTTTAATACATACATGAAAGGAACAATTTCTTTAACATATAAGAGAAGTTATATGAATCAAGATTAAGACAATCTAATAAAAAGAAGCAAAGCATATGAACAAATAATTTATAGAAAAAAACAAATGGTCAGTATGCATGGAAAAATTCATAATTCATAATTAAAGAAATGCAAACCAAAACAAGATAGCTCTGCCCAAAAAACTGGCAATAATTTTTAAAGTTTAACAATGACCAAGGCTGACATTGTTGGTAGACGTGTAGATTTATACAACATTTTAAAGGCAATTTGACAGTATCTTCCAAAATCTAAAGTATATGTACCCTTGACCTAGCAATTCATTGCAAGGAATTTATCTACAGCCACACTTGCAATACATATGATATAGAGTGTTTACTGCAGCCCAAAATGGAAACAACAAATCCTTTTATTATTATAGTTCTTATTAAATAAAATATGACATCTATACTATGGAATACCATACAGCCCATGATACAAGAGGGAAACCTATATTAGCTGATAATGGAAAGATGGCCAAGCCATATTGTTGAGTTACAAAGCCAGTGCACAATAATGTGTAAAGTATGATCCTTTTTTGTGAATAAAACCCAGAAATATTTCTATATGCTAGTGTATGCATAATTTCTTTTCTGGAAGGAATCACAAAAAAACTATTAATAGTTAGTACTTGTGGATGAGACACTGGGAATCATTTAGAACGTTTCCATACTGTTTGACTAGGCTTATTATGAGCAAGTCATACTTATGAGCAGGCCATACTTTATTTCCTATGTCATAGACATTACGGACAATTTCCTAAAATATATTTCACCATATCTTTAAAAATAAACAATGTTATTTAACATTTAAAAGTTATAAGTCAGTTACAGTAAGTCCCCTATATACGAACCTTCAAGTTGTGAACTTTCAAAGATGCGAACGTATTATAAACCTATTACAGTATAGTAGTATATAGCCGATTGTGTTAGTTGGATACCTAGGCTGTGTTAGTTGGATACCTAGGTTGGACTCATAAAAAAATTGGACTTACAAATGCCCTCTCAGAACGAAACTCATTTGTATGTAGGGGACTTACAGTATTTGGAACTCAGGATAAATCATCCACTTATCAAGACGAGGCTGAGACATTTTCACCTAGTCACATGTGATTGCATGTTCTAGTTCCTATTTTCAGCTGACCATTGAAGAAAAAAGGGACATAGATAGCATTTCTGTTAATAAGGAAATTGGTTCTCTCTAGCTCTGTTAATTAAGATATCTGAAAACATAAGCATATACTTAAGAGTTTGCCTGTAGAATTTCCTTAATTAAAAATTCTATTGAGACCTAAGCAAGGCCTAACTGTAGAATACAAAAAGACCTCTGTACAAAGCAGGTGAGTGAGTTATGCTCATGCTAAAAGACTGGCCCAGGCGACAGCAAGAGTCAATAACAGATATCTGAAGTTTAAGTGAGGAAAGTGCAGTTATTTACATTTCAGGCATTTGTTCAACAACAAATATTGATTGAGCATCTACCACATACAGACACCACCAGGTCAAAAGCATTTAGTAAAACAGACTAAGTCTTGACCTCATGGATCTTATATTCTAACCAGAAGAAACAGTAAAGATAAATAAATATGTAACTAATAAAACATCAAGTAAGAGCCCAAGAAAAAAATTAAGCAGGATAAAGAGATCAAGAATGAAAGAGTGGTTATTAGGGAAGGCCTCCCTGATAACTGATGTTTAGGTAGATTCTTGAACTAATGAGGAATAAGCCAACACAGACTGAAGAAGAGAATTCTAATCTGAGGGAATGGCATGTTTAAAAACCCTGACATGGAAGTCAGATTTGTGTGTTCAAGGAACAGCAAGGAAGCCAGCATGACAGGACTGTGGTGGACAATGCAGAGTGTAGTAAATGAGACATAAGGTGGCATCAGGGAATAAGCCAGGGCCAGATCATGCAGGGCCTTCAAGGAAGTAACTTAGAATTTTACTCCAAGCATCAGGAAAAGCCACTGGAGTATCTTGAGCAGGAAACTGATGTGATCAGATTTATTTTCTTAAAGGATTCCTCTGGCTGCTTTGAGAGGATAGACTTATGGAGTGTACTAGCCAGGGTTCTCCAGAGAAACGGAACCAATAGAAGAGAGAGAGAGAGAGTAGAGAGATCAATTCATTATAAGGAATTTACTGACATGATTATGGAGGCTGAGAATTCTCAAGATCTAAGTCAGCAAGCTGAATGGAGACCCAGCAGAACAGGTGGTACAGTTCCAGTCTAAGTCTGAAGGCTGTGAGAACCAGAAGAGCTGATGGTGTAAGTTCTAGTCCAAAAGCTGGCAGGCTCAAGACCCAAGAAGAGCCGATTTGTCAGTTCCATTCTGAAAGCAGGAAAAAAAGCAAATGTCCCAGCTCAAGACAGTCAGCAGAAGGAGTTCCCTCTTACTCACAGGAAGGTCTACTTTTTATTCTAGTCAGGCCTTTAACTAACTGGATAAGGACCACCCTCATTAGGGAGGGCAATCTGCTTTACTCAGTCTACCAATGTTAATGTTAATCTCATCCAAAACATCCTCACAGACACACCCAGAATGATGTTTGACTAAATATCCAGACACCCCTGGCCCAATCAGGTCGACACATAAAATTAATCAACACACAGGCAAGAAGAGAAACGGGGAGACCATGAGGAGGTTCTTGTCAGGCAAGAGATGATGATGGCTTGTAGCCATGGAAGTAGTGGAAAGTGGCAGGATTTAGAACATACTTGAAAGTAGAGCCAAAGGAAACTGCTGATCAGTTTCATACAGGGTATGAGAAGGAAGAATCAAGGATGACTCCAAAGTATTTGGCCTGAGCAAGCAGCTAAATGGAGATGTCATTTACCAAGATAATGACAACAACAACATTAATAATAACTAATAGTTAACTCTTAAATGATTCCTAGTAGGTACCAGGCACTTTTCCAAATGCTTTACATATATTAATTCACTTAATCCTCACATACCTTATTTCATTTAATCTTCACTAATAAGGAAACTAAGGCACAGGAATTTTTAGCAACCTGTCTAAGGTTACACAGCTAGTCAATGAATATGTACTCACAACCCCTACTGCACTAAGAGCAGCTTTTCTTGTTTACTTTCCTTTTTGGGTGGGAAGAGGGTGACAATAAAGTAGAAATCAAGAATCTGGTTTAAGACACGTTAGAGTTAAGAACTCTGTTAGATATCCAAGTAGAGATGTCAACAGTTTCATATAAAAGCCTGGAGTTCAGAAAAGAGATCAGCACTGGAAATGTGAATTTGAAACTCATACGGGTGGTATTTCAACTAAGGGACTAAATTAAATCACCAAAGGAATAAGCATAGACAGAATAAAAGAGGTATGAGGACTGACCCTGAGGAACCCCAACATTTAGAGGTCAAGAAGATGAGGACAATCCCACAAAAGCAAATGAAAGCCAACAGTCTTCCAAGTAGAAGGAAAACCATGAGAGTAGATTACCCTGGAAGCCACACGAATTCTTTCAAGAAAGAGATCACGTGTACGGAAGCCACTAAGAGCTAAGAAGACTGACCACTGAATCTCGTAACCATGAGTTCTTGGGTGATGTTCCAGAAAGTTTCACTAAATTTTATTACATTTTGTATTTCTTGTTTATACATATCCTGTAAGCAGAAAACATCATACATTTTTGTTTGTTTTGTTTTTATTTTTAGATTTTAAGGAGAGGAGCTGGCTAACCACTCATGAAGTTCTCATAATAATAAGTTGGTGAATGGAATAAGGTCCTCAGTTTTGATGGCCTTTATTTTATTGGTCATCTCTGTTTGTTTGTTCTTTAATTCTTCTAGGTCTTTGTTAATCATTTCTTGCATCTTCTCAATCTTTGCCTCCATTCTTATTCCAAGGTCCTGGATCATCTTCACTATCATTATTCTGAATTCTTTTTCTGGAAGGTTGCCTATCTCCACTTCATTTAGTTGTTTTTCTGGGGTTTTTTCTTGTTCCTTCATCTGGTACATAGCCCTCTGCCTTTTCATCTTCTCTATCTTTCTGTAACTGTGGTTTTTGGTCCACAGGCTGCAGGATTATAGTTTTTCTTGCTTCTGTTGTCTGCCCTCTGGTGGTTGAGGCTATCTAAGAGGCTTGATGGGAGGCTCTGGTGGTGGGTAGAGCTGACTGTTGCTGTGGTGGTCAGAGCTCAGTAAAGCCTTAATCCACTTGACTGTTGATGGGTGGGGCTGGGTTCCCTCCCTGTTGCTGTGGCGGTCAGAGCTCAGTAAAACCTTAATCCACTTGACTGTTGATGGGTGGGGCTGGGTTCCCTCCCTGTTGGCTGTTTTGCCTGAGGCAACCCAACACTGGAGCCTACCCGTGCTCTTTGGTGGGGTTAATGGCAGACTCTGGGAGGGCTCACGCCAAGGAGAACTTCCCAGAACCTCTGCTGCCAGTGTCCTTATCCCCACGGTGAAACAGAGCCACCACTCGCCTCTGCAGGAGACCCCCCAACACCAGCAGGTAGGTCTGGTTCAGTCTCCCCCTGGCTCACTGCTCCTTCCCCTGGGTCCTGATGCACACATTACTTTGTGTGTGCCCTCCAAGAGTGGGGTCTCTGTTTCCCCCAGTCCCGTCAAAGTCCTGCAATCCAATTCCCACTAGGCTTCAAAGTCTGATTCTCTAGGAATTCCTCCTCCCGTTGCCTGACCCCCAGGTTGGGAAGCCTGACGTGGGGCTCAGAACCTTTACTCCAGTGGGTGGACTTCTGTGGTATAAGTGTTCGCCAGTCTGTGAGTCACCCACCCAGCAGTTACGGGGTTTGATTTTACTCTGCTTGCGCCCCTCCTACCGTCTCACTGTGGCTTCTCCTCTGTCCTTGGACGTGGGGTATCCTCCTTGGTGAAGTCCAGGGTCTTCCTGTCAATGATGGTCCAGCAGTCAGTTGTGATTCTGGTGCTCTCGCAGGAGGGAGTGACAGCACGTCCTTCTACTCCGCCATCTTGGTTCGGCCTTTATTTTAACAGTTCACACAGAAATGTTTAGGTTCTAGAGAACCAACTCACCCTGAAAGTTACAAATTTACTGATAGAATCTGATTTGTTAATCAAAAAGCCAGTGTATCCATTTTTATTAGGAAATACACCATTCTAACACCATTGAAGGTTGAAGGAGCCAAATGGAAAGGAGGTTATAGTAAAATGAGCCCTCCCAGAGTGGTATTACTTTGAAGAATTTACCATAGTTCAGAATCTAATCCTTACTCCGTCTGGTATTAAACTCTGGGAGCAGATTTGAGTTGAGAAGGCTGGCTCTCACTAATCACATTCAAAAGACTCAAATGAACTCAAAAGAAGTTCATCTGTAAGACAACTATAACTGAAAATTCAGGACGCAGATTAATATAGAAAACCAAACCATCATATTGTTGATTGACACAAATGGAATTTTTTTTAAATGTGCTTGCTACATGATTCATATGTTCAATGGCATATTTAATGAACATCCCTGTAATAATAGCCATACTGGTTGTCTTTGGACCAAATAACTCCCTCTCCTGGCAGAGTGGACATCTGCTATTTTACTTTGTCTGACATCTCTTTCCCTTCCGATAACAGTGTGATTTTCACTAGACAACTTCCTCCCCTCTGTCCACACCCTTGACTCATTTGCCCTGCCTTTCCTATCTCATTTGTATCTCAGAGAAATCTAATAATTGTTGCGGGGAAAGGGTTTTCTTTATAGGGTATTCCACCTAAAAAATGAAGAAGAAATGATAGGATTATAATATCACCATTCTGCTCCTCTTAATGAAATAATGGAATTAGGCAAAGATCACAGAAAGAGAGACAACTAAATAGCATGTGTTTCCTATTAGCAGTATACAACACACTCTACAACATATCTTTGGCAAAAAAGAAAAAATTATCAGACCTGAATCTGATCACCTCTTCAGATTTAACTACAGTCTATGGGGAATACAGAGGTAGAGAAACGTGTTTAATAACACTGTAAGAATAAAAATCAGAAAAATCAGACTCCTCAGGGCAAAAAACAAACCAGCATTTTCTTCAATAAATAAGTTGCAACAAGAAAGATAGAGATAAAGGAGGGGCCACCAATAGATTAAAAGAGACTTAGATGATATATCCACAGTAGTAGTTTACAAAAATTATCCCATTCTTCACCCCATCCTATGCAATATAACTTTGTAGTGCTTTCCAATCTGACACTGACTTGGCAATATCACTTGCTTTGCCCAAAAGAATGTGAAGTGATTGTGTGCCATGTTTAAGCCAAAACCTCAAGAAACTTGCCTGTTACTTCTTTGCTCTCTCACTCCTTTGCCATCATTATGAGAACGTGCTTGAGATAGCCTACTGGATGACAGACATGTGGATCTACGTCAAATCATCCAAGACACCACGTAGCCAACAGCCAGCCAAACCCAGATACACAAATAGCCCAGATAAGATCATCAGAACCTGCAAGCTGACCCCAGATACATTAGCCATAAATTCTTGTTTGTTTGTCCTGAGAAGTAATGTGTGTTTTGCTAAAAGCAATATTTAACAATAGATAAGTGATACATTCACCAAGTTGCAATATAAAGATCTTCTTTGTATTCTGATTTGAACAAACTGTTAAATAAATGTGAGTCAACTGGGAAAGCTTAAACAGTGACTGGATATCTGTGGACATTATGGAAATATTCCTTTTTTTTTTTCTGTGCTGACATTATGGAGTTAACAGCTCATTTTTTTGCAGCATGATAATGATATTGTAACTCTGTATTTTAAGAGTCTCTTAAAGATACATACTGAAATGATATGATGTCTTGGATTTGCTTCAAAATAATTTGTGGACCAGTATGTATCTTAAAGATACATACTGAAATGATATGATGTCTTGGATTTGCTTCAAAATAATTTGTGGACCAGGGTGGTGATAAGGATGGGGAAATAGATAAGACTGATCATGAGCTCATATTCCCTGAAGATGGATGATAGCTATATAGGGCTTAATTATACTCTTTACTTTTATATGGTTGGAATTTTCCATAATTGAGAAGACATGCATGGGGAAAAAAAAAAAAAAAAAAAAACAGGCTTGCACCCAAAGCAAACAACAAAAACAACACTGTATCAGGAGGAAAAAAAAAAAAAAATAGGTTAGTTGAAATTCAACTGGCTACTATTAAACATGCCATTTATTCATTCAAAAATTAAGCATGTGCCTAGTATTTGTCCCACACTGGGGATATAAGAGTGAACAAGACAAGCAAAAGTACTTGCCATTGAGGAACTTACATTCTAATGAGGAAACAGACAATAAATAAGTAAAATACACAATATATCAGATAGTGATCAGAGCTATGGAGAAGATTCCTTCAAGTCTTTGCTCAAATCATATCTTCTCAATGAAACTTCCCCTGGGTAAAGGGTTAACAACACCCTTTCCCTTTTCCTACAAATATGCCCTTGGGTTAATATTTTAGCACTGTTTCCCTAAAAATCTGATAAAGGTAGAAGAGCAATTGTGTCACTAAGCAACAGTGCTTGTGGTAAAAACAACCCTGGATTGATAAGTAGCATCTGGATTGAAAGTTATATATGTGAACTACAAATTCTCCGTTGGAATCTATAGCTTTGGAATCCTTGAAAGTGACAATTCTTGTAACTAAACACGTCCCTTGCAGGAACATACTGGGGAAACAGGGTTTCTAAGCCAGGGTGCATATTGTACTTACCCAGCTGGACCACCTCTTTTCACACCTGAACTAAAACTTTGGTCGGGGTGCAAAAAAGACTGGCTCCTGGATGACTGTAGGGATTGCTGCAAAGACTACTCCCACTGTAGAGAAACATTTGCCCGTCCTGCTGGCATGCTATTTTTCCTGACCTCTATCCTTCTAAGTAAAGCTTAGTGCAAGTAGGGCCTATGGTAGTTTAATTGAACCGGAGAAGACTTCCCAGGTGGCAATCATGTTAGGAGCTAAAGAGAAAATGAGCCGGAAATCAACCATGAAGCAGACCAGCAGGACCATGGGAGAACTCGAAAGGTTCCGAATGAGATATCTGGGCACGTGGACAGTCCAGGAATGCAAGACTAGAGGTCAGAAGCTAAAGTCTGCAGGCACTAAAAGGGGCATCTGTAGCTTCATTTGCACAGCTACCCTCCCATTACCCACACACGTGTAGGATGCCTGCATTTGGCTTCCTGGCTTTTGGATGGATCCTGGGGAGCAAACTCAAACTCTCTACCACTGCTCTTGCACCTATTGATGGCACTGATAACTGTCTGCACCTGGCTGGAGTGGGTGCCACAGCCAATCGGCAGCAACTCCTGGGAAGCCCATCCTGACAAAGCACAGTGGATGAGTCAGAGCCTTAAAGCAGCCAAAGCACTGCTGTGCCAAGGCAGCTCTGGCAAGTTAGTGGGAGCATGTGAGAAACTGCGTCTCTAGGCCCAGGATGTTGGGTCCAGGGACTCAAGGAATGCTTCAGAGGGCTTGGTCTCCTACGTATTATGTCAACAGAGGAACATCCCGTTTCCATGGGCCCTTCACAGTACAGCTCCTATCTGCTTCTCTAGCTCACCCTCCACTCCAGACCCTTCCTGCCCAGCCTGCTCTCAACATGCTGTGCTTCTCACCACTGCTTCAACACTTGAGGCCTATTCACACCCCCGTGTCTTGCTAAATATTATTCCCTCTGCCTGGCTCGGACTTATCCACCTCACTTTCTCTATCTGACCCAGAAAAGGTTGCTGCAGGCTAGCTGACTCCCTCTCTTGACCTAAAGCCACCTTTGCTGTAGGCGTCCCTCTCTCCAGCTCCTGCTTCTTCCCCTTTCCCTTAGACCTATCCACATCTCCATTAAGTTCTCCTCTAATCATTCAATTTTTGTGTGTTCCAACTCTTTCCAACTGGGACTCTGACTGAGAACATTTACAGAAATGTATTGAATATTTTTACTTGTCAGTTTCTTCGCTAAGATTATAACTTCCTCAAATGTGGAAACAATTATTTTATCTATTTGTTCAGTAGTTTAACAAGTATCAATATTTACAAGGTCCTCCACTATGTCAGGACCCCAGGGATAAAATGCCAAGCAAGAAAGACCATGCCCTCATGGAATTCCTGTCTACTAAGGGCCATTCAAAGACTGTCTTGGGATTTCTTAATTTTGGAGACCATATCATACATCATATCGAGCATTTTAAATGTACCAATAAAAGTTATGAAAGCAGTCTTACAATTTTTTGTGTGGCATCATGAGATATAAATAGCACATATAATTTACGAATTGTTATGATTTTATAGAAATTATGCTTATCGAGGACTTCAAAATTAAGAAATAAACTTTTCAAAAGCAATGAAATATTTATGAATACCCAACTAAATAATGAAGTCAATATTTAATTATTAATTCAGATTTTCTTCATTTTTAAACTTTGGACTTTTTTATTAATTTAAATTTATGAATTTGGATTTTTAGTTTTATTTTCACATTTTGGAATTTTGGGAGACATGATAATAATACTCACCAATATCTGACCCTCCTTACCTCTGGGCAAATAGAAAGCTGTACTTCTCAGTCCCTACAGTTGAGCAAAGCCATGTGATTAGTCCTGCCCAATGAAAGGGAAGTGATGGGCAGAGAAAAGCCTCGATTATTCAGACTCCCTGTCTCTGCCTTGGCAATCAGGAAGTCTGGGTTTTCTAGATGGGGCAGCTAAAAGACGGTGGAGGTTCTATCAGCCTGGGTTCCTGAGTGACTTTGTAGAGCCCAGAATGCCCCTTCCCTCACCATTAACCTGCAATGAACGTGTAACATAAGCTAGAAATAAAGCTTTTTGTATTGAGCCACTAAGGACTTGGGAAATAATTGTTGTTGTAGCATAATCTAACCAATGCTTACTAATACAAAGCCCCATGTTGGTTTTTTGGTTTTTTTCAGGTCTCTTACATTTTCAGAGGCCCTGTATCCAGGCCTCAGACACCATGCCCACACTACCTAGTAAATGAAACAACCCTAAATCTACTAGGGGACACAGGAGATCAAATGAGAAGTTAAAGTTTAATCAATGCAATTCATTCAACAAAGACTTATTGAGCTCATGCTACGTGGAAAGAGGATGAGATCAACTTCCCCTGAGTCACGTGGGCTCCATGAGAGTGCGGTGGATACTGGAACAGATTCAGAGTTCTAAGTAGGAGAAAGACAGATGGCTGCTCCGTAGACAACCACTAGTATCTGCCTCAGGGCAGCAACTCCAAAGTTGATGACTTCTTTCACCAATGGTCCCAAATAAAATAAGGATAAGACACTTCTGGTACTAAGGAAAAAATGATTTCTCTGGGAGGATAAACAGAGACACTGCTCTCTGTTGTTTCAGTCTGCAGGCTATTAAGGAAGGCCAAGGAGGATGGGTTCTTATAAGGAAAAAGAGGCCATTCCATTAAAGAGAGAGGAAAGCACTTTCTCTTCAAGTGGGGTGTGGAGAAAGAAACGGGCTACCTGAGAGATGACAGTGACCAGAAAAAAAAAATAAGAGAAAGAATGCAAGAAAAAAAGCTCTCAAGGATTCTGACCCAGGAAGATTCTCTATCTCTGGCTGTTAGTAATTCTATAGTTAAAATATTACCTCGTACAATGCTCCCTGTGAGGTTGAGAGACTGGGGCTCAGGCTCCTTTTTCTGCTGATATTTGTACTTTTTAAAATATAGTTTTCTGTATATTACAACAAAAGCAAGCAATAACCACTTTTAAATTGATTTTATAGAGGTTAATTTAACTGCAGTAAAATTCACCAATTTTAGGTTTACAATTTGATGAGTTTTGAAGGCATCAAGTTGATCATTATTATCAAGATATAAAACATTTAACTTGGGCTTCCCTGGTGGCGCAGTGGTTGAGAATCTGCCTGCCAATGCAGGGGACACGGGTTCGAGCCCTGGTCTGGGAAGATCCCACATGCCACGGAGCAACTGGGCCCGTGAGTCACAACTACTGAGCCTGCGCGTCTGGAGCCTGTGCTCCGCAACAAGAGAGGCCGCGACAGTGAGAGGCCCGCGCACCGCGATGAAGAGTGGCCCCCGCTCGCCACAACTAGGGAAAGCCCTCGCACAGAAACGAAGACCCAACACAGCCAAAAAATAAATTAATTAATTTTTAAAAAAAAGAAACATTTAACTTGCCCCCCCAAATTCTCTCTTAGTCCTTTGATATGTACTCTTTCTGAAATGCGGCCTTAAGAAAGTTTGCCAACCTCAATTCCATGAGTGGACTCTCAATAGATTGCATCAAAGATGATAATCATAGACCCCTTTCTAGTGATTGGTTCAGGAATGAGTATGAAAATCTAATTCTGGCTTAGGAGAGGATTGCTATAAACTTCTGGGAAAGCATGGTCATCCTCTTCTGCTCCTGATGGCGTAACTAACTGATGCTAGACATTTCACCATGAACAAACAGAAAACTGGACAAACTTTATGAAAGAACTGTTTTCAGACTTTAGACAACAGGTAGGGCAGGACTGTGATCCATTATGTTTAGCCAATTTCTGCCCAGAGGACGTGTCCAGGCTGCAAAGCAGGGCGGTGTAAGCCATGCAGAGAAGGCTCATCTACAGAGCCAGGGAGACAGAGATGAGGGTTTGGGAGGCTAAGCAGCTGAGATTTCTGAGGCAGAATACCAGAGAAAAGGGAACTAAACAGAGAAAATGCCAGAAATCTGCATCAGGGTCCCAAGTCTTGGCTGAATTCTAAGAGGCCACACAGCTGCTGGTCAAAGAGCAACTATAATGAAAACAACAAAATCAGCCTGCTAAAAGCTGAATATCTTAGCACTTCTCTCATTAGTCATGCCATCCTACTCTCTTTATTAATAATCCTACAGCACGGGGGCCTCTGTTTCCTTTACCCCATCACTTTCTACTCTCATCTCTGATGCACAGAGGAACTTCTCCCATAAAAATGCAATTACGATGGGACTTCTCCAGCGTTCCAGTGGTTAACACTCCACCTTCCAATGCAGGGGGTGCAGGTTCGATCCCTGGTCAGGGAACTAAGATCCCACATGCCGCACGGTGTGGCCAAAAATATATATTAAAAAAAAGCAACTGTGTGAGTGCTCTAAGATTAACTTGTGATTCTAAAGAAAAATTTGTTTGCCTTATGGGTGGTCCATTTAAGAAAATAAGGGTTCACCATTGCCATCCAAAGATGGAGCCTGAAATAGGTGTTCTGGGGCAGCAAAATTTACCAGAACCCAGCAGGGGGTGGGGAAAAGGGAGGGGACGGAGGCAATAAAAGGACAGAGGGCAACAGAATGAAAAAGAGGGTATTTCTTGGCGCCCATCTGATGATTGCTCTGTTTGGACTGAAAGGTAACCCAATGGCAACAGGAAAATGTTCTATATCATTCTCTGAACTATGAATATGTTTGTAATAAGCCATTCATAAAATCAGATTCTTTCTTGTAATACCTGGACTCACCCATTTCCAAATGTTTTTAGACAGAGTTACAGTCTAAAACAAACCCTCTGGTTCTCAATAAGATAGAATCATTCCTCAACTATCACTTTGCTAACATCTGATTTAGGAACTACAAGGTATCCACAACCATAATTTAATTTCCAACATTCTATTTCAGATTAGAGTAAAACATCACAAAGAATGGGATTAATATGCAGAGCACTGTAGAAGGAGGCTGGGAGTAAGAAGACAAGCAATGGGGAGTTTAGAATCTGCACATAAGCAAGGAGCTAGGAAGAAAAGTTTTCAAGTCCTGTCTGCTTTTCAGTGCTGGGGTCACAGAATTTTCTTCCAACCCAGCAGGTAAAACAAAAGATAATGCCCAGCATCTCCTACTTGGCTCTGCTTGGTACTCTAAGCTTAAAATAGCTACTATAGATAATGAATGCCATAGCATTGCTAATTTATTTAAATGAAAAGAGTCCTCATCTGTGATTTTCCCATCTATATCCACCTGTTAAACTGCCTGAAGCAGAGAACATGCTGGTGGTTACTAGACTATTACTTATACTCGTGGGTTTAGCTCATTAAAATGATTTTGGAGGCTCTCAGAACAATACACATGGCCTGTTGTCACTATTTCTATTTTTATTTCTTTGGGATATCACCTAGAAAGGCTGGATTGGATTACAGCAAGTGACTACAGCTAAGTGTGAGGGGATGTGAAAAACAGAGTCTTCCTAAGCTTTTGCTACATTCTCAAGAATAGGTGGGAAATGACGCTGAGGAATTTAAAGTCAGTTAGACCTGGATTTGCCAAGGGGAAGTTATTTAACCATTCTGAGCCCTGGTTCTCTTAACAGTAAAGTTGGACAATAATATATATGTTACAGAATTACTGTTAATAATTAGAAGCAACAGGGACTTCCCTGGTGGTGCAGTGGTTAAGAATCCACCTTCCAATGCAGTAGACGCAGGTTTGATCCGTGGTCAGGGAACTAGATCTCACATGCATGCTGCAACTGAGTTTGCATGCCACAACTAAGGAGCCCGTGAACCGCAACAAAGGAGCCCACCGGCTGCAACCAAGGAGCATACGTGCTGCAACTAAAGGAGCTGGCGAGCCACAACTAAGGAGCCCACCTGCCGCAACTAAGACCCAGCACAACCAAAAATAAATTTAAAAAAATAATTAGAAGCAACATATATCTAATACACAAGACATCTGACAAGCGGTTGATAAATGGTACTTGTTATTATAGCTCTCCGAAGTTTGCCAAAAAATAAAATCCTCATTAAATCATATGAGTTTTTCCAGTATATCCCCAATATTTCATTAAGGGCTTACAGATACAAGCACAGTAGCCGTTATATTGGTACCATAGAAAGACACATAACTATACAAAATAATGCTTATAATAAAGCGACTCTCCTGTCAATATAAGTAGAGTTGCATGAGGATTAACTGTGAATGCAAGTGAAAGGGAAGGGATTCTATTTCCAGCTCTAATAGCATAACTTGTAGCAAACCAGTGAATTCTTGCATCAAGAAAAACTAGAAGGAACAACACTTTAAAAAAAAAATCTCTGTTTGAAAGCATTGAGAGCTGCTGAGGCAACCAGGACTGAAGGGCCAAGATCCTAAAGAAAAGTGAAGAGAGAGAGGTAAGCCTGTAAGTTTCCCATTGGGGAATTTCTTAATTCTTAGTGCTGGCTAAAAGGCTAAGAATCTGAGCAGAGTGTGTTCTTAAGAGGCAAAGCAGCTGAAAGAGTTTCTGGACAGAAAAGACAAAAAGTGGAGTCCAAAGACAACAGGGATAGGGGGAGAAGCAAGCATGACACAGAGCCGACTTTTTAAGATACACAAAGCAAGAGGGTAAGAATCTAAGGAAAATGCCAATGAAAGCATAGGGGAGTTTACAGTGGCCTAACAGTGCCAAGGAAATAAAAGTAAGAGCATATGACCCAGCAAAAAGAAGGGGCCCTAATAAACACCCACAGCCTCTCAGTTAAGACCCTTGGAGGGCTATGTCCACAAGACTGGGGGCAAATCAGTTGGATATTTGTCTTAATAAAAATTACAACACAGATGATTCACGGCAACTCAGTTGTTGATCACATTAAAGTGATCTGACCCACCCTCCCCCCAACCCTAGCTTCCTGGCAGAGAACAGGGTGAGCCCTTTCTGAGGGAAGATAAAATCAGGAACCGATGCAATTTTTTCATATACAATGTCCATCATTTAATGAAATATGACAAGGCATACCAAGAAATAAGAAAAAGAGAAAACCCAGATGATATAAAGAGACCTTCAGATTATCTAGATCACTGCTGTCCAATAGAACTTTCTGCAATGATGGAAATGTTCCATATATGTGACATCCAATACAGTAGTGGTTGCACTTATGTGACTGGTGAGTACCTGACACGAAAACTGAATTTATTTTATTTTAAATAATTGACATTCCTATTTGAATTTAAATAGCCACAAGTACCTAATGATCCCTTGTATTGGGCAGCACAGCTTTAAATAGAATGCATACTTTTCATGCTGATAAAGGGAAGAGATAATAAAAAACACTTGATTAATCCAACAAAGGAGGGAAAAAGGAACATAGAACAAACAAGACAAAAAGGAAAGAGATAGTATAATGGTTAATACATATCCAATTATATCAGTAATTATATTAATTACAGAAACAATATATACTGCAATAGAAAAACAAAGATTGTCAGACTGAAAAAAACCAACACACATTCAATTACGGAAATTTCTTTATATACTGCCTCTCCTTCATGCTCTCTTCTTCTTCTCTAGAACTCTCATCATATTAGACATATGCTCACCCGTTCAGTCTATCCTCTATGTCTTCACCTTTTTTCCTATTTTTCATGTCTTTACTTATCTTTGATGCATTTTGATTAATTTTCTCAACTCTTTCTCCAATTCAGTAATTCTCATTTTTCCTATGACATATCTACTGTTTAACCCTTCTATTGAGTTTTTAATTTCAATGATTTCATTTTTAAGAGTTTTTTCAACTGTTTTTCAAATTCATATATTCTATTCTAATATCACAATATCTTACTCTTTCCTTTTGGTTTTTACTCCTTTGAGCACTTTAATAATATTAAGCAGGGTTACTCTACAGTATGTTTCAGATTGTTGTATTTTATCAAGTTCTTAAAGTCCTAATATTCCTCTTCATCATGTCTAATTATTCTCTCTCATGAATTATTTTCCTCTATGATTTATACATTTTAATCACTAACTCTTCATGGGAGTTCTTTACTGCCCTGGACTGCTTCTAAGAAGTGTTGCTACGGAGAGTTTTGCTTTTGCTGGACACTCTAGGATTTCACTGGTACGAAAGATTAGTGTTCACATTAAAATCCTAGGAAGACTGTCAAATGAGACTTAACATCTACATATGGAAAAAGCTTAGAGCTTTCATTTCTCAGGTGAATTTTCTTTACTTTTTGGTTTTAGTGTTTACCTTTTCTAATTCCCCTTTCATTGAGAGACAGCAATTCCAAGGTCCTACCTGTATGCAGGGACCTAAGTTATAACTTTCTGCCTCACACAAGTCAAAGACTGCCTTCTGCCCTACAGCCTCTAGCCCCTTTATACCGCGTAAGAACACAGCGAGAAGGCACTGGCTCTGAACCAGAAAGTGGGCCCTTACCAAAACTGAACCATGCTGGGACCCTCATCTTGGACTTCCCAGCCTTCAGAACTGGCATTTACCAATTCAAATCATGGGGCATGATAATATGGAAGAAGGTGGCCTAAAGCTGTGGTAATCTCACTGAGCCAGAGAAACAGTACATCCAGGACTTGAGGAGTTAAGTTCCCAGAGAAAAAGGAACCAAAGAAAAATACTATACTGATGACTCACATATGGACTCAAATTTGGACTGGAACATCTCCAAAAACTCAACCTCATGTGTTTGAATTATAAATATGACAGCTGAATATCAAAACCAACTAACTCTGAATGACCTAAACCTGCATATTTAAATAAGTAATTAAAAAGACTGTTTATTAATTTGAAAAAAAAAAAAAAAAAAAGCTCCTAGGGGCTATATGCAGTCAACAGCATCCTTTGTACAACTATCCTTCAACTATATCTGATCCAGTAAAAACCAAACTTTGTATCAATGTGATGGTCTTGCATTCACTCCTCAGTCAACTAGAAAGCTGAGCACTGAGAAAAATATCTCAAAACCATACTAATTGTTACCCTTATCAAATATGATCTCTCACCTTGGCTGAACCCTCATTCAGAGTTTCAACTTTACTCATCTCTGATCAGCTTGCTCTCCCAAACTGCGCAATGACTATCTTACAATGGGCCCTCCATATCTGAGGGTTCCGTGTCCTCAGTTGGTTGAATCCGAGGATGTGGAACCTGCAGTAGGGAGGGCTGCCTGTACTACACCATTTTATATAAGGGACTTGAGCATCTGTGGATTTTGGTATCTGTGGGGCTCCTGGGACCAATCCCCCACTGAGGAAGTACTATATTTTCTTCTAAAGCTCCTACTCAACGCAGATAATCTGGCTTCCTGTTACATCAATAGAATCAGACCCATCAAGCAGGATGTCTCTCAATATTCTGCTTCCAGGCAGACATTCACATACAACACCACCTACTTTCCTTTAAGCTCAGGAGTTTGGTGTCCCAACTCCTATCCTAGGTACGCTCCTCCATCTCTGAGATCTCTCTCATTTCCTCCCTCTTTTGTGAGACCTTTTCTCCAATATTCTCTCCTGTATCTTCAATCTCTCAACTGGCTTCTTTCTCACACCTGATAAACATACTCAATTGTCTCTCTCTCCCTAAAAGACTAAAATAAAAAGAAATAAATAAAAATAGGGTCTTTTCTCCCAGAATCTTCACCTAATGTCTGGCCTCTTTCTTCTCCTCACTGAAAATACTTGAAAGATTATTTATTCTTCTTGGCTGTACTTTCCAATCATTTTTCTACCACATGTAATCTGGCTTCTGCCCAACCACTTTATTGATATTGTTCTTATTTAGGTCATCAATAAATTCCTCGTTGGCAAACCTAATGGACAGTTTTCAATATATATTTTACAGGACCTCTCCACTGCACATGACACCACTGATCATTCCCTCCTCTCTATTTCCTCCTTCCCAAATTCCCTATTTCCTTTTTCTCCCATGGCACTGAACTCTTTGCCAATCACTTCTGTGGTCCTGTGTAATAATTCCCAAGGTGCTCTCCTTCACCCAGTACTCACTTTACGCAATGTACTTTCCTTGCTAGACCTCCCTTAATATCTTGATTTTATTGACAACTTAATAACCAATGAATCCAGTGCTTCAGCAAAGGCATTTTCACACCCATACACATTAACTTGTAGACAGACATTGTCTTGTGGTCATCCCACAGGGCTCATCCTCTCTGTCCTGAATCAAATTTGTCATCTCCTTTGGTAGAAGTACTCCTGCTCTATGTTCTCTTCTTCAATTGGAGACACCATCATTCACCTATGATAGAAACCTGGGAATCATTCTTGACTCCCACGTCTTCCTTACCCTTCACATCTATGTGCAGTAGTACAGCATGGTGACCGAGAGATTAGCACTGAACAGGTCCTTGCTCCTGATTTATTAACTATACTGGGCAAGTTATTAGATGGCAGTTTCATAAGTTCAACCTAGTACTTAGTCTCTTTAAGCTTATTTTCCCCCATCTGCAAAAATGGAAAAGGTATGGTACACATTACAAAAAGGATTGGCATGAAGATTAAAGAAGGTAATGCATGCAAAGCACTCAGCCTCTTGCTTCATACATAATAAATGCTCAATAAATGTAGCTTGTTTTATCAAACCCATCAAGCCCTATCTACTTCCAAAATATATCTTGAAGTTGTCTCCTATTACCTCCTCACTATTTACTCATTCACTCATTTATTAGCAAATTCTTATTGAACAGTCACATGTTCCACGGACAAAGTTAGGCCTTGGGAATTCATGATGAACAGAGTAGACATTGCCCCTGCTTTAGTGGTACTTCCAAAATGGAGGGGAGGACAGACTGTTACACAGCTATTACATGAAGTCATAAAAAGTCATGACCCTAGGGTTTGTTCTGGTTAGTGAGAGTACATTCTCCAGGTCCCATCCCCTTTCCCTAGGGTCCTGGGTGAGGAAACACATGACAAGCCCAGAGATGAGAGAACTGTTGAAGAAACTCCTGCCAGAGCGATCTACCTAGACCACAAATCTGACTATGTCACCCACTGTGTAAACCTTTCTATGGTTCTTCATTGCCTTCAGGGTAAAGCTGACTCCTTAAAATGACAGATAACCTACCTCATCTCTTAAAATGAGAGAGAGAAAGAGTGCTAAGATATGTTTCAATAATACTGAACTATTTATATTTCTGTATACATGCCATTTTTTTAATGTTTTTATACCTTTGCTCCCAAGGCCCCTGAAACATCCTTCACCCTCTCTCTGCTTTGGTAACTCTTTATACAAGCTGGGATTCTTATGGAAAGAAGAAAAGGAAAGCAAGCCAACTCAAACTAGCTTGAGAAAAAAAGAGAAATTCATTATAAGAATACTGGGGTGTCTCATGCAACAGGACAGGGAAGTGGCTGCACAGCTATCGTAGGTTAACAACAGGACCAGAAGCTTGTATGCTGGGAGCATGCATTCTCTCCACAGCTCATCTCTGCTTCTCCCTGTGAGTTGTCAATGTAACTCAGATTGTTGTTGTTTTTCCACTACCACAAGGCAGAAAACAAGGCAGTTGACAGTTCTCAAGCTTCACTGGGACCCGTGTTGAAAAATTCTAGGGAGGGACACTGATTGGCCCAGCATATTTCAGGTGTCCATTCGCGGACAAAAACTTGTAGGCTAGGGACACAATGTAACAGTGAACTGAATGGCTCTTCTTGCCATAACCATGTGGATGGGGGAGGAAAGCACCTAGAAAAGCTGAGGAGAGAGAACAGGACAGATTAAGGAACACAATGAGTAGAGTACATCTGTACTCATCCTTTATGACAGCTCAGGTGGTCCTCCTCCAGGGACAATCCAGACCCCCTTTATTGGGTTGAATGTCTGTATTCTATGCACCCTTACTGCCCCATATGTATGCCTAGTTGTCTAATACTGCCGTTAAAATATTCAATGATCTGCTTCTGTGTCAGTCTCTCATGAATTCCTTGAGGACAAGTGTGTATCATATTCAGTTTGATTCTTCAAACTCTGAGGATACAAAAGCAAAGCAATAATGAATGTGTAAATTTATTAAATATTTCTGGAAAAAATGAGTAGGTGATTACTCGAACTGACGCGTGAATTTTATTTCTGAAACTCTAGCTATAAAAAGTCATCATTTCAAACTTTCTTTGAAGTCACTACACATGTATCCTCTTACACAGCAAACTCCAGTGATTAATAATTCCAAACCTTATTAATTATCTTTTCTGAAGTAATTATTAGAAGTGAGAGAATCTATATAATGGATTTGATTATATATATTTAAAATCACTTAATTAACCCAATATTCTGAAGAAAAGCACCAAAAAACTCCTACTATGCTTAAGAACTTTCAAATCCCAGCTCATATGACAGCCAGTAAAGTTAAATAAAAATGCCAGTTCATTGACAGAGGCATTCTCTGTTCTCCTTAAAAGTACAGGAAACAGTAGCTCACCACTGTCAAGGCATTTATCAAATATGTACAAAAAATGAACAAAAGGTAAAACAGAGTGAGAAGAATCTTTGTGAAAATTGGCAAAACAATGTTCTGCTCTCCCTCTGCTGGCTCCTAGGTAGTATTGCTCTTCAAAGGCCTGCCCAAAGGCCCAAATGAGGGTTCTCTCATGGAAGCCCCAAAATATTTAGAATTGTTCACACTGTTCATCTAAATAAGCCCCCCTCAAGCCAAAGCATCCCCCCAAAGCCATCAGTATCTTTTCTCCCTATAATTAATAACGGCTAATAATCTGAAAAAAATAGATATATATATGTGTATATAACAGGATCACTTTGCTGTATACCTGAAACTAACACAACATTGTAAATCAACTACACTTCAAAAAAAAAATAAAGTGAAATTATAAAAACAAAAAAAAAATAATGGCTAATACAGAAAAGACAAAATAAGTAGACTCTAATGGCTTGACACGTAATTTTTCAAGAGAGTAATTCAAAAGAACAGAGATATATGTAATATTATATTTTCTGGTTTTCTAAGAATATGATCCTTACTCATAGATCAAGATGCAACCTGATAGAGTGGGAAAAACCTGCATTTTGAGTTAGAAGACCTGGGTATGATTCTTGAGCTTTCCCGATTATCTACTGGTTGTGTAACCTTTCCTACTTGTCACTTTTATATTGGTCGCATAACATGACCGTTTTTGGAACTGAGTTTCATCAACCGCTAAATGAAGATGCTAGGCAACAGAACTGTTGGATCCTTTTCTTGTTCTAATATTTTCTGATTTTAAGTGCTGTTGAATTACAAAATTTTAATGGTTTCTGCTTTTTCTTGACACCATTTGAGTCGTTCTCAGACATAAGCAAAATGGTTGAAACCTTTCCTGTCACCATCAGCTTCTTTCCTGGATGCAGTGCCAAACACACTGTGGACACCCAAATGAATGTTGATTGACATATCAATGGTTCTGACGGCAATGAAGGGCCCCGGGGCTTTAATTCAGGCCGAATTCTCTCCTGCTTATACATCAAGAACTCGGAGCAGCAGCTGTGAACAGATCTGTATCTCCTTGCCCACGCCACCCTCACCACTGTCTGAAACCTTTGCTTCAAACGGGAAAAATGAGAAACAGCTAAAAATGTACTTTCAATCTGTTCTACTGTCCAGTCATTAGTTAAATTCCCTATACCACATTTCTTTAAATCAACTGACTCTTCGATATTGTTGCAAGGAAGGAGGGTACAAAGTGGTGAGAGGGAAGTCAGGAGGTACAGTTTCAAACAACTCCACTTCTCAGTTTAATATCCATCTTTCAAGACTAAAATACAGCATGTCGTGAACGACAGCACATGTGTGAGCTGCTCACTCAGTGCTCATGTATAATTGGCAGTCTATAAATAGTAGCAAACATAATTTTAGCTACCAGTTATTGAGAGCTTAATTGTGGCAGGTATATATGCATATATATACATTACCTACTTAAGGAGATCAACTATATATATATAGTTGTGATATTGTGATCTGCAATAAGAAATTTTTATGTGGTTTTGGTCCCTTTTCCTGGCACAGAGCTCCCAAAATCCTTAGAACTCCCTAATTGATAAGAGTAGTAAACAAGCTCCTAACAACTACACCAGAGTTTTGTTAATGAGGGGACTAAGGGAAAGCCCCAAAGGCTAGGGGCTGGTTGCCGGGGAACCAACTAGGTGAGTAGAGGGTTGGAACTATAGGCCTCATCCCACCTCTGGGAGGGGAATGGGGCTGGAGGTTGAGTTCAATCACCACTGGTTAATGATTTAATCAGTTATGCTTAATGAAGCCTCCAAAAAAACCCCAAAAGGACTGGGTTGAGAGAGCTTCCCAGGTTGGTGAATGCAGGTAAGCTTCTGGGAGAGAGGTGTGCCCCAGAAAGGGCATAAAAGGCTCTGCACCTATTCTCACCTGCCTTGCCTTATGTATCACCATCTGGCTATTCCTGAGTTATATCCTTTTCTAATGAAGCAGTAATCTAGTAAGTAAAATATTTTCCTGAGTTCTGTGAGCTGCTCTGGCAAATTAATGGAACCAGGGGATCACGGAAACCTCAGATTTATAGCCAGGAGGTCAGAAGCACAGGTAACAACCTGGAATTATGATTGGTGTCTGAAGTAGGGAGGGGGCAGTCTTGTGGGACTGAACCCTTAACCTGTGGGATCTCACACTATCCCCAGGGAGATAGTGTAAGAATTGAGTTAAATTGTAGGACAACCAGCTGGTGTCGTGGAATTGTTTGGTGTGTGGAAAATCCACACATCTGGTGTCAGAAGTAAAGGAGTATATAGTATAAAGAAAAACACACAGGAGGAGGTGTGGTATGTGTGTATATATATAAACTGTAAAAGATTAATAAAAAGAAACCTCAATTGAATGGAGTTGGGAGACCAGAAGGGGGTGCTCTCACAGATGGTAGCAGAGCCCCCCCAATAGGAAGAAGACAGACTCAGCCAATGAAAAGCCATGGACTCTTTGTTTACTACAGCCCTCCCAACTTCCTTTCCTCTCTATAAAATCATTGCCTCCCCTTGCTGTGCAGAGACTTGCACGTGGCTCCCATGGTTGCAGAACCTGAATTGCAATTCTCTGCTGATCCCAAAGAAACCCATCTTTGCTGGAGAAATATCTGGCAGTCTATTTGTTTCAACAATACCACAGAGGTACATACATACATAGATCATACCACAGAGGTATATGTATATACACAGAGGTTTGAACTGCGTGGGTCCACTTAACAACGGATTTTTTTTTTTTTTTCAATAGTAAATACTACAGGACTCCAAGGTTCATTGAATCCATGGATGCAGAGCCATGAATAAGAAGGGACAACTATATATACTGTTAAAAATAAAACTACAGGCCCAAAATGACATCACTTGCGGTAAAGTCCACAATGTCAAACCTAGATTTAATACCTAATCTAACTGCAGTTGAACATTCTGCAGAAATGTAATCTTAATCAACCAGTTTGGAATTTTCAGGTCAGCACCTTTGAGGTAATCTGTCAAATGGGCCCTCTCCATCCCCCCACCCCCATCCTGGAAGAAGAGGCAATCTGCATAATAAAACCTCTGCCATTCCTTTCTCTCCCTCCCCCCACTCCCCAAAAGATGTCCCTTTCTTTTATTTTGCTAATAGCTCCCTTGCCCCACCCTTCTTCCTACAACAATCTTCCATTTTGTACCACTCCTTGGGATGCCCTTCTAGTTGTTAGAAGACATGATGCCCAATTCATAAACCATTGAGTAAAGCCAACTAGATCTTCAAATTTACCAGGTTGAATTTTGTTTGACTAGCATATAGCTAAACTCTCAATGATTGGAAGCTATAATAATTCTTGCTAGTATATATACTTGTCAAAGAACAAAATTCAACAAAGTCCATTTTAAAGATTTTATTGTTGGGAATACCCTGGTGGTCCAGTGGTTAGGACTCTGTGCTTCCACTGCTGGGGGCCCAGGTTCAATCCCTAGTCAGGGAACTAAGATCCCGCAAGCTGCACAGTGCGGCCAAAAAATAAAGATTGTATTGTCTTTATTCAGCGATTCATGTACAGATTAGCAGATTGAGAGAAGTTTTGAGGAACTGTACAGAATGAAAGCCTTTTACAGGTAAAAGGGAGCAAGAACAGGGAAGTCATACTAGGCATTTGCTGACTGATTAAAGTGAGGGTATTTTCCTTATATGGAGCAAAGGGAAGTCTAGGAGCCTGGTTAGGTAACTTGTGCTGAGCAGGCAAGCACTGATTGGTTTACCTTGGCCTTCCTTATTTTGGGAGAGCCAAGAATAGAAACTTTGTTAAGTTTTGGTTTGCTGACAAGGAACTTACTTAGCATGAGCGATTCCATCTTGGGCCAAAACTGGTTACTTTAATATATTATATATTATACATATACACACAAGCATGTATATGTATATATGCTTGCTACATACATACACACACACACACACACACACACACACACGCATATGTTTATTCCCCACAATAACCCTATAAGGCAGATGATATTATCCCTATTTTACAGATGAGGAGTTGAAGTTTAAGTTATTAAAGTAACTTCCATAGGTTATGCCACTAATAAGTGGCTGATCCAGGATTTGAACCAGGCATATAATTCCAGAGCCCACTTAGAGTTGTTTTGTGCCCCAAGTGGTTCAATGAAGTAACTTAGTGTTAGAAAACAATTACTGGGCTTCCCTCGTGGCTCAGTGGTTGAGAATCCACCTGCCAACGCAGGGGACACGGGTTCGATCCCTGGTCCAGGAAGATCCCACATGCCGCGGAGCAACTAAGCCTGTGTGCCACAACTACTGAGCTTGTGCTCTAGAGCCCGCGAGCCACAACTACTGAGCCTGCATGCCACAACTACTGAAGCCCGTGCGCCTAGAGCCTGTGCTCCGCAACAAGAGAAGCCTCCGCAATGAGAAGCCCGCGCACCGCAATGAAGAGTAGCCCCCGCTCGCCACAACTAGAGAAAGGCCACGCGTAGCAACGAAGACCCAATGCATCCAAAAATAAACAAATAAATAAATAAATTTATTTTTAAAAAAAAAAGAAAACAATTACTTATGCAACCTCCAGAGTAACTAAAATGAAAAACCAACAATAACAACTGATAACCCCAAGTGCTGGTGAACATGTTTAGGAGTATAAATTGGAGCTGAATGTAGTGTAAATTGATGCAACCACTTTGGAAAACTCTTTGGCAGTATCTACTCACACTGAACATACACACTGCCTTTTATCTAACAATTCCACTATTCACTAAATATCCACTACATACGTTCACACGAAGTGTGGAATATACGTGCACTAAAAGACAGAATGTGCACAGCATCATTATTTGTAAAAGCCACAAATGAAATCAACCCAATGTCTATCAACAGTGAAATGGATAAAATAACAGGTTCTCACCTTCATGTAATAGAAATACGATTCAGCAATGACAAACAACTACTGCTACACCCAACAGGGGTGGATATAATGTTGTGTCATGGAAGCCAGACACGAAAGAGTATATTCAGTACAATTCCAAATTCCAAAAACAGGCGAAAATAGTCTATGGTAAAAGTAGTTAGAATGGTGGTTACCTTTGGCAACAGGTGACAATAACTGGGGGCAGGGAGGGCAACTTAAAAGAATCTTCTGGGATAGTGGAATTTCTTGACCTGGGTACTGGTTATACGGATATAAAAATTCATCAAGCTATGACTTGTGTACTTCTGTGTGACATACTAAAATTCAATATGAAAGCTTACAAAAAAAGAAGAAGAGGAGGAGGAGGAAAGCAATTACTAAGAATCCGTCCTCGTTCATTTCCCATAACCCCTTCCGTAGAGCCAGGCCATCTCATCCGAAACTTGGGACCCATTTCATGTTAATACTTCATGTTTTTCCTAGTTTGTGGTTCTTGTGCACATCACCTTCTTCCTCACATACATATCTAATCAGTTACAAAATCCAACTAAATCTGCTTGCTTAAGTTCTATCCTCTCTTGCTTTCTTAATTCCCTTAGTTCAGGGTTTCTCAATCTTGGCACCACTGCAATTTTGAACCAGGTAGTTCTTTGTTGTGAAGGGTTCTCTTGTCCACTGTAGGATGTTTAGCAGTTTCCCTGTCCTCACCCCACTAGATTATCAGTAGCACCCTCTAGTTGGAATAACCAAAAATGTCTCCAGACATTACCAAATGTCTTGAGGGCAAGGGAATCACATCTCACTCCACAGAGCCACTGTCTTAGTAGATCGAAGACCTCATTATTAATCACCTGCATTAGGGCAAGAGATTCTACCTGGCCCTCCTGGACAGGACTGTACCTCTTCCCTATTCTTCACACTCCTTACAGTTTTACAGTTTTCTCCAGGATAAAATCTAGTATCTCTAATATGGCCAAAAAAAAAAAAAAAAAAAGGGTATTATCTTTCCTCTACTTACCTCTCCAGCTTCCTACCCCAGCTATACTGAATTCCTTGCAGTTCCCTGAAGGATGGATGAAAGTCAGAAGTGTTAGTCAGAAGTGTTAAGTACACTAGCAGCTTAGAAGATAAATGCAAAACTCCTAGGATGTTTTATATATAGAAAATGAGTAAGCATGTACTTTGTGAAACACAGACAGAACTGTGTTAAATATACATAGTAAGTTAGTAAACTATAAGGCATACCAAAGTTAAAATAAATCAAATATATGATGGAACAGAGCATCATTTAGCGTCAAAAAGGAATGGAAAAACCAAGATATGAATAATTATGCCACCTCTGGGATGACAACTATGTCACCCCTAAATCAGCCATCCATAGGTGACACCTAGTATAGTCTCATACACGCTCTATCCAAGAAATGCAAGTAAAACCCGTGTCTGTTCATCAGGCTAATTAGTAAGCTCTGGTTTTGACCAAGCACGTTTCCCTGCATCTATCCAACAGAGCAGGTGTGTGCCATTGGCCCAAAGCACTTTCCACCTGTGGGCCTCCTTGCTGTAACCTCAACGCTAGTCCTCATAAGCATAAGATCAGTGGAAAAGGCTAATGTGGCAGACAACACACGAACACTGCATAACGCATGACTCAGCTGATGTTGTCCTTCCACTTGCTTGCACCCTAGCCTAAGTGCGTCAGCTTGCCCCAACTCTTTCCCCTTACTTTTCACTAGATATTTAAATTGATTCAGTAAACCATGTTATTCAAGCATCTTAATTTGTCCTGTGAGCCTTCTGTTTCACTACCTCTAGGATAGATTGCCTAACAGTTTACTTGGAGGCCACCATTGCATCAAGCAGTTTTCCATACGACAATTCAATTCAGGCATTAATCTCCTCCCAGAGTTTCCCTGCTTTAGCACCTCTCATTTTATCCTGTCCATATCCTTGCATTTCTGATGGCATTTATCACACCACACTGTGATTAACTATTTATTCCTCTGTCTCTCTCATTAGTCTATGAGCTCTTTGAAAGCAGGTATAAATTTCATTCTTCTTCTCTCATGATAACTTAGCAAAGTGCCAATCACAAAGTAACTACTAAAAGAACTACTGAATGTCACCTCCTGCGGACACAGTTGAGGGGATTACCCATTGTTCTTGCCTTTCTCCCATTTCTAAGATGGGTGGACACAGTTGAGGGGATTACCCATTGTTCTTGCCTTTCTCCCATTTCTAAGACGGGTGTAAATTAGGCAGCGGCAAAACCCTGACTGGGTTCAAAGCAGCATGGAGGTGTTAGGAAGGACCATTAGAGAGGTTCCCTGCAAAAAACAACTTACAGTAGGTGTGTATAGTATTGCTAGCAAGCTTGGGCTTCGATGGATCTTATTTCCCTGTCTCACACTTTTCACCTGGCTAGTTAAAAAAACAACAGTGGGGGGGGTGGGGGAAGGGGCCTTCCTACCCCCACCTGAAAATGGCTGCAGGCTCAGACGCTTCAGTCTAGGGGATCTAGGGCCGTCAAAGATTGTAGGTGAAGAAAATCTGCTTTAGAAATTAATCAGCTCTTAAATTGGTCCAGACAATAGGGTTACAAGAAAGATACTCTGTGTGTGTGTGTGTGTGTGTTTTTCCCTTCTGAAAATTTGCAAGCATCTTCCTGGTGCCTACACTCTACTCAAAGTAATAAACATAGCTATTCTTATAATTTATAATAAAGGAGATGCATTTTGGAATATATTTCGCTTGAGTGAAAGAAATAAAAACTTGAGACCCTAAATAAAGGGTCTCTTCTGAAGGTCTTTTTAACTCATTCACTTCTCCTTCAGGGATTAGGAGGGTTGGGGTGCAAGAATGTGGCGTCACGCACAGGCGTAGAGATTCGCGAACACAACCCAAGTTAGCCAAACTTGTGTCTTGTAAAAGGTGGCCCCAGACACCGCCCAATTCCCTAACGCCCAAGAACAGAAGGGGAAAAAAAAAAAAAATCCAGTCAGCCTCTGAAGCAACCATTGCCTCACCTTGATTCATTCGCCAATTCACGCCGCCCCGCCCTTTCCGCCCCGAAGGCGGGGGCGCCAAGCTCCGTTCCCCTCTAGGCTTCTCCCAGGCCTCTCTTTATGGTCGTGCTGAGACTCTCTAGCCTGGCTCGCCGCCCTCTCGCTGGTAGCGCCGGGAAGAGCCGAGAAGCCGGCGGCTGAGGCCCAGCTGAGACGTTGCGGGTGTGGCCCGGACCCCGGCGGTGGAGCGCTCCCGCTAAAGGTGGGAAGGGCTGGGGGAGGCTTTGGGGAGGATCGGGGGCGTGGAGAACGATCCCTGGGTGGGAGGAGGGCCCGGGCCAGGTGATGGAGGTCCCCAGGAGAGGAGGGGGAGCAGGTCGGACACGTGAGGGGGAGTGAGGGGGATTTTCAGCTGCTAGCTGAGGCCTCCGCCAGCCTGCCACCCTGCAGCGTTCCCCGCTTCCTCCGCTTCATCTGCGGCCCCTTGTGTCAAGGCCCAACACGGTTTCTACCGCCGCATCTGTTGACCCCGCGGGTCGTCGCCTCTCTTAGGGAGACCTGGAGCCCTGCTAATTTTGACTTAGGCTTGTCTTATTTAGAGGAGAGCTTTGTGGCCTAGAGCCCCATCCACAGCTTATATCTCTGCTATTTGGTTTTTATTTTTTAAATCGGAGCCCTCCCAGCCCTAGCATTTTGGTTGAGGCCGGATGCCGAATAAATAGTCTTCTTTCTTCCATTCCCGTACCGTGAACATGGTAGAGGCTCATATGATGTATCTGGTGGCTTGCAATATTCTGATACAGCCGTGAAGTAGGGGCGTTATGCATATGAGCACAGGGTTGAGGTGGGAATAATTGCAGGATCCTGAGCACCTAGTCACATTGATTTGGGCAGATTCAGCCTTCATTGTGTGAGACTCTGGCAGTTTAGGAACATGTATTCATTCGAAAGATGTTATCTACTAAGTGTCAATATTGTGCTAGTTAGAGAAGCTACAGCTGTAACAGGACCCTGGTGATTCCTTGCCCTCACGGAGCGTAATACATAATGGGAAAAACTAACAAAGAAGAAAGCCTGTGATGAGTGCTATGAAAAGGGAAGTCCCTGAAGTTCCTTACTCTTTTGCCTTGAGTGGTAGAGAAAATAACACCATATAGCTCCTGTCTTCCAACAGCTGAAAAGTAAAAGTTTCAAACACAGAGGAAGAAGGACCTATAACAATAGTATTTGGGTAAGGCACAGCAGAAAGGTGAAGACGCTGGCGCCGTCTTGAAGGATTAGTTAGCATTGCCTGGCTTTCCAAGCAAAGAGACAATATGAAGACATAAAATATAAAAGAACTTTGCTAGTAGACTATTTTGACCTGGAGTATGTGACGTTTGAACAAGTAATGCCATGCTAAAGAGTCCAGACTTTGTTTTCTAGGAAGAGGTGAAAGTGTTTTCAACAGAATAGCTTACAGTTCAGTGTCACAATCATTTACCCAACTGTTTGGCAGTTTAAGTATAGTATTAAGTACTGTTTGACAATGTTGACCACATCCAGAATTCAGGTAGAATAAGGAGAGCTTTGCTCATTCATCTTAGTCTGGAAACAATCTTTCAGTTGTTGAAATCAAGGGATTCTGTTCTCTTTGACGGTTAAGGACCATAGGAAAAGAGAGAAATCACAAATGGAGTTTGGAGACCTGAAGGGTTTGCTGAATTGTGCCAAATGTGAGCAGTAGGCAATATATAGATGGGTCTTATTGTTTTAATCCATTCATCCAGCCTATGTCTTTTGATTGGAGCATTTAGTCTATTTACATTTAAAGTGATTATTGATAGCTATGTACTTATTGCCATTTTGTTGATTGTTCCTGGTTGTTTTTGTGGTTCTTCTCTGTTCTTTTCTTCTCTTGGTCTCTCCCCTCATGGTTTGATGATTTTCTTTTTCAGTGTTATGTTTGCTTCCTTTCTCTTTTTTTTGTGTATCTATTATAGGTTTGTGGTTACCATGAGATTCATGTATATTGACACATATATATATCAGTTTATTTTAACCTAATTCTTGTGTAAGTTTGAATGCTCTAAAAGCACATTTTACTCTCCCCCTCCCCCATGTTTTATGTTTTTGATGTCATATTTTACATCTTTTTATTTTGTGTATCTCTTAAATACTTAATTGTAGTTATAGTTGATTTTACTACCTTTGTTTTTTAACTTTCATACCTGTTTTTAAGCAGCTGATGCACTGCCTTGACTATAAATTTGCCTTCACCAGTGCAGTTTCTTTTTTCATATATTTCCTTATTTCTTGTTATGGCCTCTTGTACTCAAAGAAGATCTTTAACATTTCTTGTAAGACTGGTTTAGTGATGATGAACTTCTTTAGTTTTTGCTTGTCTGGGAAACTCTTTATCTCTCCTTCAATTCTGAATGGTAACTTTGCCAGGTAGAGTACTTGGTTGCAGGTTTTTTTCTTTCTGCACTTTAAATATATCATGCAAAGTTTCTGCTGAAAAACCGGCTGATAGTCTTTTGAGGGTTCTTTTGTAAGGGTTCTTTTGTATGTGATTAGTTGTTTTTCTCTTTCTGTCTTTGAAATTCTCTATCTTTGACTTTTGCTGATTTAATTATAGTTTGTCTTGGTGTGTCTTTAGGTTTATGTTGTTTGGAACTCTCTGTGCTTCTTGGACCTGGATATCTGTTTCTTTCCCCAGGTTAGGGAAGTTTTCAGCCGTTACTTCTTCAAATATGTTTTCTTTTTCTCTTCTCCTATAATGCAAATGTTAGTATGCTTGATGTTGTCTCTGAGGTCCCTTAAACTCTTTTAAATTTTTTGCTTTTTGCTTTTCTGCTTGGATGACTTCCACTATTCTGTCTTCTAGATTGTTGACCCAGTATATTTTTCATTTCAGTTATTGTATTCTTCATCTCTGTTTGGTTCTTTTCTATCCTAACTCTTAAGTTCTCAGTGTGTTCCTCCATTTTTCTCCCAAGTTTGTTAAGCATCTTTTTGACCATTACTTTGAACTCTTTATCAGGTAAATTACTTACCTCTATTTCCTTAGGGTTTTTTCCTGGACTTTTATCTTGTTCTTTTTTCTTTTTTTTTTTTTTTTGGAACATATTTCTCTGTCTCCTCCTTTTGTTTAACTCTGTTTTCGTATTAATTAGGTGAAACATCTACCTCTCCAAGTCTGGAAGGCATGGCTTTGTGTAGGAGTGTCCTCTGTATGGACCGTGTGCGCCAGGCAGCTTTGTCAGGCTGGTTGGACCTGGAGCAGGTGTGGGCCAGTGTGTCCTGGAGCATGTTCACATTGGGACCACCCTAGTGGGGTGACTGGAGCTGGAGCAAGCATGAGTGGAGCAGGGGAGGGATGCGGTCCCAGGGCTTGCCATGCTCAGACCACCTTGGCAGGACAGCTGGAGCTGGGGGATGGGGTGGGCCTGGGGCATGCTGGGGCAGCCTTGGCAGGCCAGTAAGAGTACCTGGACCGTGATTCTGTCCGCACTATTAAGGTGTAAGGGGAACACACAAAAAATGGCACTTTCTGGCACCTTGGACCACGGAGACAGTTTCAGCAGTTCTCTGCCCATTTGGCAGACACTTGAGGGTTAGTAAATGGATTTCCTTCATCTAGAGCGTAGATGCCCTTTAAACAGTTGCTTCTTTGCTCTGCTCTAGGGTGGGCAAGTCTGTGTACAGGCCCCTCAGTGATACCCCTCCCTACCGAAGGTCCTCGTCAGGGTTGGGGGTCCCATCGATACCATGCCTCCATCTCTTTTACCCGTCCCCTGTGTCGTCCCTCTATCACTTGTTCTGCAGCCCTCAGTTCTTCTTTGGCAGGAATGGATCTGTATGTAGGTACAAATTCAGCATGTCTGTGGGAAGAGATGAGTTCAGGGTCTTCCTACACTACCATCTTTGACTGGAACCTCCCAAATATTTTATTTTAAATAATACTATGGACCATATTTTTGTTTTAAGTTCACTTTATCTTTCTTATGGGGCCTGGGTCTTCTTGAGGTTTAAGACTATCCCACTTGGCCACTTAACCCTTCTGTTAGTACCCATTCAAGTGTCCTGTAGGTAGTTAGTATTTGAAGATAATGGGCACAAAAAGTTATCAGTTGCCAGAGGCATGATTTGTGTGTGTGTGTGTGTGTGTGTGGTGTGCGTGTGTGTGTGTGTGTGCGCGCGCACTCAGGCAGGTGCACGCCTAGGACTGAAACTGCTGATTTGCAAAGTAGGGGTGAAGTTATTTTTTTTTTAATTCAATAAATAAAAGGTAAATGGGGAAATGCCTTATAAATTGTAAGACCCCTATACTGAAAAAACAAGGCATTTTTCCTGAAAGGGAAAGACTCTTAAAAATTGACCTAAAAATTCAGTAATTTATTTTTTCATTAAATTTCCTCTTAATGCTCTTTTTCCCACTAACTTGAAGAGTGGTATCCAAGCACCACTATCTCCCTCTGCTTTTGTTTTGTTAGTGGAAGTGATGGTTGTGGTTCTGCTTTGACTAACTCCTATAGGAGGCCTGTGATCATGTCCCAGAACTTGTGTTATTAGGGAAACTTGCTACTGTCGTGGCCTTGTATGAGGTCACTCAGCTTCTTCAGTGCGTCCAACCTACCTACCTTAGAGTTGGGTAATGAATAGCAAGAGATAGCGTTTAAAACTTATTCCATGGAATCTATAAAAAACAAATAACTTTAAAATATAATGTTTAAAAAATGAACTCATAGATAAAGAGAACGGATTGGTAATTGCCACTGTCAGGGGGTTAGGGTGGGCAAAATGGGTGAAAAGGGGGTCAAAAGGTACAAACTTCCAGTTGTAAGTAAGTAATGGGGATGTAACATCCAACATGATAACTAGTTAATAATACTGTACTGCATATTTGAAAGTTGCTGAGGGAGTAAATCTTAAAAGTTCACATCACAGAAAAGAAACATTTATAACTGTGGTGACAGTTGTTAACTAGACTTATTGTGGTGATCATTTTGCAATATACACAAATATTGTATCATTACATTGTATACCTGAAACTAATATAATGTTATGTAAGTTAATACCTCAATTTTTTACAAAAGCTTATTCCCTAACTTGTCAGTGTTCAGATATATGAGGAGCAAATGCTTGTGTTTACTACCTAAGGTATAGAAGAAGGGGTCTAATAAATCTATATTTATTTCATTCTCTCTGGACTCTTCTGGGAGTGCTATAAAAATATTGTAAGTTAATCTTAGAATCACAAAACATACTCTGTTTAGGTACTGAAGGAAAGTATTGGCAATTCTAAGGCAAGAGAAAATTGAAAATGCAGAACTTTTAAAAGAAAGTGTCAAATAATAAAATCCAGAGTTAGTAAGGAGAGACTTTATTGAAAGGGTTATTGCAACAGGGGAAAAGGGATTATAGCAGTGGAGAGAATTCTCTGACCAAAAGATTTACCAGCTTCTCAAGGGATGAGTAAACAAAGCTAAAACAGAACTGCTTGGTCTGATTGTAGATCCCAGATTGTTTTGCCCTGAGGCCAGCCTATTCTCTGAAGGGGTCCTTTGCTGGCTCTGGCTGAGGGTAGGCCAAAGTTCAGGGATCTAGGGGAAGGAAAGAAACTTAAAATATGGTTAACAAGCATTTTGTTCCAATTGATTATTTTCAACAAGCAGTTCAGCTAATTATTCATAAATTTATAAATGAGACTGGGAATTTGGAGGTCCTTTGTCCTGGTCATAGGTAAACAAGGGGATGTTCTTGAGTCTTTTGGAAGCCATATGGAGAGGAGTAGGAGGGTTTCTTTAACCGTGGCTATTCAAGAACCAGGAGCACAGGTCTCAGGTAAAATTTGACTTGTTAAAAAGGCATTTTACTATTTGAAGTGGAAAATAATTAAGTGTACAAATAAAATTCATTGAAACATTTATACAGGAAGGCCTTAGGATACTCATTGACATTCAGGAATTAAAAAATCCTCCATCACTATGTGTAGTTTGAAAGCACTTAAAGACCAGTCTCATTTGTATCAGTGAGATTTTCCTGAGGTGGTGGGGGGAGTGGAAAACAAATCTAAATTACTGAGGTCTAAATGAACACATCTGGGGCTTTTTGTTTGTTGCATGGTTTTCATCTTAACCTATAAGAACTGGATTTTTTTTTTCACTCCATCAAAGTGACTTGGCTGGAGCAAATTAATTTTTTCCTATGTTTAAAATATAATTTCCCACAAAAAAAGGGAGAAGGAAGTAAAATCATGACTGTCACACAGATATAAAATTAGCAACACATGGTTTTTGTTTATCTTATTAATGAGGGGACTGGTAAGATGTTATATAATCAATTCAAATGACAATCAAAAGAACAGACACATTTATTGATCAGGAATATTGAAATAAATGAGCAAACAGAGGCAAAACTGTCTTCTTCCACAGTGGGCCAGGGGCGTCAATTGTACCTCTACCAGACAGAATTTACAAGAATATAGACAAGAGTTTTGCATTGCTGTTAGTTTTGTACAGTTGTCAGCTGTAAAATAGCCCAAAGGCAATGAAAGACTCAGAGCTCTCATGTAATGGGAATGTGAAAACCCTGAAGGTTGTACTCTTCAGCAGTGCAGTTTTCCACTGAAGCAGGTATTTCTTTCTATACCTAGTTTATGAAATTTACAACTCCCCCTCCCCCCCTCAAATAATCTTCCCTAAGTGTCGGACTTCCTGGAAGGCAAGTACATGTCTGTGTGTGTGTGTTTCTTATTCTTTTTTGATATACTCTATAAATATAGAAGATGCTTGGTTAATGTTTTTAATTGAATTATCTAAAGCAGTGCATCTCAAACTGTACTGTGCTTACATATCACCTGGGGATTTCCTTTTTAAATGCAATTCTGATTCAGTGAGTGTGGGGCTTTCCTGAGATTTCTCTTTTCTATTCAATAATAAGTTCCCAGTTGATGCTAGTACTATTCAATAGTTCATGGACAGTAAATAGTAATGTATTTCTGACTATTAATTGAGGAAGATATTAGATAATCATTACTGGAGAACATGGCACCATACTGCAGGTGAAGGGAGCAACGTGAAGCTACTAGACTATCGCTTGAATAAACAAAAATACTAATTGTGGGCCACATTGCCAGAGCACAGGCCAAAATGAGCAAAAGAAACAGTTGCTAGGAAACAGATCCAAAAAACTCTATAGCAGAACTTCAGCTTCAGAGAAGAGAACAGAAATGAGGACACTGGGAGATACAACAGGGGAGGAGCAACCAGAGGGGTTAGGTTTTAGAAGGCAGGCAGTAACCACTGAAGATCACTGCCTGAAATTTTGTGTTCCTTGAGCTAACCTGACTTTTTTTTTTTAAAGCAATGCTTGAACGTAAAACTGCTTTGACACAGGTGTGTACACTTTTACCGTGACGGTTTCACTCAAGTTAGTGGTATCAATATGCCATTGAGCTTTAAGCAATGTGTAAAATATATTTTGTACTGCAACTAGTGATTTGTCTTCTGTCAGATGGGGCACTTTAATTTTTAACTGAGCAGGTCCTGTAATTTGTTCATAAGTAGTTCAGTTTTCTTTTAGCAGCAAGTAAGAGGTGGAAGATAATGTGAAGCTGGCACCAAAGAGATCTCTACTTACTGGAATATGCAAAAAAAAAAAAAAAAAGGCATGGTAAATGAGGCCACCAGATTTAGCAAATAAAAATACAGGATGCCCAATTGAATTTGAATTTCAGACAAACAACAAATTACTTGTTAGCAATATTTGGGATATAATTAAAATTATTTATACATTATCAAAAATTCAAATTTAACTGAGCATCCTGTATTTTATCTGGCAACTCCAATAGTAAATAATTCTACCCTAACAGTGATACCTGAGAGATGGCTTCTTAGAAAACAGCGTAATTGTGCAGCAATTTAATTCCTTCAAGTGTTCCTCCATTATGTACTCAAAAGTACGCCAAGAGTTCAAAATGGTTAGAAGCCACTGCTTACCCAGAAGGGGATGTTTTCAAAGACTGGTAGGGTTATGGCTAACTTGAAAGAAAAACAAATTCCGCTCTATGCTCTCCAACTAAGAGTCTAGATTCTTAGTGGTTTAAGGTTAATAAGAGAAGTTATGCAATTGTGGAAGATGTCCAAGCAAATACTTACCAGAAAAATTAATTTAGTAGGAGTTAATCATATTTCCAAATTTCCAAGAGCGTCAGATCACTTAAAAATAAGGATTCAACCTCACCGGTACAACTTGAGTCTACTGATAAACTCTTGTGAATGAGATCGTAATTTAGCCAAGATTAAAGGAAAATAAAGGAATAGAAGCCCCTAGTAGCAAAGAAAAAAAAAACCTCCCTAACGGGTAAAAATGTTTTATTGCCATGGACAGATAGAATTTCTAAAATAAAATTTCCAAGTCACAAGATGCTTTTCCTGTCAAATATGATCAGGGTATAGCCCAACTTCATGAATGCTAAGAAATAGTTTTACGTTCAAAAAATCATATTATACATTAGTGGCTACAAATTGGTGATAGTTACCTACAAAGATAAAGAATCTGTGACATTAATAAGACATTAAGCGTTAGCAGTTTCCATAATGTGCTGTGGGGATAGTTGATCAAATTTCCTTCCTGTTGACTGTTAAGGAAGGTCAGAGCCAGATTTGTGACACTATCTGCTGAAGTTTAATACAACATAGTTTGGTGGTGGTGTTTTATAACTGTATCTCTGGCTTCTTCTTTTCCATTCCTTAATTTATCTTAACCCACTTATCTGTTAAAAGACAACAATTAGATTTATACAAGCAGTTTCATCTGATGTGATTGGAACCTATACTTGGTAATTAAATTTTAAAAGTTGGTTAAAATAGAATTTAAAATATTCTCTGTTTTAATCAGCTTTTAAAATTTTTAAGTTAAAATGTTCAAACACTTTAAATTCTGGGGTTTCTTGGGAGGGGTGGCAGTGGGGACCGTGTCTGGCCGGCCCTCATGTCCAGGTATTTCAGGTAACACTGCATTTCCCAACCAGGGCCAGACCAGGGTGAGGCAAGAGAGGCACCTGTGGTACAAATCTGGGAGTGTGCCCACCTTCAGGGGCGCGCCAGTGTCTTCTCCCAGGCTCAGCCCACTCTCGACCTCTACTCATCCCCCATAAATTCTGTTTTTTAACTTTTAAAATTTTGTATTTTAACTTAAGACATAGAAATGTATATTTACTCACCATTTTTTATTACATGAGACTAGTCTTTTATTTGTATATGGCTTTACTGATTACAGTTTCTCACTGCAGAAAACATATCAGAAAGTATCTAAGCTTTCTAACCCTTTTTTTAATGTGGAGCAAAGCTTATAAAAACACTTGCAAGATTTCCGGATCCTTGACTTTTTCAGTACCCTGCCACTGCCCGGATTTCAGTGGTTCACATCTATTTTCAACAACAGTTTTTTCCTAGTGACTTGTATTTGTTAAAACTTGTCTTAAGAATTCAACTAAATTTTTGCATTTGCTTTGAAAAATATTTAGTTATGAAAAATTTCAAACAGAGCACAGAAAATAATGAAAAACTTGTGTAGATACCACCAAGCCTTTTCTTCTACAAATCTCTCTTAAAAAAAAAAAAAAAAAGTCCTTCCTCTTTAGAAGTGTATATACCACAGACTTGGTATCTATTATTCTTAATGTATATTTTAGCATGTATTCAAGTTCTTATCCAGGAACAATGCATACTATTGTATATGTAAAATTTTACGTGATATACTATATGTCCTTTTGCAGCTTTTTCACTTATGATTATCTTTGAAATTTATTCAAATTGACTCATTTAATTCATGCAGTTTATTTTTAACTGTCCTGTAGCAGTCCCTGTTGAGTAACCTACAATTTCTCACCCTTTACCATTGGGTTATTTCCAATTTTTCACTGTCAAAAGCAATGAATGCTGAAAGACTTTGTATGTACCATGCGCAAAGTCCTATGCTCACATGGGACATACATTTCTCTGGCACAGACACCTAGAGCTGAAAATATAAGGCCCTGGGATGTGGACTTCTTCAGTTTTGCAAGAAATTACCAAAAACTCTAAAGCAGTTGCAGCAGTTTACGTTCCTACAAGGTATAAGGAGCATGTAAGAATTGGCCACATTTTTGCCTTCACTATGTTACCAGATTTTTAAAATCTTGCCAAACAAATGTTTGAGAAGTGGTATTTCATTTTCATTCTCCTGATAACTATGAGGTTAAACACCTGCATTTGTTGGCTGTTTTGTTCTCTTCCTCTGTGAATTGCCTGTGTATATTTGTTTCATTTACTAATGGGTGGTCATTTTCTAAGTGATTTGTAGAAGTCAGGGCTTTTTTTTGTATATTTGGAATAATAATCCCAACAACACCTTTCCAGTGTGGCTTCTTTTCCCTTCCTTAGAGTTATATAGAAATGTTTAATTTGGACATAAAATCAAACGTGTCCATCTTTTTCTTTGATATGTCCTTTCTTGTTTGAGGAATTCTTCTCTACCCCAGTGTCACAAAGTCTTCTATGTTTTCTTATAAACATTTTTACAGTTTTTCTTTTCAAGTTTTATTTTATAATAACATCTGGAATTGATTTTTGTTTGTGAGAAAAAGATTTTAGTCTGTCTTTTTCCATATGGTTAGCCGGTTGTCCAAGCATCTTTAATTAAATCTTTCTCCCATTAATGTGTTATACCTATTGATTTATAATACCACATGTCATACACCAAGCCCTCATCTTTTCATGGATCTATTTGTCTATAGTATACTGATACCACACACTTTTAATTATAATAGCTTTATAGTAAATAAATTTCTTGTTTTGTTTTCCTTCAAGATTACCTTGGCTCTCTTGAACCTTTACTCTTCCATATAGACCAGCTTGCTAAATTCCAGGGGGTGGGGGAGTTGTGGAATACCTGGTGAAATTTTGATTGGAATCATATTGAATTTATAGATAAATTCCTAGAAAATTGACATATTTACTATAGTCACACTTGCCATGATTAATTTCTACATTTATTTAAGGTGTCATTTGTCTTTCTGTTTGATCGTTTTCTCCATAAAAGTCTTACATATCTTTTGTAAGATTTATATATCTTGTAAGATATCTTTGTAATGTTTTTGTTTCCAGCATGCCTGCTGAATTATCTTTCTGGTTCTAATAGTTTGTCCATTGAACCTCTTGTATTTTCCATTTAGATATTCATATCTTTGAGTAATATTTCTTATTTCTTCCTCTTTAATCTTTATATTGAATACCTTTTAATACCTTTTAATATGGTGTTAAATGGAAACTGTGATATAAGTATTCTTGTGTAGTTCTAACTTTACAGAGAATGCTTCTAATGTTTTATAATTAAATATAATAATGTTTTTGTAGGCTCTTGGTAAATGTCTTTCTATTCCTTGCTTGCTAAGAGTTTTCTTTCTATTATGCAGATATTGAATTTTATCAAATGCTTTTTCAGTTTCCCAGATAAAAATTTTGCAGCACAAATCTGACTCTCTTTAATGTTTTCTCTAGGGTGATCTGCTAGACAAAAATCAAAAAGAGGAAATTTGCTAGAATCAAAAATGATGGATCCATGTTCAGTTGGAGTCCAGCTTCGAACCACAAATGAGTGCCATAAAACCTACTATACTCGTCATACAGGTTTCAAGACTTTGCAAGAATTGTCATCAAATGACATGCTTTTACTTCAACTTAGAACTGGAATGACACTTTCTGGGAACAATACAATTTGCTTCCATCATGCAAAAATCTACATCGACAGATTTGAGGATTTGCAGAAGTCATGTTGTGACCCATTTAACATACACAAAAAACTAGCCAAAAAAAATTTACATGTAATTGATTTAGATGATGCCACTTTTCTGAGTGCAAAATTTGGAAGGCAGCTTGTACCTGGTTGGAAACTTTGTCCAAAATGTACACAGATAATCAATGGAAGTGTGGATGTTGATTCTGAAGACCGGCAGAGAAAAAAACCTGATTCAGATGTATGTATAGTCATTTTTTCTCCGTTACTTCTACAATGTGGGGTTATAATTATAAGGAAATCACATTTATATCACTATTTATTACAGTTGAGCCTTGAACAGCACAGGTTTGAACTGTGCAGGTCCACTTATATGTGGATTTTTTTCAGTCAGTACTGTACTATACAATCTGTGGTTGGTTGAATCCAAAGTTGCAGAGGGCCAACTGTGGGACTTGAACATCCTAGCATTTTGGTATCCACAGCGAATCTTGGAACCAATCCCCCTCAGATACCAAGGGACGACTGTATACTAACTATCAGGCAGTGAATATAAAGTTGGGGAGGTGAAAATAAATGGTGTTTCTAAATATTTGTGTAAACCCAGATTGTTTGGTAAAGAAAGTTAGCTTAGGAAAAGAATAACATAGTATTCCCAAGACTTTCAAGCCATAGCTCCTAGTGCTAAGACATTCTGGCACAGCCAGGACTTAACCATCCTAGCTCCTTTTCTGATACCAAAGTAACTCAGTAGGATATGCCAGCCAGCAAGGGTCTGAAATGTAGCAGGATGAAGTCCCCTCTTTTTTGAAGGACTTGAAAACTGCTGCTTTAAAAGGAACTTCAGAAGTGACTTGAAGTAATTATTTCTTATTTCAGCCTTTCTTTCTGCTTTGGCACTATCCCATTCTTGTTTGGGATTTTAAGATGCTTGTGAATTTCCTTTGCTTCTGGCTCTCAATTCTTACTTGGTATGGTCAAGACTAATTTTAGGACTCCCTACTGTCAAAAAGCATACATTTTTACATTGTAAGTATTAATTATTTTATAACTCTCTTCCTTAGTCACATGTTACCTTTAAATTATTTAACTGTATCAGAACAACTAAAGATTTCATAAAGCTGTCTCTGGTGCAGAACAAGGACTGGTACGTCAAAGGAGCACTTCTCAAATTTTCTATTTATAAGCAATTTATAATTCTTTCTGCTGGCATATTCTTCTCAATTTTCTCCTTTTCATTATATTAATAAACCAAATTAAAATTTTAAATTACATGTAGTGCTTTTCCTTCGTTATCCCCTCAAAGGCATATCTCCAGGACCCAATGTTATCTTGTAGTTTATACTAGGTACTTGCTGCTGTCACTTTAGATGTATTCTCCACTTCATTTATCTATTGTTCATGTGGAATGTATCACATAAACCTTTTTTCCCCCCAGATAATGAAATTAAACCCTTAACCATCAAAATTTTGTTTTACCAAATTTTTTTAAAAGGATTATAGTACTGTTACAGAACTTGAAACTTTATTACTTCTCAGCTTTAAAAATGTATGTAATCGAACCTTTTCCTAAGGACCCAAGATCATTAGTAGGAACCTGTGCTGTGTGCTGTGGGTTATACAGCAGTTTTTCTGCCTTCTCTCCCATGTTGGCAGCAGCCATTGCCATTTTCACTGTGCCTGTCCTCCTCACCTCCTAATATGCCAGAGACTAAAATTAGATAATGAAAATATCATAAATAAGTTAACCAGTAAACTTTGAATACGGTCCCGGACCATGGGCCACATAAATTTTGTTGCACTTGGGCACTAAAACCCTTTTTTTTTCTTTTTTGTGAGTTCCAGACTGTTTTCCAAGCTAAGGAATAATCGAGATTAACATTAAGTGAAATATTTATGTATGGTCTGATATTAAGATTTGAGTTGATAATTTGTTTACCTTTATTCAGGGAAGAACTGCTAAAGCTCTGAGGTCATTACAATTTGCAAACCCAGGAAAGCAAACTGAATTTGCTCCAGAAACTGGTAAAAGAGAAAAAAGAAGGCTTACAAAAAATGCAGCTGCTGGTTCAGACAGGTAAGCTATGTGTTATTTAAGGTATATGTTAACTTGCTTCACATCTGTATTGTTTTCCTATCTTTCTCTTAAGTTTTGAATATTTCTGGTTAGATATTTTAAATTCGATAATCTGGAATTAGTAAGAACCTCCAAGGGCCTCATAGAAAATTAAGGCATCCCCTTCCACTCTAAAAATTTACTTCTAAGAAAGTATCAATGAAGTGAACAAGATAACATTTTTGGCACAATAATTAAAATAATTTAAACTTATTATACTTCTCTTTTTGTTTTGTTTTTGGCTGCGTTGGGTCTTCTTTGCAGTGTGCGGGCTTTCTCTAGTTGCGGCGAGCGGGGGCTACTCTTCGTTGTGGTGTGCGGGTTTCTCATTGCAGTGGCTTCTCATTGCAGAGCACGGGCTCTAGGCGCATGGGCTTCCGTAGTTGTGGCATGCAGACTCAGTAGTTGTGGCTTGCGGGCTCTAGAGCACAGGCTCAGTAGTTGTGGCGCATGGGCTTAGTTGCTCCGTGGCATGTGAGATCTTCCCAGACCAGGGCTCGAACCTGTGTCCCTTGCATTGGCAGGCGGATTCTTAACCACTGCGCCACCAGGGAAACCCTATACTTCTTATAGCTAAAATAATTCACTTGTTTGAAAGCACTAATATATAATCAGTATGTCTCTGCTCTATAGGTGGCAGCTAAAAAATAAATTTTATGAGAATACAAGGATACTTTTTATTTTTTACATGTCTAAAATAGAAGGTTACAGTACAGTCAATAGAATGAACAAGAAAACTAAATTGTTTAGAATATGACTTTTTAAACTGAGCATTTCTAAAATGCAAATTGACAAATGTTAGTGTAATCATTCAGAATTATTTTCTACATAGGCCATTTATTCCATCTGTGAAGGTTTTCCATTGAATCATGTAAGTGTTTTTAGGCAAGATTTGCTAGAGTCCATTAAAGAACAAGAAACAGGTTAATTGCAATATAAAAAATAATTGGATAGTATACTGTGATAAAAATCTGTGTTCACAAAGCAGTAGATAGATTGGTTGCTAATAAAATGTACCACTATTACCTAGCCTTTTTTTTTTTTTGGCAAGGAAGGGGTAAATAGTTTTAACAATTATTGTTTTTAGACACAGTTCTTGTCCATTCCTTTGGATATGTTTCAACACTTTACAGTGAGGTCTCTTCTCGCAAGGAGCTCATTAGCTATTAATTGTAGAGTAGCTTTGAGTCAGGTAAGCCATGTATCAGTTTGGCGGGGTTTCATCCCTAATTCAAAACATTTTATCTCCTTAAGTTTTTTTCATTAGCTGTTTTCAACTAAATATTCAGAAATAATATATTTGTGAGGTATAACACACCTTGTGTTTTGTATTACAGACAAGTGATCCCAGCGAAGAGTAAGGTCTATGATAGCCAGGGTCTCCTGATTTTCAGTGGAATGGACCTGTGTGACTGCCTCGATGAAGACTGCTTAGGATGTTTCTATGCTTGTCCTGCCTGCGGTTCTACCAAATGTGGTGCCGAATGCCGCTGTGATCGCAAGTGGCTATATGAGCAAATTGAAATAGAAGGAGGAGAAATAATTCATAACAAACATGCTGGATAATTTGTGGTATCAAATTACGGGATCTTTAAAGTTCCTTTGTCTATTTCTAAAATTCTAAGGTACCTTTTAAAGTTGATTGCCAAGTGACAAACATGCACTCTGTGCACTAATGTTGCATTTAGGGTGCTTTAAGATAAATTATTTGATGTAAAGTTTGATGAACTATTTATTACTCAGCAGTCAGCTTCAAGCCTGTCTGGGTCAATGTAAACAAGCAGTGTATAGGCAGTCCTCAATTTGCATAATTCCCAGGTCGACAAATTTCAATGACAGTGATTTAGTTAAATAAGCCAGTTCCCTAACAGCACAGTTCAAATTTCAGTCACCATGGTATATTAATTGTGAGTATTTACATGAAGTACAAACTTCCTTGCTAGCTCTTAAGTCCACAAATCACTATGCAAGTAACAGATGTGCTTCAAGATCAGTGATCAATCATGTTACTTCTCTCAAATTCTGCTAGTGATTGGTCACTGCACATCTGTTACTCAGTTTGCTCAGACAGGAAAGCACAGAGTTGTGTTGACTCCTGACACCCATGTGACATTTTACAAAGTGGATAATCAGAATTGGCCAACAAAGATGAAAGTGCAGTGAAGAAATGATAATGCTAGAAGTGTGACTTGAATTGAACATACATAGAGTTGTAGAAGAAATCACTGATCATGGGAATGTTGACACTGCTGCTATTCTAGAGCCTCTAGATATGCAGCTAGAGGAACTCAGTGAAGGCAAACTTATCATCATAAATGAGAAAAGGAGGAACATGTACCAGAGGAAGTGATGGTAACAAACTTCACATTAAAGGAACTTACAGAGGTATTTCACAACATTGAAAGCACAAACGATAAAATGGTGGAAGCTAATCTAAACTTAAAGGAGTCTGACAACTTGCAGTGGTATAGAAAAGATGCTTACCCAGTACCATAAATTATTTGACAAAAAGGCAAGTACTATTGCTCCTGATTAGTTTTTTATAATGAAATAACACTTTAATTCTCAGTGTTTCTAATATAAATTACAGTGTACCAAGTAAATACTTTTTTGCAATTTTTTCATTTTCTTTTACGTTTATAACTGACACTTTTTAATATTTTGACAGATTTTTTTCAAGGTCACAGAACAATAATAATTTTCCCCATTAATTATTAAGATTGCTTTGATTGCCATTTTTATGGTCCCACACTACCGCCCATGCAAGGCAAGGACTACCTATAGGTGAGAATAGTACCTACTTCAGGAAAAGTTAATTTTGATACAGCTAAGTAGTTGAACTATTTTGGAAATAATCTACATAACTAAGTGCTAAAATACATCATTTCTTCTCTCCACTTATTCTTTTAAAAAAAGTTTTAATACTGTAAACCTTTCATTGCTTAGACTGTGTTCTTGGTGAAAATTTGTGCTTGGTGGCAAAAATCTTATTCTTTCTATGTATAAAACATGGATATACATACAATATATAAGCAGATGTGCATTATATCAGTGGTATTTCAATTTAATAGGGTGTTGACTAGGATTAAAAGGGCTAAAAACAGCTCCTTAATGGAGTAATAATGAAACAAGGTGGAGAAATACTGGTTGAGACAGAGTATAAATTATTTGGAAATTGATTGAATCTTGACGTTGGAATGTGTATGGGTACCCTTTGGAGGGTGGGGGTGGGTGGTAACTTCTCTCTGCTCTTTTTTTCAAGACAGCTATCCATCAGTCTGTCTAAAATTTTTTATTGTCTAGGACATGGCCTCTAAACTAGCTTTTTGTTTTCCTTAAGTATAGTACTTTAATCAGATGAGCTTTTAGCAACTTGAAATACTTTTAGCTGTTGAAAGTAGATTTATACAGCCAATTGGATGAATTGACCAAAAGAGGTTTATTTTTACTCCTGTATACTTTTGGTATCTGTTTAAAATGACTGGTTTTACTTTGATGGAGTGCCATTTTCAACCATGGAATTAAAATGTCATATTTAAGTTATAAGTGTTTACCGACCCAATTATTAGAAGTACAGTTTATCAATTCTTTGACTGATATGTTTCAACAGAGCACTGACAAAAAGAATATTTTGGCTTTCTGTACTTAAATCAGATGCTAGATTCTTTTTTTTTCCTGAATTAAGGAAATATTTTGTCACAGAACAGACGAACACAGGCTCCTAATTTTATCTGAACTTCTGGGTTATTAGACCTTCTTAGTTGAGTTACTGCCATCAATTTTTTTGCTTCTAAATATGACTTAGTGTATTGCTTAAGCTCTTCATAGGGACAAGTTAAAATCTTAGCTTTTTTGTTTGTTTAAAACAGGAACATATTTTCAACAAAATAAATGACTTTAAAATTCAAATTGTTGTATTTCAACATTCCTTAGTAGAACATTTCTGTTATTTTTCAAAGATGATAAGTTTTTTAAGGGAAACTTTCTCGAACAATTTTGCAAATATTTGTTCATTATGCCTATTTAGGAGACCAAACTTTTAGTGAGCATGCAAAATGTTTACAGAGAAAGGTATATCTGATTTGGAGTAGGCTATAATAAAAGCTGTGTTTCAGAAAAACTACATCACAAGTCCACTTACTGTTTTAATATAAAATTACAGTAATATAGAATACAATGAAATTGTGTAGATCCTTTTTGTATTTTGCATAAGTATGATTCAAAGTGGCTAAATTATTTTAGAATGTTATTAATCTAAAAGCAAAAATAAAAGTTTTCATAAAAGTATGAAACACGTAGCTTTGGCTATAGGTGGGTCCTGGTTGAAAAGTTAACGTAAGACCAAAAACGTTGGTCTTCCACAGTGTTGGTCACAAACGTTAGAGTGAAAAATGCATGTATATATTGGAATAAAATGAGTGGCATCCCAGTGATCTTTTTCCCATTTGTCTTTTACAAGTATAAGAAAATAGCTACTTATCTTTGGAATATTATATATGAGATTCTTCTATTTTTTTAAAATATTATGTCTATTTCTAGATAACAAGCTGCTCTACAACCTGACAGTCTATTCTAAAACTGCTTTCCTGGCGTGGATTCAACTAAGTAATTTTTAACAGATGTATTTTGAAACATGCATACATATTTATACATATAGAGAGTGATTTATTCAGAGAATATAACTTATAGTAAGTTCCAGCATGGTTCTTAACTTTATGGAGGTCAAAGACCCCTGTGAGAAGCTGATGAAAACTATGAACTCCCCACAAAAATGCATTTGAGTACTCATAAATATTCCACATTCAGAACCCCTGAACATGTATTGAAGTACCTGGGTAATAGGCATTTTCTGTAAACTATTTGATGTTTTGTTTTTTTTTTAAGTGAGGATGGCTGTCTAAAGTGTAGTTTGGTTTTTTATGTAATGTTGTAGGTGGGTTTTGTTAAGCGAAATCAGAACGGTTCAGTTCATTGAAAGAGCTCTTGCTACCCTGAAAAGGCTAAATCCCACCGTGGCCCACCGCTCCCACCTCCAAAAAGGTAATTACACGTCGAGTAGCAATGTAGAAAACTGAGGTGTCTTACATGGACTGAGCTTTTGTAATTAGAGATTTTCTTGCATTATGGTTATGCTGTTAGAAATGGCTTAGCATCCTTGTACAAATTCATGCGACACTGCTTTAGTTTTTGCTGACATCTGCTGGTATTTTCATGAAAATAAACTCTCTGCTGCTGCTACTTAATGGTTAATCTCTTTGCTTATAAATTAAACTATGAACACTGGTAATTACATTGAAGTGGGATATTTTTTAAAATTCTCAAAGTAGAGTGGCTTCTCTTTTTTAGCATTCTTAGGTCTTGCCCAGCAGCAGTCAACAAATTTTTAAGACTATGAGTGAGGATATGAAAGTATACATGGACACTTCTGGGTTTCTTTTTATTTTTATGAAGTTGGAGAGACTGTGAAAAATAATGCTTTTACCTATTTTTTAAAAATCATCAAATACTTCATTGAACACTTAGTTTAAAAAGTGTAATAGACTTCTGTAGAGTATATACCCCAATTTGTAGATTATCTGTAACAGCATAGTTAAGAGGATTGACTAATCTTACCAGAAGATAAAGGAGATTTATCAAATAGATTATTAACTCAGGTGGGTTAGTAATTCTCCATCCTTTTTTTTTTAATTTATTTTTATTGATTGATTGATTGCTATGTTGGGTCTTCGTTTCTGTGCGAGGGCTTTCTCTAGTTGTGGCGAGCGGGGGTCATTCTTCATCGTGGTGCGCGGGCCTCTCACTGTCGCAGCCTCTCTTGTTGCGGAGCACAGGCTCCAGACGCGCAGGCTCAGTAGTTGTGACTCACGGGCCTAGTTGCTCCGCGGCATGTGGGATCTTCCCAGACCAGGGCTCGAACTCGTGTCCCCTGCATTAGCAGACAGATTCTCAACCACTGCGCCACCAGGGAAGCCCAGTAATTCTCCATCTTTAAATGCAATTTGAAAGTATTTAATTACAGCCCTATTAAGTGGCACAATTAAAATTTATTAATTTTTCCCCCTTGAAATGAGGGAATAATTTCTTAGTGAAATAATGATTAGAAACTTCAGTTTTCCCATTTTTTATCACTACAAGCAAACAGATGTTTTATTAAAAAGTTGCTGTAATCTTCCTAGACTATGGTTTTAAAATAAGTGGACTTATTAAAAATAAAATGTTTGCAAACATTGCTGAAATAGCCAAAACCTTCCAGTACTCCCAATTTCTAACAGCTAATATATACATGAAAACACGAAGTTTTGGGCTCATGATTTTCATTGTACACAGGCTGGATGATACTTTCTTTACTCAGTTCTTTTCAGAGACACATTTTGAGGTAAGGGCACATTTTACTTTAAAGAAATAAAGTAAAACCAGGCCTTGGCTCAGAGTTATGAGATGTTTGCCTTATCGAGAGAACTTATCTAAAACCAAGATTGAAGAGTTTGGCCTTTAAAAGGAGACCTGAAACAATTCATAATGTAAATACTAGCTCTGTAATTATCCCTTTGTTATCAACATCCAATCAATTATATTGACCAATTTGATAAATACAAATCAAATTTTGGTTTTAGTTATCTTATATTCTAGTAGCCCGAATGTATGATTTGGGCTTCAGGGTAGTATTGCAGTTACTTTAAAAATTAAATTTGTTATTTGGTGGCATAAGATAAAGTTACGAATAGTGACAGTACTGGTACCATGTAAGTGGGTTCTACAAGGCTCTGGGTAAAGTACAAATTTAATTTTGGCATTAAGAGAGGTAAAATGATTCAGGGATGTTCAGTAAATTGTGGTATCCTTAAGGTTTTTAAATAACAATCTCATGCCTTCCCCAAAGGTTATTTAGCCTTTTGATTTGGATTGGACTTTGCTTGTTTTTCAGATCAGCTTAGTGTAGTGAGATCAGATCAGTTATTAAAAGAGAGTCTGCAAACACAGAAAACAAACTTACGGTTACTGAAGCGGGGGAGGGGTAAATTTGCAGTATGGGATTAACAGATACACAGCACTATGTATAAAATAGGCAAACAAGAATAACACTGGGAACTATATTCAATATCTTGTAATAACCTATAATGGAAAAGAATCTGAAAGAATATACATGTATAAATGAATCACTTTACTGTACACCTGAAACTAATACAATATTGTAAGTCAACTGTAGTTCAATTAAAAAGTCACCCCACACCATGCAAGGGAATTTTAAATTTGTATAATTCATAGTAATTCAATCACAAATTATTTGTTGTTTTAATGTCTTTTTTCCTATTGCCCACAATTCAGAATTCCCTTGCACAAAAAAAAATAGATTGGCCTAGAGGGCCAATCTGAAGTGATCTGGAGAAAACTATCACATGAGTTTTTTTTTTTTTTCTTTTTGTTACATGAGATTTTTTTAAAATACCGATAAGCTTCTAATCACTTATGGCTTAGGGAATGAGACTATGGAAAGAGAATTTCTGCATAAGATACAGACCCTACAATCTGGTGCATGCAAATAAGATTCATTTTTTTCCAAAATATTATGGCTCATGGCATTCCTAAATTAGGCCTCAAGAAGACTCCTATAGGAAATATTGAAAGGGAAACATTTCCAAAGTTTTTCAGTTAAAGTTTCCAACTCATCCTCAAAATGTATAGCTGAACAAATGTTTAATTTCTCTTTGATATCTTTTTGTGTCAAAGAACTACACATAGATTTTAGGGTCAGAAACCAACTAAACAGCCCTAACAGACCAAGCCTCCCGCTGTGTGACATACCCACAACCCATGTTAGGGGGCTCAGACCTTTTAAGGGAAATGGCCTTAGGAGATTCTTAACATCCTGCATTTTGTTTTCCCCTGCTCCCAACTATTGGGCTTGGAGAGAGACCTGACCCAAGGAAAGCCAGCCTTCATATTGGACAGCAGAGCTTATAAATTGGGCAAATGTTAAGGAAACACTGCCCAAATGGTGCAAGTGATTAACTGAGCCAATCATTCTCTCAGGAGTTTAAACAGAAGATAAAGAAGAAAAATTCAGTTTGTATAAGGAGAGGTGAAATGACGGAATAGCTAAGACACTATAATGGAACACAAGGGCTCTATACCTACACACTATACCTTCAACAACTGGTGAAGCAGTCGCTGAGTCACCAGAGCTGCTGTCAGATGAGTACATCTGTTGTATCTCAAAAATACCCAATCTCAGTGCAGCTTGGCCACACACAGTCAAGACCCCTCTTATTTTCATATGTATCCTTGCAACAAACACCATTACTTAAGAAATCCTTAATGAGGAGATAGCTCTTTCACCCAAAGAGTCTTACTAATTACGTCTGCCCTTCTAGTTAAGACAGAGTGGAGGTGTAATATTACGCTCCTGCCTGTGTTAGCATTGTATTGTCGGAGAACTCTAGACCAGTGGTGCTCAAATTTGAGCATTCATCAGAATCACTTTGGGGACTTGTTAAACCACAGGCTACAGGGCCAGGGTTAAACTCAGGGTTTCTGATTGAGTAGGTCTGGAGTAGGGGCAGAGAATGCATTTCTAGCAAGTTTGCAGGTGAGGCTGAAGTCACTAGTCTGGAAACCATGCTTGAAGAATGACTGCTCTGTCAAAAAATACTTTTACCTGGGCCTCACCCGCAGATATTTGATTTAATTGGTCTGAGTTTGGCCTGAGCATTGGGAGTCCAATCCTTCTGGCTCAGTGTGAGAATCACTCAGAATTCAAGTAGGCTGATGTTATGTGTCAACTTGGCTAGGCGATGGTATCCAGTTTTTGGTCAAATATTATATACTCTAGCTGTTGCTGTGCAGGTATTTCACAGTAGTTGAGGCACGCAGGCTCTAGGGAGCATGGGCTTCAGTAGTTGTGGCTCGCAGGCTCTAGAGCATTGGCTCAGTAGTTGTGGCACACGGGCTTAGTTGCTCTGCAGCATGTGGGATCTTCCCAGACCAGGGATCAAACCCATGTCCCCTGCATTGGCAGGTGGATTCTTAACCACTGTGCCACCAGGGAAGTCCCGAGCCAGTTCCTTAAAATACATCTTTCTCTCTGTATATGTATATGCACATCCTCTTGCTTCCATATCTCTGGAGAACCCTGGCCCCTGGCCAATACAATAGCCTAATTAGTCTCCATTCCAAATTGGTTCCCATAAAGGTCCTGGCTCTAAATCAAAGAGTATACACCTTTCACTAACTTTTTTTTCTATATCTTTCCTTAGAAGAGTCAACGAATATATAGCTGAGTCATTTTTGACTCCTTTCTTCTGTTCATATTATTAAATCCATTTGGTTCCCCCTCGGAACATTCTTGAATCTGCTTTGGGTTTTTTCTTCATTTTTATTTTGTCTCTACCGCTCCAGTTAAAGCTCAGGTGTTTTGCATGCCCCGTGTCAATTCCCCTTTTCGGTGTTAGACTGAAATTTGCCTTTGAGGCATCACCCTTATACTCAGCCCATGTAGTTCAGGTGGAATAGACCTCACATTCTGGTTCCAGGAGTGGGTACATCACCAGCTCCAGCCTTTGAGAGTGCAGCATCTCTGTAGACTTAGTGTCTTAAGGGTGGATATGTGGTTAGCAAGGCCAGTCAAAGCCAATAAACATCAGCTTTGCTGGGACTAGAGAAAAAGGGTTTTTCTATGAGGGCTGCTCAGCTTGTAGATTTAAGACTGGACCTACTGGTGGCTAATTGGGATACCACCTAAGAAGAATCTGCCTTAGAATGAAAACAACATGGGTAAAAGCAGAAGCCAAAGATCAAAACACACAGACAGGATTTGAGTCCCTGGATCCAGTTATGTCTGAAGTCAACCCAGGAATTTTCGGTTACAGGAGACAATCATTTTGTCTTTTATCCTATGATGACATTAAGTGAATACAAGGTGGTGACCAGATGGAGAGTTAGCTCTTTTCATCTGAGGATAAAGACCACCAGAACTCAAGGGTAAAATGGCCTGTTTAAAACTCATGCCCTTGGAACATATGTATATATTTCAAGGAAGGAGAGCAAGCAGCTGTGACCTGCAACCACATCTTTATTCCTCCTCCAAATTCTTGCAGAATCTTCTCACTCTATAGTTCTCATGGACTCAACCTCCTTTAAAAGACAAATGTAGCGTAGACTGTGGTAATTTGCCACTAGGGTCTGAAATTCTATAATAAAAATAAGAGACCTATAATTAAGATATCAGTGTTTGGTATTTTTGTTGGTATTACTTGCTTTTAAGGCACTTAGAGTGTTTGAAAATTACACTGAAGCATTCTCTCTGTAATCCTATGTTCCATAGTTGGAACTCAGTCTGAAGTTAAATGATCAAAAATTTTTAATAGCTGGGTCTGAATTAATTAACTTTGCAGGAAATTAAAGGTAGAGCATTGCCTCAAATTTGTGATTTATAATACACTGCTAGCAAAGTTAGATTTAAGTATTAACAGCTCCAGTTCTTCTTCCCTTCTGCCCTTACAGGCCATTTAATTCTCCGTGGTTGAAGGCAGAATGTGAGGCAGTGGTTCCACCAGACAAAAGAGAACTAACTCAGTATAGTTTTACGTCATCTATATGTCACTTCCAATGATAATAGTGCCAGAAAATTGAATGTATAGTGACTTTCTGATATTTGATAGTATTTTAGATAGCTGGATATTCTTAATCATTTATGGTAGGAATATTTAGATGCTTTCCTCTTTTTTTACATTCTACTATTTTGATGTATTTTTAACTTTTTTTTTAGTTTTGAAATTAGGTAAAACAAAGTATAGATTATCTTTGCCATGAATTTCATAGGTTCACATATTTCTGAGGTTTCTGTTCCCAAACATCTTTGTATGGATATCCTTGATTTCCTTGAAAAAGTATACAGCTCTAAAATTTGGATAATTTAGAGAAATATTTAGTTTGTTAAATCTTTGCTGTTAGCCAAAGCTTTGGTAAAAATAAAGACACTTCAAAAAAAGAAACTGGTTTTATACTTCTACATTGTTGGCTTTTGTGCTTCAAAACTTAAAATAGCTGATTCTATACAATTAATAACTGGGGCAGACCTAATCATGAAATATGAGTTCATACGTAAGAGTCTTAATTCTTAGCATCGAGCTACCTCTGTTAGGTATTATTTCATCTTTCCACCTGGCCTACTTAACTGCTTTTTTTTTTTCAACTATACAATACAGTGTTATTAACAATAGTCACCATGTTTTACATTAGATCCTCAGACCTTAATTCATCTTTTAGCTGAAAGTTTGTACCCTTTTACCAACCTCTCCCTATTTCCTTCCCCCCTGCCCCCCAGCCCCTGGCAACCACTTTTCCACTTTCTGTTTGACTTTTTTTTTTTTTTAATTCCACGTTTAAGTGACACCATGCAGTATTTGTTTTTCTCTATCTGGCTTATTTCACTTAATCTGCTACTTTTATAATTATGATTTAACAGATGAAGAAACTGAGGCTCAAAGAATTTAATAACTTGCCTAAAGTCACATAGCTTATAAATGGAAGAGAGGGAATCAAATGCAGTCTATGTGACACCAAAGTGTGAATGCCAACCTATATTCACTATATTCTTTCTCCGTTCATCTTATGCATGTGAAGTTCTTCCTATTCAGGATGCACTGTAGCTATTTGATTCTGATAGCTTAAGTATTATTATAGTGATTATTATAGTTAGGTATTATTATAGGTTATTTAAGGTGTATACTGAAATTAAAGATTTTACCTACTTCTATCCCCAGCACTCAGCCACCTCCATAAGAATGGATAGAAAATTATTGCCTGGTCAGTTCCAAAATGTCTTTCTGCTTCAATTCTGAGGAGTCACTTTGAAGAGTAAGATATACACCTGATAAGTGATAACAACAGCTTTTCATTGTGTAGTTGGGCACATAACTGAATTGTACTTTTGTTCCAACTTTTAAAAACCCTTTGTATCCATCTCCGTTGTATGATGCCCGTATGTCCAGGAGAGGGCGATGTTTTACTACAAACTTACAGTGAAACGTCCACTTGCTTTAGATAAGGTCTACATTTAGAAACAATTTCTTAAAGTAGAGTTGAAGTGCCATTTGCTTAAGTGGTTTGGGGGAAAAAATGTTTCTTCTAAATATTACGTGGAGAGGAGAAAAATTTCCACCTCATCTTTATATAAATTGTTCTTTCAACTGGAAATCAAACATTCTATTGAAATACGGATTGCAGTGGAACATTCCAGACCTAGACAATATTTAAATTATAAGTATTTATAATCCAGAGAAAAGAACATGGGCTCTGGAGTCAGACAAACTTGTCTGAATGCTGTCTTTACTACTTCCTGGCTTTGTGACTTCAGACAGGTTATTTGGTTTCTAGAGGCCTCCATTTCCTTGCATGTGAAATGTGAATAGTGGTAAGTACCTGATAGAGATATTGTGAGGATTAAATGTTCCAGGTTAATACAGATACATAATAAATGGTAATTTCTTATTCAATAGAAATAGAAGTGCCTGATAAAATGCAGGAGGCCCCAGTAATTTGAATTTTAGATAAGCAACAAATAATTTTTTTGTGTTTACGCCTCATGCAATATTTGGAACATACTTACAGCTACTACATAAAATATACTAAAGGTATCTGTTTATCTGAAATTCAAATTTAACTGAGTGTCCTATGTTCTTATTTGTTAAATTTGGCAATCTGAAACAGAAAACTCTGGCACAAAGGGGAAAAAAATAAAATAAAAATGGCTAGAGACTTTGGTCCAAGACTTTCAGAACTCTATTAGTAAGTCACTTGACATTTCTAGTATCTAGGAAAATTACTATAGGCAGTATTCTAAATTTTTGAATAAGTAACCAATCTGAGCAAAGTTACATGAATTTTTTTTAAGATGAGCCTCGGTCATTTCCATTCTCCACTGCATTAAATATAGGCACATACTACACATTCAATAAATCTTGTTGAGTAAAATATTTTAAAATATAAAAAAGTTAGACTTTAGGGAAGAAATCACGAAGCCAGAGATAAAACTGGTAATGTAGTCTAATAGCTGTGTTTCTGCCTTCTTCCCTTCCTTTTCTTCTCCCTGCCCTCAATGAAAGAAGTCAGCTCCCTCCTTTCTTCTCTGACTGAGGAAGTGAGTTTGGCCATTTAAGAATAGGTTTGGGGAATGAAGGAAGGGAAAAAGGAATAGAAGGAAGGGAAAAAGAAATAAAAGGAAGTGTTTTGTTCACTGTCCTCTGTTTTCTCTTTAGTGGGTAGGAAGTCTGCTGCAGAAGAAGGAAGGCAAAGGCCTAGGGGCTGCAGGAAGTGCAGTGTCCAGAGCCTGGACCCCACCAGGTGATATCCATGGGTGCCGAGGCAGGGCCAAGGTGAGCTGGCTCTGTGGCAACCTGTAGTGAGCTCTCAGGGGACAGGCCAGCACCCCCAGGTGTGCTCTCCCTGCTCTCTCCACTCTGCTTCTCCCTGCTTCCCCTGGGAAATCCGCACCAGGCTGGGCCAAGGGCAGCACCAAAGGGGAGTAGTTGTAGGTCCAGCCACTTTGCCTGTTCTTGGCCTTTGGTCTGGGCCCTCACACCCCAGCACCCAGGAGGTACGATGGCATCGTGACTAAACAACCAGAAAATGTAAATGATGACACTTGTCAGAGGGAAATCACCTCTAAATGACAAACATGGCTGCCACTGGGGCCTACAAATAGAGATTTTGTACAAGGATCTTTGGCACATAACAGCAAAATTTGTGAACTAATTTTCCAATAAGGAGAAAACAGTTGAACAACTAATGGTATAATATTTATGTATCAATATAATGTAACCAAATAAGTTTTTTGCAGAATTTTTAATGATTTGGGGCAATACTCATGACATAGTATTAATTATTTTTTTTAAGGCAGGATACAAAACAAGATAAACAGTACAATTTCAAATTTGTTAAAAAGCAGAAAAGCAGAAAAACAGAATGAGACTCCAAAATGTTAATAGAACTTATCTTTGATTTATGTCATTTTAAAATTTTTTCGATCATATGTTGTACAATTTTCAGATTTCCTATATTGAACACTATCACTCTTATAATAATGATAATATAGCATTACAAAAAGGTAGTGGAAGTCGTTGAGGCTAATGATTTGTAACCCATCCTTGTTACATAGAAGATATAACATCTAGCTCATGGCTTTTGTGGTCAAAGTTGAAGGACTTCGGGCAAGTCTCCTGACAACTCTGACCCTCAGTTTTTGCATCCTTAAAATGGAAATAATTGAATGGGGTGGGGGTGACTTTGTGCAGTTGCTGTGATGATTGAGTGAGGTGATGTATGTAAAACTTTGCTTAGCTTAGCCCAGTCCTTGGTAAAGAGGAGGCATTCCATCAACTATAATAATTATTATTAGGAAGTAGAATAGATGAGTAGTTACCTAATTCTAGCCCTGGCTTCTTTAAGCTTTCCTTCCTTCTTTCCTCCCTCCCTCCCTTCCTTCCTTCCTTCTTTCTTTTCTTCTCCCTTCCTCCCCTCCTTTCTTCCTGCCTTCCTTTAGGCAAAAAAAATAGTTGATATTGACTATATCTCATAAGATTTAACTTTGCTTCTTGTTTCACCCCACCTCAAAAATTTGGAGCAAGGAAATGGACCCCAGACCCTACTGGCAAATGGATTCCCAATGATAAAAAGACAAAGGAAGGAAAGTGTGATTCTTTGGGATTGGGAGAAAAGGACAGCCCACTTGACTGTCAGGGACAGAGTGATTCTGAGCCTGTGTCTATGCACCAAGGAGGGATGGGCCAGCACATGGTCTTTGGGTTCTGGTACATCACAGAGAGGCCCAAAGAAGAGCACAGGTACCAGATCTGGACAGGAGTGAGGATCTCTTGGTTGGGCCGTCCAACTCAACCCTTGCCACTGAGATGTGCAGGGCAGGAGGAAAGGAAATGGAGCCACAGTGTCAGGGATTTAGGTAAATGTTTCATTTGAAACTTCTAAATTGTGTTCTAGGCAGACAGAAACTCCAGAGGTAAAAATAACATTAGCAGAATCCCTTCAGAATAAAACTGGAAATGAAGAGCCCCTGTGAATATCTATGCAACGGCCACCTGAGCAAGTTCTGACCATGGCTGGGTTTACCAAGTGTACTTAACCCTCATGTTGCCCTCACAGTTTCCAACCATATGGCCCAAAGCTCTAACTTTGTTTTTTGGCTGCACTCTGCAGCTTGCGGGATCTTAGTTCCCTGACCAGGGAACGAACCCTGGGCCCTGGACAGTGAAAGTGCAGAGTCCTAACCACTGGACTGCCAGGGAATTCCTGGCCCAAAGCTCTAGAAACTATTTCTCTTACATTCCCCATTAAGGGAAATCCCTCGAGAATTTTCTGAAAAGCAGGGTTTGGAGTGCTCAAAATATAAACAAACAACCCCGAATGTTTTAAATATCTAGAATCAAGGTTAAAGATTGTTTTATTATTTTTTTTAGAGTGTAAGCCTGAGCCAGTCCCATGCTGAGTTGTCATCCTTAAACAGCATTGTGAGCTAGGTGCTTCAGTTGTTTCCGTTTTGCAGACAAAGGGAAACTCCAACTCCATGAGATAGTTTGTTCACTCCTTTGTCTCAGTACCTAGAACACTGGCTGGCATTTAATAAGTGCTCAGCAAGTATTTGTTGAATCAATGAATGAAGTTAATAAATTTGCATAAGCCACCCAGCTGGTAAGGGGCAGAGCTGGGGTCACACCCAGGCTGGCCTCACTACAGAGACTGAGTTCTCAATTTCTGCCTTTGCTTACCTCTTTTTCATTGACTGCTTAAGTCTGGGGAAGAAGACAAGGGCCTGCTGGTGGAGGTACTTCCCTGTATGACATTTAGAGCTGGCACGTCCTTGGGAATGGAGGTAGAGTGATTCCTCCAGGGTCAGTGTTTAGACGTTGCTAATGATCCAGGGCTCCTCTAGTTTGAGAATATGTTTACATATCATCTGTGAAAGCTGAAGGCTTCTATATAATATAGAAGGCTTTCTCCAGGCTTTCTGTAATGCAGAGAGATAAATTATAGGCTGCTTACCAAAACTCTCTAGATACAAGCAAATGTATTTCTAGTATCACTTAGCAATTGCTTGAGAGCTTTGCAAGTCTCTTGAAGACAGGCAGTTGAAGAAGCTTCCCTGAAGAAATTATCAAGATTAGGGCTTGGAAGGTAAATGCAATTCCTATACCTTTTAGACTCTGTCCGTTCTAAGGTGAATAGATTGAATTTGCTTTTCTCTCTGTGATTAACATCAAGCACCCCGTGTTGGTTGAAAAGGTTCATTATCTGGAGAAGAATTTAAAAGGCAGGATGGACAACTTCAATTTAGGTAATTGTTGGATGTGATGGAGTGCTTTTCAAATGGGTCTGCATGGGGCGGGGGTGGAGAGGGGTGTCATCGCTAAGCACTGGAAAGGCTCTCAGAACCCACAGGCAGCAAAGACCTAAATGAAGGAAGCATGACAGATGGGATCAGAAGACTTGAGCTTCAGCTCTGGCTCCATCACTTACTAGCTGGGTGGCCTTAGGCAAAATCACTTTGTGTCTCTGAGGTCAGTTTTGTCATCTGTAAAAGTGGCAATGGCCATGCCTAAATTTTAGGTTGTTGTGACTATCCAGTGAGATGGCTGAAAATGCCTTGTAAATGCTCTTTATAAGACTTGGACCCATCATCACTATGATGATATGATGACCATCGTTACTAAACAAGATTTAAGAGAATTCGAAGATGAATAAGACATTGTATTTCCATCCAGTTTTATAGAACCTGAAATTAATACAATCTTGAGGGCCTCTTTAAGGAAAAGAATACCAAATTATAAATATAAATTAAGTATATTGCCTTGGAAAGGGATTTGCTGGCTTCACAGTAAATGTGCCTCTGCCTCCAGAGAAGTGGTGTAATTGTCGTCAGGAGCATGGACTCAGGGAGGCACACTACCTGGGTTTGAATCCTGGCTTAGCTGTGTGACCTTGGGCAAGTTGCTAAACCTCTCTGTAAGAAGGGTTATTATGAGGCTTAAATAACATAAAATACATAGCAGTATCCACACATAGTAAAAAACATATGTGTTTACCACCATTTTTTTTTTTAATCCCTTCTTTGAAGGATCTTTTCACCTGGGAAAATGGAACAAAACAAGGGCAAATATTACTTGAGACAGAGTGTGGTGAGTGCTGTAAGGAGGTACAATCCATGAGTTCTGGAGAAGAGAAGTCATATCTACTTGGGGTTATCGGGAAAGGCTTCATAAAGGACAAACAGGGAAGGTTTCAAAAGGCAGTGCATTCCAGGCAGAGGAAACAGCCCACACTGGGCTTGGAGGTGAGACTCGGTTGGAGTAACCAAGGTCTATGTTTACAGACTGGAGTGGAAGTAGGAGATGAACCTGAAAGGAGGGTGGGGCCATAGCATGGGGGGTCTTGGGTGCCCAGGTGAGGAGTGGCAGGCAGTGGAGGGGATTAGAGCCTGGGCATTTGAGGAAGATTAACCCAGCAGTGTTCAGCAGGAGGGATGGAGTGGGTTCAGTGCCTGCTAAACATCCAGGCAATAGGTCATGAAGGTAACTGGAGTCCTTCTACATTTACAATCCAATTTGAAATATGCCACCAACAACATTGGGAAGGACAATATTTTCTTTAAAGTCTGAAGAAAGAACTCCTAGTTTGTATTTTTTGCATTTTTCCCGTTCACATGAGTTGCCGAGTTGAGTTTCCCATTCCATTCCATCAAAAAGAAAGGAGGAGGGGATTTTACCTTTGAGAGAATAGAATCGTCACCCATCCCAGCCCAGGCGGGGCCTTGCCCTCATAAGCTCTGATCAAAGGGCTGAGAAGGGCTTCTCTGGCATAGGCAGAGCCTTTCTGCCAGTAAAATCTTTTCCCATCCCCTCTCATTAGCACTAACGTTTTGCAAGACTTCTTTTGCTGTCACATTTTGGGGTACACCTCCTTCAGAAATGAAGCGCTCTCATGCAGCTGCCTGGCATTTAGTTTTCTCCCCAGGCGCCGGGGCTACGGCACAACCTAAACTGCTGCGTGTGGCAGCCCAGCCACCTGGTCAGGGCCTTATTGCAGAGGACATTTGGAGAGCTACTCCCAGGTGTTTCCACCCGTCTGGGAAAGGTAGTTGCGATGTGTCCTCTGGGGATTTTGCCCCCCTGGCATCAGTTGGTCCAGGAGTGGGCATCTGACATCAGCCAAGACAATCAGCATCCTTCCCTGGAGTGTTTAGAACTGAAACGAAGGAAAGGATCAGCCTCCTCTGGTGGGAGCGACAGGATTTGAATACTGGGAGCACCTATCCGTCAGGTTCCCAGGATATGGAAGAAGAGTCTACATAGTAGAGAAGGATTCTCTCCCAGGAAAAAATGAAGTCCTGGTTGAATTTGAGTCCGTTTTCCAATTTTCCCGGAGGATCAGCTCCACCCTTGTTCTTCTCTAGGTTAAGTGTGATGTCCTCTCAGAAAGTTCCTTTGTCTTTTTCCTAAACAATTTTGAGTTAGATTTCTTTCACTTTTGATCAAAGAGTCCTGATTCATATATCCGTGCTCTCACCCTGTGCTCATCAATGCAAGCCTGCTCAACCTGTTTCCCTTCTTCTCGGTGTCCTAAGGGTTGAACAGATAACATCATTACTGCTAAAGAGAGAACCGTGTATTAACTCTTTTTTTAAAATTGGGGTATCATTGTTTTACAATGTTGTGTTAGTTTCTACTGTGTATTAACCCTTAATAATCACAGTCAGCACTTACATACTGCTTTTCAGATTTCAAAATGATTTTTCAATCAGTATTTCCCTTGATCCACATAACACATGCAGAAAGACAAGGCTTATATTTTCTTCCTCATTTTACAGAAGAGAAAACTTAGGCCCAGATCAAGTAATTGACTTTCCCTAGTTCCCTCAGTTATTTTCTGCCAAAACCTAAATTTCAACATGTATTTTTTTCTTCCAAATCCTTTGTACTTTTCCCAATACCTTCTTGCCTTAGAAAGTGATCCAATGCTTAGACCTTGGGATATTGATGAAGGCCAGTGAGGAAGATGGTGAGGTCCAGGGGACCTCATAGTATTCTTATAACGCTTTGGTGAGGCAGCTTTCTGTTCTGCCTACAAGGAAGATGGTGGTGCTGTTGATTCTCTTTGATGAGACCAAAGGAAATGACACAGGGCCAGGACTAGGGTGAGGCAAGTCAGGTGCCAAGGAGGAACAATCTAAGGAGATACCTACTATCAGGGTCATGCCAGGGCTTGCCCTCCTGTAACATCAAAAAGGTCATAGCTGCAAAATTCAGATTCCAGGGGTATGTGAGACACCTCCTGAAATAAAAACACCTCTTCTAGGCTAAGTGATAGGAGGTAGGTTGGGTGGAAGAATCAGATGACCAGGGACTTCCCCGGTGGTCCAGTGGCTAAGACTCCGTGCTCCCAGTGTAGAGGGCCTGGGTTCAGTCCCTAGTCAGGGAATTAGATCCCACGTGCCAGAACTAAGAGTTCGCATGCCGCAACGAAAGACCCCACAGGCCGCAATGTGCAACTAAGACCCGGTGCAGCCAAATACATTAAATGAATATTAAAAAAAAAAAAAGAATCAGATGACCAGGAACAGGCACTGGTAGTTGATTCTATCGTGCCTGGCATCTAGACGTCATTGCCCTCATACTTTTTCTCAGTGCTTGTATGTATACTTGATTCACTTGGCTAAATGCTCTCAAGAAATTTTTTTTTTTTTTTCCACTCACCCTGATGTACAAATGCCCTTAAAAGTAGACTCTTAGGTGAAGGAAAATTACAATCACATTCTGTTGGAAAGCTAGTAAAAGCCAAACAAATACTAAAAATCAATCTTTTTAAGCCTAAATTAGATCTTAGAGATCATCCATTTCAAGTTGGATTTCTGTCACTTTTGACCAAAGAGTCTCAATACTATATCTATAGTCTTAGTCTGCTCTCATTGATCAAAACTTACTTATCCTATGGAGCTGAAGTGGCTTTCTCAAAGTCTACAGCCAGTTAGTGAAAAAGCCTGGATTGGAATCCAGGTCTACTGACACACAGTGTTCAATCCACTACACCATGAATCCTACCCTGAGACCCTGGACTGACAGAGTTATTGTTCAAGCTACAAGAAACTTTTTTTTTTTAACACCTTTATTGGAGTATAATTGCTTTACAATGGTGTGTTAGTTTCTGCTTTATAACAAAGTGAATCAGCTATACATTTACATATATTCCCCATATCTCTTCCCTCTTGTGTCTCCCTTCCACCCTCCCTATCCCACCCCTCTAGGTGGTCACAAAACACTGAGCTGATCTCCCTGTGCTATGTGGCTGCTTCCCACTAGCTATCAGTTTTACATTTGGTAGTGTCTAGTCATTTCATATATGTACACTTAGAACTTTTCTGAGTACTCCTGTATCCATTATTTCATTTCCAACTCACACAAATTTTGTGAATAATTTATACCTATGATAAAGATTTAAAAATCGCATTTACCAAACTATGTGGGAGGCCATACATATCTAAAATTATTTGTTTAATAACCATTCTCTCTTGCCCTGTATTAGTTATCTATTGCTACATAATAAATTACCCTGAAACTTAGCAGCTTAAAATAGCAAACATTTATTACCTCACAGCTTCTGTGGGTTGGGAATCCAGTTGCCACCCACCCAACTGTGTGCCTCTGACTTAAGGTCTCCCCTGAGTTTGCAGTCAAGTGCCAGCTGGGGCTGCAGGCTCATCTGAAAGTTCAAGTGAGGGATGATTCACTTCCAAACTGTCGACAGGATTTGGTTCTTCATGGGCTGTGGGTGAAAGCCTCAGTTCCTTGCTGGCTGTTGGCCAGAGACCACCTTCAGTTACCACATGGCCTCTCCATAGGGCAGGTCACAACATGGCAGCTGGCTTCCCTCAGAGTGAGCCCAGGAGCGAGCAAGACAGAGAAGCTCAAGGCGTAAGCCACACTACTTTGTATAACCTAACCTTGGAATTGACATCCCATGACTTTTGCCATGTTTTATTCATTAGAAAAAAGTCAAGAGGTCCAGCCCACACTTGAAGGGGAGAGATTCCAAAAGGGTGTGACTATCAGGAGACTGAAATCATTGGAGCCATTGTAGAGGCTGCCTAACAAATATCACATGCCCCAAATTAAAATTACACCTTCAAGACACCCAAGGCAAAAGAACTCTAGAGTTAAGTTTATTATCCTTCTGTTTTTAAGAAAAAACATTTTTTCATTGTAAAGCAAAAAGGATTATTCATCCAAAAATTACAGCTGGCAGCTTGTTTGGTATTTTGAAGCCATTGTGCAAAGTGGACACATATCCCAGAGGGATAGCTCTGTGCTGCTGCCCTCCGTCTCTCCCTCTCCTCAGAGCATGCTAATTTCACAGTTTGATTTTTTTTTTTTTTTTTTTTGCACCTGAACCAAAAGTCTTGCCTTCCAGACGCACAAGTGAATGACACTGCCTGCCTGTCAGAAATTGCTACTGACATTTCAATTTTGCTTAATTTTTTTTCTTTCTTTGATAGTATTATGGAGAAAATTTACATTTGAATAAAAAGCAAATAGTGCATGTCTGAGTAAGCATCAGGGAATGTCAAATTGTTTTTTTCCAATTACAACTCTATTTCAAATAGGGTAATGCAATTAAAGGATAATTACTAGAAGCACAAAGCCAAGGTTACGATCAGAAATGGTTACCCTTTCACTTTAAGTCCTGTCTTGCTAAATAAAATATTCCTGAGGGGCAAGTTACTGTTTGAAAATAGAATACACGCATCCAGGAGCAACCAAACACTTGGCAGTGTTGACCAAAACATGTATTTGTGCATAAATACAAGTGTTTAAAAGAGATGAAAAGACACTAAAGGTGAGCCACATTTTCCTTGGCTTTATCACTCTGATTAATAATGTGACAAATTAGCTGTAGGATGCAATATTAATTAACAGTATATTAGTTGCCTTTTATTGCCAATAACATAACAAGCTCTGAAATAGTAGTCAGACTAAACTGCTGACATGGGCTTTTCTGCAAACTGAGCTGTAGCTTGATTTCTCATTTGTCCAAGTGAAGCATCAGCAACCGAGTAAAACCAATTACCTCAAAACCCACCAAGCCCTCGGCAGCAACTTAGTGCATCTGAGCTTTGCCCAAATGTTATTACTTTCAAATTAAAGCCTGGCCTGAGATGGGGCACTGAAGAATTTCTACTGCTGAAAATAATTCAATATGGCAGCCTAGTTGTGTAACACCTTGCGAGCCAAATAGAAAGCAAAGACTCCCTTCAACTTCTAGACATCTTGAATCCATAGCTGTCCACTTCCAGAAGGCAAGCTGGAGGTACAGAAGTCAGATACGAAAAGAGAGGCATTCTCCTGACTCCCTCAAGTGAAAAGGTTGTAGGAAAATATTCAAATTTTCATTTCTGAAAATGAAATTCAAAAGTGTTCATTTTTGAGGTGAAGTCCTGGTTTTGGGTGGAGGACACTTGAGGTAAAAGGATGCAAAGCATAAGGAGGTAAGGGAGTTATTATTTATTATTCAGTTTATTTAGTTACATATTGGGAGTTCCCTCACTATATAGTAAGAAACTCTAGCACAAGCTGCATAGCACAGGGAGATCAGCTCGGTGCTTTGTGTCCACCTAGAGGGGTGGGATGGGGAGGGTGGGAGAGAGACGCAAGAGGGAGGAGATATGAGGATGTGTGTGTATGTATAGCTGATTCACTTTGTTATAAAGCAGAAGCTAACACACCATTGTAAAGCAATTATACTCCAATAAAGATGTTAAAAAAATAAAAAATAAAATTTAAAAAATGAAAAAAAGAAGACAACAAGGATGTGTTCTAATAAATTATGTTAATACACAATGCATGCAAAAAAACCAAAAAACAAAAAACTCTAGCACAAAAATTTACCAGGTCAAGAGAGAAGTTACTGAGTTAACACAGGGTCAGAGGAATTAAAACAATCTGGGCAGGGTGCATTAGAGGCACCTGAAGAAATCTCTGTCCATTTATTTAGTCATTTGTCTCCCCCAACATCCCTTCACTGCTCTGTCTGTCTCTCTCTTTCACACACACCCTCACTCCCATACATGCACAGTCATTTTCTATTCCCTTATCTTGCTTAATTTCTTTCATAGCACTATCCTAAATTACCTTTCAGATAACTTACTCATTCATTCATTCATTTACTTGTTTATTGCCCATATCCCTAGCAAATTGTAAACTCTATGAGGTCAGGGGGTGTGTCTGTCTGTACACACAGCACGTAGTAGACACAGAAATAGTTGAATCGGAGAATGAACCCATTCACTGAACTTACATTTACCAAATACCCAATGTCTAAGTGCAAAGGATTCAAAGATGATGATAGTAAAAACGACCATTCATTGACATTTAGTATGTGCCCTCAATGAGCTAAAGACTTTACATACAATATCTCATTTAATCTCACAACAACCGTGCAAAGTATGCGTTTCTATTATCCTTTTTTTTTTTTTTTTCCAGACAGGAATAGACAGCTCAAAGAGCTTGGCCTACTTAATGCCACACATGTAGAAAGAGGTAAAGTCATGAATTAAATGGGGTTTGCCACTCTGACTCTAGGCATTGTCAAATTCAAAGATGAATAAGATACAAACATCCTCTCTGAGAATCTCACAGTCTCATGACTGGATTTCATTGATGACCCTTTATCTTCAAAGGTCATCATTGCCTTGCATGGCCAGAGGAAGAATCTAGTAATGAGTCCTAGAGAATTGGAGATGGGACATTTGCCATCCTGGGAACTTCAGGAATGTCCTCCCTCCTGGCAGGATCTGGTATTCCATGCTGTTTTGCCTCTGGGTGAGGTCAGATTCTACTAGATGTTCATGAGAGCAGCATGTATTCTCAAAGCCCTAGTTCCAGGTTATGTGAGCCCAGCAGCTGTCAGGGATCTTATTTACTTTTAATAAGTCTAACAAATGAACAATAAATAAGTGATGAGTCTTCTGCCTCAGAGAATCCAGAGAGGGCAGGACCCAGCCAGGTGCATGAGGAAGCCAAACTGTTTCCCAGCATTCATAACTGAATTCTAAACAGCCAACACCAAACTCTGCAGTCAGTTCAGAACACAGAGTTTCTATGTATTTTACAGGTCACAAAACTATTCCTCTCTCTAGCCCGCTGGAATCAAAGAAAGTTCTTCAGCCTATTCATTCCATGAATTTAAAAAAAAAAAAAAGATTAAAAAAGGTCTCCCTCAGTAACAATGCTGTTCATGTCCTTTGACCAGAAAGAGTTAGAGAAAAACTTCAGGATTGATCTGAGGGACCAGGTTCCATTAAAGTGTATTAATGCCAAGGTCTGTGCAATTAGTGAAAAGTCAATTCCCATTACTAGTTAACAGTATTGAATATCTGCTTTCTTTAATAAAAAGCCATGTCCAGTACAAAGAGAATAAATCAATAGGTTGGCTGCATTTAGATCTATTCTGCTTTCGTCTAAAATGCACTGAGAAACTCCCTGTCAGAGCTCCACTGTCTGTCTGCCAAGCTCAGCCTGTGAGCTGGCAGCTGGCCCCAATGTCTTTGCCTGGAATCTTTCATTAGCACTCTCTCGCCTTAACTCTCATTTCTCTAATCAGAAAATTTGAATTTTACCCCGTGCCTAAAAATCCTCTATTTGAGCTTGATCTTGATCTGTCTCTAAATTGGACCTGTTCAGAAAACAAGCCGTGAAGCAGCCATGGACATACCTCTAAACACCAGCATTGTCTATAGCATCAGCCCGCTCTCTGGCTAGGCGAGTGTGGGATGGACACAACCTCTTACAAGGGGCCACAGAATCCCTAGGGCATGAAAGAGTTTGCCCCTTCAGATACCCCCTTTCCGTTATTTTACAGCTGGTTAATCTTTTTGCTGCCAATTTTGGAGGCAGCTGGAATGTTTCAGATTCTCAATTGTGAGGAGCAAAAAAGGATACATCTGTCAAAGTTTACAAGCCCTCTTGGTCCCTAGCACCTTCCCAGAGGAAGGACACTTTCACCTCCCTGCCTCTCTGTAGCTGAGCTGGGCTATTCATCTTATGTGGACCACAAGAAGGAGAAAGCTGTTTAGACACTACTCTCATTATAATGCTTGGCTTATTACAGATGAAAAGAATGCTTTGAAACCCTCTGTCTCTCAGGTACTTGCTGATTATATGTAAGTTACTCTTAAGTTGAAATACTGTACTTCTAGTAAAGTGAATTATGTTCCCCATATTTCATTTTATTCACGAGAATCCTTAGTCTTTGATTGAAAAAGGAGGATTGATATCATTTTGCTTTAGTTCACGTTCACTGTGCAGAATTATTTGATGTTCTTTTTTATCCTTTGGCCCTTATTTTTATCCATTGGTCCTTATTCACTGGTTCAGTATTTCTGTACCATCTCTCCCTTCCCAAGAGTGTACGTTTGGCAGACGGATAGGTTTGGTGGTGATATTGGTTTGGGTCATGGTGTCAGTGGGAGAAGATATTTGAATTCCACTCTTTTCAGGATTCAGCAAATTAGTATAGATTGTTCTGGGGTTTTCAATTAGTTCGAGTCTAATATTCTCCACCCAAGAAGGTAGACATATCTAATGAAGCGGGAGCTGGCCAAAGGCATATATGTTTATTCCTGTTGGAGGGGTGCTTTCATGCCACTTGCTATGACCCTATTCCTGGTGCTAAGGTCTGGTCTGTCATTGCAGATGATTGCAAACCAGGCCCTACACCATGAAACCCAAGAATGATCCCACTACTCTTGTGGATGCTTCCTGAAGCCACTGAAATCATCCACGGTGGTCGGAGAACTCAGGGAGGAGATTTGCTGTGTCACTTCACAGAGCAGCTTGTGAAGTGATAACAGCTGAAGCAAACAGTGGGAATTTATACCATCCTAACACAAGGGTGGGAAGCGTTCAATGGTGAGGAGGCATTTATGGCTACACAAACAGCCAGTTTTTCTTCACATTCAAGGTTATAGATTTTGAAAAGGCAGGTTCATTAGGTGACAAGGGAAGACTTAAAAGCCATCAGACAGGCTGGCCGAGTGCTCCAAATAGCTCGGATGCCTCTGCTGAAGGGACAGTAAGGAATAAGAGACTGAATCAAGGGACCACACATCTTCATCACCCCAAGTGGATGAAGGATGCCCACTCGGCCAGAGACATTGACTGAGTTCCCATTTTGGGATGGAGATCACAAAGTAATGAGCTGGCATTGTCAAGAAATTAATCTAAGATGAAGTAGGATAATGAATGTTGGGAAATGAATAAATGCAGTCCTAAGCAATCTGCCTGTGTGACGTTTATACAGGAAAACTGCCTTTTAAGGAGTTGGCAGTTGTCTTGGGTCCTTTAGCAAATCCTGCTAAGTCTGAAATGAATAGCAGGAGGCAGAACTGGATTAAACAGTTTTATTTTTACAAAACATAAAGAGATGTTTTAAAAGTTTGAAATCCACAGAATTGCCTCAAATGCTGCAAACTTTACGAAACACCAAGCAGCCAACGCTTCCTGCCTTCGGGGGCAGGGGGATGGTCAGAGATACTCCCCACTCTGTAGGTACTCCTAACAACCAGCTTTTACAAGCGAGTCAAGTTGCCAAGGCAGAGCTGGCTGGACAGTTGCTCCATGAAATGAGAACAGAATGGAATAATGCACTCTCACCTTTGAGTTCAAGTGCATGTTGAGATTTTTATCTGAAATGAATTCTTATTAACATCAACTTGGACTAAGGGAGAAAAAAAAAACCGTTCAAGCATGTGTTTATACTTGTTGACATGCTTAAAAGGAACACCTTAAATCTGAGTCATAATACTGGAAGAGAAGACTATTGAAAAATGCATGCCACTGGTACAGTCTTACCAAGAATCCAAGAGACAAGAATTCCAAATCCCCCACGAGACAGGGAAATTTGTTTCAGTGATTTGTCCCGTCACTCTGCAGCCATAAGAACAAGCTATGGTTGAGTGCCTTCACCCCCCCTCACACCACTTTGTTCTTTTAGTTATTGTCTCGTTTCCTCACTCTAATACTTCATTTTCCAATCATTTTAAGGAGAATGAGGAATGGACATACCTTCCATGAATGCTTTAAAATCCTCGTTGCTGGTACGGAGAGAGCAGAGAGAGTTGAGTTCCATGTTCTAAGGAGAGCATTGCATCCATGACAGTGGATGTCACACACACAAACAAGAGGATACAATGAGCCCATCTCCTTGGAGGATGAGGCCAAATTCCTGCAATCAGCTCTCTTTATTAAGCCTGAGCCTCTGCCTTCAGCCAAGTTAGGTCTTTCAGTGGAAATAAGATGGAATTCCCAAATTGGCAAGATTTGGAGCTTGGCTGTATAAGCCCTGTCAACAAGAAGAAGCCAGTTTTTCCCTTTCTCCATCCCCTGGATAGACATGCTTACATTACCTATTCCTTCTTCCATGGTTTCTTTTTCTTTTCTTCCATGGTTTCTTAGCAGAAATTATTTTAAAGAGTACAAAGCAACTATAGCTGATGGCTTCCGATCTCACTAAGAGTAAAAGCAAAATCTCTACAAGGCTCTCATCATCAAGCCACCACCCAACCACTCACCCACCATCTTCATTCCTTCTCCAACATCCTCCAGGCACACTAGCCTACGTGTTCATCCTTGAACACGCCAGGCATGTTCCCGCTTCAGTGCCTTCACACTTGCTGTTCACTCTGTCTGGATCGTGCTAACTGCAGTGTACACATGGTGAAATCTAGTCTTAACTCAAATGTTGCTTTCTCAATAGAGAATTCCTGAGAAACCTTACCTAAAATTTTAACTTCCCCCACCTCCCAAACAATTCTTATCCCCTTCCTAACATATCATATAAATCACTTGTTCATTCTTATTTAATATGTCTCCCCACTTGAATGTAAGCTCCACGAGCACAGTTTTCTATTCACTGTTGTGTCCTCAGTGCCTAGAACAATGTCTGGTAGGTCGTAAGGGCTCAATAAGTACCTGCTGAATGAATAAATGATGAATGAATGCATGAATGAAAGTCAACGATTTATCAAAAGAGATAGCCACCTCTTCTACATTCTCATATAAAGGCCAGGTCCTTTCATTGGGCACTAGAAGCATTAACACCATGATCTTCATTGTAAATGGCTACTAGCTCTTGCCATGTACAAAGCATTATGTGAAATGCCATACACGCACCAACCAACCCTCGTGCTGAGTGTGATCATCCCAGGTTTACAATGAATAAGAGATAATGAGCCAAGGAGATCTGCCCATGTTGGCATATTAGTGTGAAGTGGAGCTCGAATACAAACTGAGGTTTGTCTAACACAGTAGGTCTCAGCCAGAGGGTGATTTTGCCCCTCTGTCCCAGGGGATATTTTACAATGTCTGCAAACACTTTTCACTCTCACACCTGGGGGTTGCTACTGGCATCTAGTGGGTAGATATCAGAGATGCTGCTAAACAGCCCACGGTGCACAGGATAGCAAGCCTCCCCCATAAAGAATTATCCAGCCCAAAAGGGCAATTGGGCAGAGGTTGAGAAACTCTGATCTAACTCCGTAAACAGTTTTTAAGTCACTTTGCAGTTTTTCTGGATTAGTTGCTGGCAGCGGTATAAAAACAGCATCAACACTTTTATAAAACATATATGATGATATTTCTCAAGAGTGCTGAATGTTTTCATACCTTTTGACCCTGCAAACCTATTTCCATAAATCTGGCCTCAGGAAATAATCTGAAATGTGGAAAATGTCCTCAAATATTTATCATGACATTATTTGTAATAGCAAAAAATTGGAAACCATCTAATGTCTGGTAATAAAGGAATCATTAAGTAAACTCTGGAACAGCCACTTGTTGGGACATTAAGTGGCCATTAAAATGATATTTATTAGGGCTTCCCTGGTGGTGCAGTGGTTGAGAATCTGCCTGCCAATGCAGGGGACACGGGTTCAAGCCCTGGTCTGGGAGGATCCCACATGCCGCGGAGCAACTGGGCCTGTGAGCCACAATTACTGAGCCTGCGCGTCTGGAGCCTGTGCTCCGCAACAAGAGAGGCCACGATAATGAGAGGCCTGGGCACCGCGATGAAGAGTGGCTCCCACTTGCCGCAACTAGAGAAAGCCCTCGCACAGAAACGAAGACCCAACACAGCCATAAATAAATTAAATAAATAAATAAAGATACATGAAATTGCTAAAATAAAAAAAAAAATGGGACATGCTCACCATCCGTCCTTTAAAAAAAAATGATATTTATTAAATATTTATAAAGGGATGGGAAAATGCTTACATAGAAATGATAAATTTTAAAAATTAGGTTTCAAAATTATGTGTATGACTCTTTAAAAACTGACCAAAATTACACATACAAAAGAGGTGAAGCAGAAATACACTAAAATATTAATAGTGTTGTAGGACCATGGCTGGTTAACTTTATCTTTCAGTACTTCCAGAATGTGCTATAATAACAATGTATTCATTTTATTATAATTAGGAAAAAATATCATTTAAAAAATAAGGCTTTTTTTCCTCTTCTGAAAAAAAAGAAGGGTAAATAAAGCAACTGTCCCTAAAGTGAACTTCAGACCTGTTGTGGTGATTTTGTCTCTTACATGGATTTATTAACTGTGTTTAATTAGTGTTTATAATTATTCCTTTTAGGTAACTGTCTTCGTTGTAGGAAGAAAGGCTTGGTTAGTTATGTTGTGGTAGCTGGAACTAGCTCCATTTTTGCCAGTTTATATCTACCAAACACATTTTACTCACTCATCTTAAATTTGTTTTCTGTTTTAAAAACATTTAGTTCCATTAGATCAAAGAATTCCTACTCTTAGAACCAGAACTGCTGTCAAGGGAGTTGCTGTTTGGGGACACATAGTGGGGATGTGCACAGTTGGGGTCAGAGACTAAGAGGGCAAGCTCTGAACTTCAACAGGTCTTGATTCAAATCCCAGCTCCACACTCACCAGGGTGTTCTTGAGTGAGATCTTAACCCCTCTGTGCCCTCTCTGTATCCCAAGCCTGTATTTAAAACCACTACAAAAATTCTGTTAGTGCCTGGCAGACTCCACGCTCTTTGAATGCTATGACGTGGGACCATGCACTTGAGAAAATTTGTCCCACAACCAGCCTAGTTCCTCATCCTCATCCTTCACACCACTTTCCAGATGTCTTTAATCTCAAGAAAACTTAAAGCTTAGCCTGTGAAAGTTATGACACAACCTCTGAAAGCCTCATCCAATATGCTGTATCTTTAGACTTTGTCTTAAATTAAACCTGCCTTCATTCTATGGACTGATAGGGGTAAGGCTTGGCTTTCTGGTCAACCTTGGGCTGCAGCCTAGAATGAGTAAGGAGCACAGATAAAGCAGATGCAGAGACAGCATCCTCACTCAGATGGTATTTGGGAAATGAAAGAACAGAGAACTTGGTTATTTAATGAACCCTCAGAGTCTCTGAAATGTAAACATTTTCTTTGTAAAGCCCCGAGACCTCTCTTGTTTCCAACCAGAAGACCTTTATTTCTGCCTCTCCTTCTGTTCTCTCTGCTCTCAACCCCCCTGTTAGATGTTAGATGACTTGTTTGCACAGAGGGACGGAATTTTTTTTTCCAAATTCTTGAGGCGTTAGAAATTTTCTCCCTTATCGATTTTCCACGGACTGGCCCCTCTATTCCCCAATGGCACTGGATTGGTACACACTGCAAACACTGGCTCAGAAACAAAAGGAAAAGCAAGAAGATAGAGATACACACAGACAGCCTCCCTGGCTATTCCCTGTGTGTCCCACTGACAATGCTGTGTAGAAGGGAAATTGTTCTATCAGTGACTGTGTTAGATTCATGACCCCAGCACAACCTTGAATTGGCCTTTAGTTGTCGCTGATGGGAACTGAAGAACAGCGCCTGTCGACATGATTGCTACTCTCCAATGAATCAGAACATACAGGGCGAGGAGCAGCATATTAAACCAGCAACAGAAATATATCACTGTACTTTTATATAGATGTATTGCTTTTGCCCAGGCATAGAAATGATTGGGCCAGCCACTTATTTTTTTTTTCCAAGGGCTATAAATTAAAAATAAGCTAAGGGTTTTTAAATTATGTTCTTTTTTAAAAATCAGGGTAGCTATTTTAAGGCAACAGTCAAATATTTAAGGATCATCTTATATGGATATTTCAGCCACTGTCACTGGGAGGAAAATCAGCCCTTGCTAAGTAACTCAGGTTACTTAACACATGGGCACTAATTTATCATGTGTTGTCATTTACTAATCGATCTTTTTAAAAAGTAAATGTTTCCCATATTTACTTCCCTACCTGCTTTTTTTTTTTTTGAATTTTATTTTATTTATTTTTTTAAACAGCAGGTTCTTATTAGTTATCCATATTAGTGTGTATATGTCAATCCCAATCTCCCAATTCATCCCACCACCACCAGCATTCCCCCCCCCCGCCAATTTCCCCCCTTGGTGTCCATACATTTGTTCTCTACATCTGTGTCTCAATTTCTGCCCTGCAAACTGGTTCATCTGTACCATTTTTCTAGGTTCCATATATTGAAGAAAGTATATTTCACAAATTTAAGTTGTGATTTAAATAGACAACAAGCATATTCACCAGGGTAGAACAAGGTTCTGTAAGAGTCAAGGTGTTCAGAGAAAACTAAGAGCGGGTATCAACGATTCTTATATTTGGGGTTATAAAGGCCCCATTGAGAATATGCTGAAGCCAATGGACCTTCTCTTCACACATGCATGAAGAGAAGGGGCACGCATGCACGCTTGCCCTTACAAGCAAAAATTTTCATTTTGGTTCAAGGACTCACAAACTCTCTGAAGCCCCTCCCTGGAGCCCAGGTTGAGATCTCCTGCCTTTGAGGTTATCATATAAAGCTATAAAGTTGTGACATACGAGGATGCAGTGATCAATTGTGAAGTGTGTCTCAAGTCAATGGTTATTAATAGGTAAAGTGTAGATGTTTGCAAATGATTTACTTTTTAGAAGTATATGTAGTTGAGAAGATTCAATGGTTTTCCTATAAATAGCTTTGCTCTTATTTATCACCATAGCCAATGAGACCTATGTGATCTAGCACCTGTCTACCTCCCTGACATCGACTCTTGCCACTTTTCTCCTCACCCCAAAAGCTCCAACCACAGGGCCTCCTTTCTAATTTCCAGCCTTGGGTCACTTCCATGTTCTAGGTATAGTTTGAATGAGGCCACTGCATCTGTCTTTTCTGGATCTTAAATTCTGTGGAGGGAAACAGACAATAGGCACATGAATACATTTATAAGTTTGATGGTTTCAAGTGTTATGAAGCAATTAAAATAGGATGATGATGGGATAGAGACTGACTTATGGGTAGCCAGGTAAGTCCTCTTTGGGGAGATTTTATCTGAGATGGGAGAAATGAGAAACAGCTGCAGGTCAAAGGAAACATTTTGTAGTAGCAAGTGCAAATGCCCTGAGGCTGAAAAGAACTTGCTGGTTTGGAAGGTCAGAAAGGAGCCTGTGGGGCATCTGATATGTTATATCAAGGAGAAATGTAAATGATCTCTGCTGCTGCCCAACTCATTGATAGGCCATAAGCAGTAATTACAAAATAAGTGCTTTATTTCCTGGAATCATTTTGAGTTTTTGTAAAAATCTAGGTATGAAAGTTGAGGCAATTCAAGATCTAATTTGAGATGGAGTAATATGAGGCCCAGAGAGGTTAAGTAATTTGCCCAGGGTCACACTGCTGGTTAATAAGTTAACTTAGTGGAAGAAACCAAAGGAAAGCCCTGGCGTCTGCATTTGCAGGGTGGTGTTCTTGACCCACACCACTCTGCCTCCCAGGGGTCTTCTTAGAATTTACCAAAGGTTACTTTTTCTTGAAAATTATTCTGGTGTCTGGTTCTATATGCAATTATGATCCAAAGACACACCATCACTATATGTCTTTTTAGCCTTTTTGACTTTTGTTAAAAATCTAGCTCAGGGTTCCTGATTTCTTGGGCTTGTCAGCAGCCAAAGGTGAGCTAAAAATCTCTCACCCCTAACAGGAACCAAACACCACTATCTCCTCTGGGCCAGGCATTGAGATCAGTGAGATTATCATAAGTTCTGGCTGGGCTGCAGATGGGACAGGATGGCCTGCTTCCCATTACTGGATATTCATGTCAAGAAGGATGACCATATGCCCCCGCGCCCTCACCTTGTCCCTTTGGGTCCCCAACAGCAAATGAATTGACAGCAGTCTTTTTCTTTTTTTCTGTTTTGGCCTTGCCGCACGGCTTGTGGGCTCTTAGTTCCCTGACCAGGGATTGAACCTGGGCCCTCGGCACTGAGAGCGTGGAGTCCTACCCACTGGACCGCCAGGAAATTCCCTTGACAACAGTCTTGATTCTAAATAAGTGTGGGAATTCTCTGATATAATAGAATCAAATGATTTTAAAACAGTAGAAAAAAAAATGGAGGTGGACAAGTGAAATATTTTCCGTGATTAAACTGGCAAAGACTAAGCTAATTCCAGCCACTACTACATAACTAATCATCACTGTACTAGTACTGAAAAAATTCCGAGTCTAGCCCAGTCCAATATTGAAATGCCCTTTTAGTAAGAAAGTTTAGAAAAGTGAACCTGGCCCCTTCTCCAGTACCTCTGGTGAAACTCAGGTTCACAATACTCTCCTTCAACATCTAAAATCTGTCTTCTCTCCAGCAAGTCTCTCTCTCCTTTCTCATACTGCTGGGGGGAATGTAAACAAGTCATTTTTTCATGAGCACAATTTGGCTATTAGGTATCAAGAAACTCAAAAGACTATGTAGACTTTGACCCAACAATTGTAATTCTAAGATTTGATCATAGGGAAATCAGAAATACCTGCAAGATTATATGGCAAGATTTATATCACAAGATAGTCACAGCAACGTTATTTATGATAGTGAAATACTGAAAATAATCTAAAGGAGATTGGAATCTCTCAAAATGCTTTTTGTAGAAACTGGTCTCATAATATTCTCCACAAATCCACACATACACATACACATACACACACACACAGGATTCTGTGATTAAATAAGTTTGAGACACACACACTATATCCCTCTTCTAAGGAGTCACAAAGTATATTAGCAAGAATCTTCTCTGAAAAATTCCTGCAATAAAGAAATCTATTTAACAATGTTTAACTCAGGGTTTCTCAAAGTCTTTTGGCCATGGAACCCTTTTATTGCATAATCTTAACATACTCCAGAACTAGGGCACTCCAAAATATACTTCAGGAAATACTAGGTTAAATAAATTTACATAACCATATTATGGAATGCTTTGCTGCTATTTAAAACAATGATAAAGAAGATTGATCCTATGGCATAAGTGCTGAAGATACATTGCTGAGTGAAAAAAAAAAAGCAGATTACATAAAAAAGAATATTTTGTTATCCTAATTTTGGACAATTGTGTGTACAATTATACCAAAATAATGACAGATTTAATCTTTTGGTGATAGAATTACTGATGGTTTTACTTATTTCTTTGTACTTTAAAAATTTTTCCAACTTTTTATTAATAATAGACATTGATTTTTGTATGAGGAAAAAATATTTTAAACTTTTTATTTTTAAATAATTGTAGAGTTACTGCTATAGACTGATTTGTATCTTCCCCAAATGCATATGTTGAAATCTAAACTTCATGGTGATGGCACTAGGAGGTGGGGCCTTTGGGAGATGATTGGGTCATGAGAGTGGAACCTTCATGAATGGGGTTAGGCCTTATAAAAGAGACCCCACAGAGCTTCCTCACCCTTTCTGCCATGTAAGGACACAGCAAAAACGCAGCCATCTCTGAATCAGGCCCTTGCCAGACATTGAATTTGCTAGTGCCTTGATCTTGGACTTGCCATCCTCCAGAACTGTGAGAAATAAATTTCTGTTGTTTATAAGCCATACAGTTTATGGTGTTTTGTTATAGCAGCCTGAACAGACTAAGACAACTACAGAAAAGTTGCAAAAATAGTACAGAGAATTGTCATACACCCTTTACTCAGGTTCCCCTTGTATTGACATCTTGTAAAAAAAAACCACAGTGCAATGATGGAAACCAGGAAACTAACACTGATGGAATATTCATTTGGATTTCACCAGTTTCCCCACTAATATCCTCTTTCTGGTTCAGGATCCATCCCAGAATCCCACACTGAGCTTAGTCATCCTGTCTCCTTAGTCTTCTATGTTCTGTGACAGTTTCTCAGGCTTCCCTTGTCTTTAATGACCTTGACACTTTCAAAGAGTCCTGACTAGTTATTTGTAGAGTGTTCTCCCACGTGAGTTTGTCTGATGTGTCCTCCGGTTAGATTCATGCACTTTTGATATTTTGGTAAAAATGTTCCAGAAGTTGTGTCATGCCCTTCTCAGTGCATCATATCAGGAATTACATGATGTCAGTATATTTTATTACTGGTCTTGTTAACTTTGATCACTTAATAAGTACCTTGAGGGAAGATATTTTGAGACTATGCAAATCCTGTTTCTCATTACACTTTTACCTACTGATTTTAGTATCCATTGGTGATTATTGTCTGTAAAAGTTATCACTGTTGTGTTTTTCCTAATGATTTTCTATTTCCATCATTCCACATTTATTACTTGGAAATCTACTATAAGAAAGATTTGTCCCTTTGCTTCCATTTATTTATATATCAATTATTTTTATATAAATTTGGACTAATGATTATTTTATTCATGAATTATCATTACTATAATTTTTATCCTCAAACCATCCCAGAATCGGCCATTCAGAGCCTCTTTAAGTTCATTCCTGTGTCCTTTTAACATGTTTCCATCCTTTTTTGAGCACTTCATTACTTTCTGGAACACAGAGATATTCCAGAATCAACTCGTGCTTTCCTTTCCCCAGCCCTGGAATCAAATATTTCTCCAAGGTTCTTTTTATTGGAGACACCAAGATCTGTCACATGACGAGCTCACTTCTACCAGGGTATTATTGTTTCTAGGCCCTTTTAGTGGACAGAGCTTGGGAATCTACAAAGTGTGCTCACGCATGCATATAGAAACATTTTTTTTTCATACATACTCATTATATAGACATCTATATACCTACCACCATGATTTCACGCTGATACCTCTGATCCCAGGCAAGCTCTGCAAGTTCCTTCTAGTCTTCCTCCTTTTCTCATTTGTAACCCATTTCTCCAACAGTGGGAAACCCAGCTCTCATGATCCACGATACATTTATTTTTGTTTGTTCAATCCTGGAATATATATAAACAGTTTCAGAATTGCTAGCCCATACCCCTGTGAAAAAATTTAAATTTACCAACTGGAGTAGAATATTTGTATGGAATTCTTTTTGTCTTTAGGTGAATAATAACTAAGTACTGCTTTCCAAAGCTACTTAGGTTAGTTTTTTTTTTAAAGCGAAAAGCTGACACTCACTTTAATTTTATTTAGATATAATTGACATATAACATTTTGTAAGTTTAAGGTGTACAACGTGTTGATTTGCTATATTTACATATTGCGATATGATTATCATGGTAGCATTAGCTAACGTGTCACATAATTATCCCTTCTTCTTTGTGGCGGGAATTAAGATTTAGTCTCTTAGCGGCTTTGAAGTATATGATAATGATACAGTAGTGTTGTATTTAATCTTAGGTTAGTTCTTGTCCTCTCCTCCCCTTTTGGTGTAGTTACAGCTGCCATCCCTCGGTATCTGAGGAAGATTGGTTACAGGACCTGCTGTGGATACCACAATCCAGCCAAGGCTCGAGTTCCATAGTTGGCCCTCTGTATTCATGGACTCAGAGCCCCACATTCGACCAACCACGGATAGTAAAGGTAGTATGTGATCTATGGTTGGTTGTATCCATGGATGCAGAACCCTTGGATACAGAGGGCCGACTGTATATGTGTTGTTAATTTGTCATACAGTTAGGTTCATTTTTATTATTTGTATTCCATTGGGTATCTCCTGACATCCTGGTTGATTTTACCTTTTTAAATTTATTTTAGTGATTCGCTAAATATACCTGAGTCAGAGCTACATATTTAAAAAGATACATTCAGGGAAGTGTCACTCTCCCTCATCCCTGGTACCCGCCCCCGCTTCCATTCCTCATTCTTTCCATCCTGCTCCCAACCACCACCTCTCAGTAACGAATTCTATTAGTTTCTAGTTTATCTTTTCTGTATTTCTTTTGCACAAATGAGCAGATACCTATATATTTTCCTCTGTCTCCTTTCTTACATGAAGGGTAACATGCTATAAATACACTATATACTTTGCTTTTTTTATTTAACAGCATATCTTAGAAATCACTCCAGCTTTTTAAAAACCAGTTACATAGTACTCTGTTGAGTACTGTATGGTACAGAGTACAGAGTACTCTGCATTGTTTATTCAACCACTCCCCTACGTATCAATATCTAAGTTCTCACTAATATTTTGCAGTTACAACCAATGCTGAAATGAATAACCTTGTGCATGTGTCTTTATATATTGTTGGACATATATCTTCAGGATAGATTCCAAGTAAAATTGCTGGGTCAAAAATAAGTGCATATGTAGTTTTGTTAGGCATTGCCAAATTACCCTCAAGAATGGTCGTACCAGTTTGCATTTCCGTCAGCAAGTGTATGAGAATGCTTGTTACTCCATAGTCTTGCCAACAGAATGTGTTGTCTGCTGTTTAATTTTCCCCAATCTAATAGATAGGAAAAAGTATGTAAACTGAGTGTTGGTTTAATTTTTATTTCTCTAATAAAGGTTGGTGGGTTTGAACATATTTTTTGTAAGTTTAAGGGCCATTTTATGGCTTTTTTGTGAATTGTCTGTTTATATCTTTTTTTCATTTTTCTATCATGCTTTTGGTCCTTTATCACTTAATTTTTAAGAGTTCTTTATGTAGTAAGTCGATTTGCCCTTTGTGGTATATGTTGCAAATATTTCCTCCCAGTTTGTTAGTTTTTGTTTTGTTTTGGGGTTCTTTTGAGCTTTTTAATAGGTGTTTCTTGCCCTGCAAAATTTTTATTTAATTTTATAAAACTTATCAAACCTTTCATTTAACCTCTAAACTTTATTATATATTTTTAAATGTGTTGCCTATGCTATACCTGAAAGACTGAGATACTACCTCAGTGCAAAGAAAAGTAAGAACTTACTCTAGGATATTTTAAACCCGAGAGTAAGAAAGTAGAAACCTCAAGGGTCCTATAGTCAGGGAGATTCTGTTCCCACCTAGTTCACTTTCATCCTTTTAGCTGTGAGACTTTTGGCAAAGTATAAAACCTCTTGGAGCCTAGTTTTTCTCATCTGTAAAATGGGGTGGTAAAACCTACTGTGTGCTGTTGTGAGGATTTGAAAGGCTTGTTTCAATGCTTGGAGACATTTTTTATTATTATATACATAATACATCTAATTCTAAATGATAATTTAATAAAATCTCAAGAGATGTACTTGACATTTTATTCTCCATGTTATCTCATCAAGACTCCACCACTTCTATAAGAGCAAAGAACCTGAGAGATTTTAACGGATTCACCTGTACATTCATCAAAATTGTTCTTCTCTTGGCTTTCTGAAGTACTTTATCTTCTGAAATACTATCATGTCTCCATTCTAAATGAATTCAGAGAAACATTATGAGAATGAAGGAGTTAACATCCATAAGGCGCACTGAGCTGGCAGATAAGAGCATCAAAATGAGTTCCAGAAAGGATTCTAATGAACCCAATTTATTATCACCTTATCTCTCCAAAGCCCTTTCCTGCCCCCAGCCCCAAGTTCAAAGTTTTGTGGTCATTCCCGAAGGACATGTATTCTGTAGAACCAGGAACCTTCAGCTGACACTGGTTCTTGTCAGTACCATGAAGGTACTCATTGGAATTCCCCTTGCCAAATGTGCTTTTCCCTCAACAAGCAATTCCTTTTCAGTGTCCCTATGAAATGAAACAGATGCCCATAAGGAAGTCTGATGTCACTCTTGTTTTCAATACCATTCAAAGCAAACACAACCAAGATGAGTCCCCTAATCCTTTGGCAGCTGCACCCAAATTATTTGAACATGATGAAGTTCCCATCTACGAATAAGTTAATTAGGTGGATGTGTGTCTTTATAGAGTACAGATGTCTAGCAGGACAAAAGAAAAAAAAAGTCTAAGGGCTCCATGGATGGGAATGGATTTTTATCTAGTTAACTGATGTTTGTTTTTCTCATGACTTTATTCCCAAGAGGGTGATTTGGACATAGTTGCCCTTCCACCCTTTTACAATTCCTCAGGGCCTCAGGGTCCATGCAACTGATGGAGGGAAAAAAGAGTGGAAGTGACAAGTGAAAGGCAAATAACTTTGACTGCACCTCTTCTATAATCTGGGCAGTATCCTAGCTACTTAGAGATATATTACTTCATTGGTTCTTAGTCAAGAGGGTACCACTCCCAAGTGGCATTTGAAAATTTGTGGAGCCACTTTTTGTTGTCATAATAATTGAAGAGTACTACTGATATTTATGGGGTGGTGTGGTATCATAAAAAATAAATATTTGTTCTTTGTTCATGTTTCCTGGCACAGAGCCACTAAAGCCCTTGGAATCTCCTAAGTGATGAGTGTCCTTTGTATTCTAGTGAGATGATTCTTAGTCAGGGAGTTTGGGGAAAGGTATGGGGGACTTAGATAGCTTCAGGATAGGGTGTGGTTGCCAGAAAGACCAGCCATGATTAGAGGGTTGGAACTTTCAGCCCCACTCCCACTTCTGTGCAGGGAAGAGGGGGCTGGAGATTGAGGTCAATCACCAATGGCCAATGATTAAATTAATTGATGTCTACGTAATAAAACCTCCACAAAACTCCCTAAATAATGGGGTTTGGAGAGCTTCTGAGTTGGTGATCACATATCCATGCTAGAAGGGGGGAATGCTCAGGAAGGGCATGGAAGCTTGGCAGCTCCTGCAACTCCATACCTGGCCATATCTCTTCCATTTGGCTGTTCCTAAGTTGCATCCTTTATAATAAATCTGTAATAGTAAGTATAGCACTTTCCTGAGTTCCGTGAGTCAGTTATTGAACCTGGAGTAGGGAGCTAGTGGTGACTTCCAAGTCTGTAGTCAGTGGGGCAGAAGGGTGGGTAGCTTGGACACTCCATTTGTGGCTACCGTCTGAAGTGGGGACAGTCTTGTGGGTCTGAGCCCTTAACCTGTGGGATCTGCACTAACTCTGGATAGCATCAGAATTGAACTGAAATTTTGGATACCCAGTTGGTGTTGGAGAATTTGTTGTTGGAGATGGAAAAAAACAGCTCAGATGGGGCACAAACATGCATCATGTTAGGCATTCTGCAATGCTTGGAATAGTTCTGCAGAAGGAAGAATTGTCCTGCATCTCACATGACATTCAAAGGGCTCACTGGTGAAAACCTGCTTATAATCATCTGAGTCTAGAACCTGGCTTTATCTTATTTAAAAAGTACGTTTTGCCTAGGTTTTTAAAATATATCTATAACTTTTCAGAAATGCAACTGTAAAGTTAAGTAAACTGAGGGAAGACTGCACTTTATTTTGTGCTATGTGGTACTTGAGTTGCTAGTACAACACACCTGTATTGGTCTGCATTTGACTGTCACATATTATGGTGAAAAATGTAGGTGCAAACATTGGACCATTTTGTTGTATTATCTAGTATAGTTGTACCTGAGCATTTACAAATTATTTTATTATAAATTACTTTCCTTTTGTATCTTCTTTATATCCCGTATGGGAATTTATTGATTTTTTATGTATGTATATAAGTTACGTTATTTATGAATTTTATTTCAGGATAGTAAAGGAGGCATTACAAAATATTTGCAATAAAATTGCAACATTTGTTCTAAGAGGGTTGAGACTCACTGTATCATTTCATCAGCTCCTCACAATGATTTTAAGAGGATATCCTGTTAGCCCCATTTTGTAGATGGAGGCATTGGAGATCAGAGTGGTTAAGTCTTTTGCCCAGACTCACACAGCCAGTAAATGGCAAAGCCAGGATTCAAACGGTTTCTGTCTGATCCTGAAGCCCTAAATTTAATGGAAATAAGAGGACAAAGGACAGAAGGATAGATTAAGGAAAAAGGATAGAGAAGGCAAAAAAAAGAGAAGAAAAAGTATAGAGAATAAAAAAGATGCAAAGTAATTTTCATTTCAATTGTTAAACGCTGCTGAGTAATCTAAATACATGTAAAAGTTTCTCAGTGAGAAATATTATTTGATGTCTTCTATATATAACATATGTTAAAAAATGCTGAGGATACAAAAGTAGTTTTTTAAGTGTAAGACACAACCCTATCCTTGAGAAACTCATAGATGGGAAGATAACATACATTTATTTAAAACAAACGAGCAAAAGAACAAGCAACACAGTCCAGTATACATACATTAAGTACAAAAGGAGAGGGGCAGTGTCATCTCTTCATCGAAATGCAGGGCCGAGTTTCTAGATAGCCTTTCTCTTCTCGTGCTGCATTCAGGGGATGGGAAACTAATTGGTTATATGCTCAATGAAAACTTCATATCACAGGCACACACACTTTTCCCCCCTAAGTAAAGCTGATTCTGAGGTTTATCCTGGGTTTATGAGACACAACTTACTGCCAGTTTTCTCTTTCCAGAGCTGATGCCTTGGGGTCACCTGGATTTTTACTGGAAGAAAATACCACAGCCCCCAAAGCAAAGATCAATCGAGTTGTCAGTAAATGCATCACGTTTTGTGCCATGTCCCAAAGCCACAGCCACCACAGCGTGGATGCGTGGCCCACTTCCTGATCCTGTCTGATGCCACTGTTTTTCTGCCATTCTCACTCCTCACTGGCCCTAGGACCAGTCTTAAGGGGAACTGCTGTCTTTTTATCCCAGGGAAGTTATTTCTTTTTCAGGACTCACAGGCAGAGGCAGGTTTCTGTGTTTGCTAAAGAAGCTTAAGATTCAGAGCCCCTCATTTGCACAGGTTCCTCCTAAGATCCAGGGAGGGGGCCAATCATATGTTCCCATGGTCACAAGTTTTAATAACATCCGCAAAAGTAAGATATTGTAATTATAATTGGTTAAGGCCACTGTCTTCATGTGGGCTTCCCCTCCCTCCCAGGCCCCTTTGTCAGGAGGGTGTTGGAGTAGTGACTGTAGTTTTAGCTCCAGCTAAGGAGAGTTTGAGATAGGGATACATTTAGTTTGGGTGTAGTGGGATATACCTTTGCGGTTTGCACTCATTTCTTTTTGTGTGTTTCTTTTCCTTTATTTATTTATTATTTACATATTTATTTATATAAAATTTTAAAATTGGGATGTAATAGATATATAACATTACATTACTTTCAGGTATATAACATAATGATTCTACATATGTGTATGTTGTAAAATGATCACTCACTTCTATATACAGTTAAGTATGGCTAGTTGTACTGGGATAACAATGGCTTCTCGGAATCTGCCTTTCACTGATTATACTGCTCACCTATCATCAAGTGTGTCATGAAGATACAGGCCAGTGGCTGTATGGCACTCTCAAAATGTCATACATACGGTGCCCGGCATCAGCCGTTTATAGGTAAAGTAGAGAAACAAGGTGTGAAAGAGCCAGGAGTTGGTCCATGAAAAATTCTTCCAAATCTTAGAGCTCATATACAAAAGAAACTTGTAGAGGCTTTCCCAAATTTGACAACAATCCTAAAAATGTACTGATGTTACCCATCACAACTGGTGTAGCTGAAAGAAATCTTTCCTAGTCTATCAAAAATGAAAGACAAATTTTGATGTGAGGAAAGATTGAATTATCTTTCTCTTCTTTCCCTTAGAAAGTGATATTACAAAATTGTTGTCAAATAAAGAGTTATTCAGAATATTGATCCCCCAAAATGCAAGGAACAAAGAAGTATTAGAGAAGTAAAGGTTCTGAACACCCCAATTCCAGTGTGTCGCAGGGTTTTTCCAAGTAATTCTCAGATACCACCAGGGTGTCCTACAAGTCAACTCAATTCTGACACTATCTACCTGGAGATAGCATCAGATCCCACAGATTAAGGGCTCAGCTCCACAAGACTGCCTCCCACTTCAGATGCCAGTCACAAGTCCAAGTGGTCACCTAGGCTTCTGACCTGCTGGCTGTAGATTGGAGATTCCCACAACCTCATTCTTGGGTTTGATTAATCTGCTAGAGCAGCTCACAGAACTCAGAGAAAGACTTTACTTTCTAGATTACTGGTTTATCATGAACAGATGGAACTCCAAAACAGCCAGATGGAAGAGATACACAGGCAAGGCATGGAGAAGGGGCACAGAGCTTCCATGCCCTCTCAAGGGTGCACCATTCTCCCCAAATCTCTACACGTTCACCAACCTGGAAGCTCTTTGAACCCTGTCTTTTTGAGTTTTTATGTAGGCTTCATTACATAGGCATTATTGATTAAATCATGGGCCATTGGCAATTGATTCAACTTCCACTCCCTCCCCTCTCCCCTCCCCAGAGGCAGGGGGATGGGACTGAAAGTTCCAACCCTCTAATCATGTGGTTTGTTCTCCTGCCAACCAGCCCCCATCCTTAGGTGCATTCCAAAAGTCATCTCATAATATAATAAAACACACCTTTACCTTTCTCATCACTGAGGAGATTCTGAGGCTTTTAGGGGCTCTGTGCCAGGAATGGGGATGTAGACCAAATATATATTTCTTACTATAAATCACAATGTCACAGAGGTGTGTTGGGCAATTAATTAATACAATTATTATGCTCTTTTTCTGGCTTTGTGATGTTTGGATTATTATCAGCTTTTTAAAATGTGTAATTTCTTGAGATTTATTTTCTTATTCAAAATAAATATCTACTTTTGTACCTAACTTTGTATTAATAATTTTGTATCACTTTTATGAAAGAGGGCCTCTGAAATTGTATAAGCTTCAGGTCTTACAAGACTTGGATTTATCCCGGCTGGCTTAGTTATTTTCAAAGTGTTGTTATGCAAAGATGATTTGTTTCATAGGGTACCAGAGGGTCAGAAATTTAATTGATGGTGAGAGTAGCAGGAGAACAGATTTCAGGTCAATTTAAGAAGAATATTTTAATATTCAGAGCCTTCCAAAGATGAAGAGGGAAATCATGAGGAGTAGTGAGTTCCATGAGAGTGGAGATATTTAAGTAAAAGCTTCACCATCACTTGACATGGCTATTGTCGTGTGGGCCCAAGCTTGGAAGCCCATTTGGGCATAATGAATTTTCAGATATACTTTGATGCCTAGAGTTTCTGCTTCTTCCTTTCTGTTGTACCCATGGCCCCCTTCTTATGCCCTCACACTGCTTTCACAGTAGACTCTTACTTTCTGTCCAAGTAATGAGGACAGACAACAAGGATCATGAAAATCTTTTTATGAAGAGGAACTGAGGGCTCAGAAGTGAGGTTAATGGCCTGGCATGTTCAGCCGTCAAGAGGGAATCCACTGCAGACAGTTTCTAGAAACACCTTCTACAAGCTTCCCAAAGACCTAATCACATCCTAAAGGAAAGGCCCAGCTTCTCACTAAAGGTGGAGGCAGTTGCTTTGCCATTAACCTTTTCAAGGGGTCACTTCCACACCATGCACCCGACACGCCACCCAGAAAATGTAACTGAACATCAGTTTTGCTTTTCGTCTTGCTTAACTGTTTTAAATGTCCTTGAACTGCATTTCTCCACCAGGCTTAATGTTATGGATTGTGGATTACATTTACTGCTCAGCACTTCTTACTCAATCCTGGACAATGGCAGACCTACTGAGTTGTTAACTCACACAGTCGGCATTACTGTCTGAGAGTCGTTATACCAAATGACTGTAGCAGAGAACAATTAACACCTGGCCTTAGTGAGGCCCAGTGAAATCAGCACTTTGGTTCTTCTTTTCCACCCAGCAAAAACCCAGGGGGAATGTATGCATAATGACTTGGGTTAACTGTCCTTATCTTCCAGAGAGTTCAGATTACTACTCCAGCCTTCCTAGCTGCCTTATCTTGGAAAATTATATTTGAAAGCTGCAGGATGGCCACTTCTCCCTTCTTACAGGCAGGTTATAGAATTCCAGAGAAAGATGTGAGTTCTTCCCAGTCACACAGAAAGTCAGGTGGTTGCTCCGTTTTTGTTTTTTTTTTTCGTACTAGCACAAGTCACTTGGTTAAGAGATTTTCAAAAAGTTGTTGTGGAAGCTACAAAAAGCTTTAGAATCATAGACTCTTAAAGTTGAAAGGGACCTTAAAAGTTATTTAGTATTTGCATCTCTACACCTTGAACATCTTCTCAAATAAAGATGACTAGAACCTGCTGCAGGTATGACGTCCCCCTGAAGCTACTTTATCTCCTGATCAGGATGAGAACTCCACTCCTGTCAGATAGATGAGCCCAGGAGAGGGGAGCACAGTGGGTACAACTGGCCTCTGAAGGGCACTGGAAATCATTGCTAAAGGGTTCGCAGGTCAGTGTTAATAACTTCGTGAACTTTTCTGGGTCTTTTTCTCATTTTGTCAGCCCTATTCAGTGTAGATTGCTCTGTGCAAGTCTGACATGTGTTGGGACGCTCAGGTTCAGAATGTCAGCAGTTCTATCTAGGAGGAGGACAGCCTGCAGCTGCTGAGAGTAGGGAGAAAATTCCGAAATGTCCTCTCCTGATTCACTCAGCCGTCCCTCCCACCACTCCCTTGAAGGGGAGGTTGACAAATTCCCGATATCAAAACCAGCTGTCAGAACAACATAGGGTAAAACTGTCCTCGTCAAAGGCACCAATTAATTCACTGACTGTCAATGCTAGGATAATTGATAGACTCCACAATCTGGCTGAGTAATGAAAGTCGAAGGCATTGCTAAGTCCATGTCACCTCCTAACAGGTCTGGGAGTGGAACTAGGGTTGTCAGAGCTGGACGATATCAATAAGCCTCTGCAAAAATTAAAGCTTCATTTTTAAAAGTCTGTGTGTAGGCAGGGGGAAGGAGGCTTCCTAATCAACTCGATCTTTTACTGTGGAACAAGAAGTTCCCAAGACTATTATCAGAAAATGCTAACACGGCAGATAGGTAAACATTCTACTGGTTTATTCTGAGGTTTGTTTGCATGTAGGCAGCTCCCTGCTTGGGGATGCTGTTTCAGACTGCAGTAGCCTGGATCTTTCTGCATTACTTACTCACTTTGTTAAAAGTAGAAAATAGAAGTCTGCATCAACAGAAGTCTAGCCAAGAGATGTGGTAGGAAATATTCTTTATTCTTAAGACGGGATAATCCAGTGACTATCATGCAATGTGAATATTCTCATGACTAGAGATCTTTGCTGAACCTATGATGATGTAATATAGAACACTGTGGAATTCCAGGTGACAGTCACAATTAGATAGTTCTGGCAGGGGGAACCAGGGAAATTAAACATCTGAGAGACCCCCTAGGAAAGCAAAGGGTCATTTCCAAGGAGGTCAGCTAAGAAGGGGCAGTAGGTACAATAGGTCTAAATAGACAAGATGTCAACTATAAGGGTCACAAGATCTATATCTGAGAGCAAGGTTGAACTCTGATCTGCTCATTCTAACATTGCTGTATGTTTCTTATACCGATTTATACTCTTTGGTGAACATGGAACATACTTAGCCCAAAGGTAATAGTAATAACAATAATACAATTTACTGAGCACTTATTATGTTCAAATACTTTGCTTAGATTTTATTTTATTTTTTTAAACATCTTTATTGGAGTATAATTGCTTTACAATGGTGTGTTAGTTTCTGCTTTATAACAAAGTGAATCAGCTATACATATACATATATCCCCATATCTCCTCCCTCTTACGTCTCCCTCCCATCCTCCCTATACCACCCCTCTAGGTGGTCACAAAGCACCGAGCTGATCTCCCTGTGCTATGTGGCTGCTTTCCACTAGCTATCTATTTTACATTTGGTAGTGTGTATATGTCCATGCCACTCTCTCACTTCGTCCCAACTTACTCTTCCCCCTCCCCGTGTCCTCAAGTCCATTCTCTATGTCTGCATCTTTATTCCTGTCCTGCCCTTAGGTTCTTCAGAACCTTTTTTTTTTTTTTTTTTTAGATTCCATATATATGTGTTAGTATACAGTATTTGTTTTTCTCTTTCTGACTTACTTCACTCTGTATGACAGACTCTAGGTCCATCCACCTCACTACAAATAACTCAGTTTCGTTTCTTTTTTTGGCTGAGTAATATTCCATTGTGTATATGTGCCACATCTTCTTTATCCATTCATCTGTCGATGGACACTTAGGTTGCTTCCACGTCCTGGCTATTGTAAATAGAGCTGCAATGAACATTGTGGTACAGGACGCTTTTTGAATTACAGTTTTCTCAGGGTATATGCCCAGTAGTGGCACTGTTGGGTTGTATGATAGTTCTATTTTTAGTTTTTTAAGGAACCTCCATACTGTTCTCCATAGTGGCTGTATCAATTTACATTCCCACCGACAGTGCAAGGGGGTTCCTTTTTTTCCACACTCTCTCCAGCATTTATTGTTTGTAGATTTTTTGATGATGGCCATTCTGACTGGTGTGAGGTGGTACCTCATTGTGGTTTTGATTTGCATTTCTCTAATGATTAGTGATGTTGAGCATCCTTTCATGTGTTTGTTGGCAATCTGTATATCTTCTTTGGAGAAATGTCTATTTAGGTCTTCTGCCCATTTTCGGATTGGGTTGTTTGTTTTTTTGATACTGAGCTACATGAGCTGCTTGTATATTTTGGAGATTAATCCTTTGTCAGTTGCTTCATTTGCAAATATTTTCTCCCATTCTGAGAGTTGTCTTTTCGTCTTATTTATGTTTTCCTTTGCAGTGCAAAAGCTTTTAAGTTTCATTAGGTCCCATTTGATTATTTTTGTTTTTATTTCCATTTCTCAAGGACATGGGTCAAAAAGATCTTGCTATCCTTTATGTCATAGTGTGTTCTGCCTATGTTTTCCTCTAAGAGTTTTTTAGTGTTTGGCCTCACATTTAGGTCTTTAATCCATTTTGAGTTTATTTTTGTGTATGGTGTTAGGGAGTGTTCTAATTTCATTCTTTGACATGTAGCTGTCTAGTTTTCCCAGCACCATTTATTGAAGAGCCTTGTATTTTCTCCATTGTATATTCTTGCCTCCTTTATCAAAAATAAGGTGACCATATGTGTGTGGGTTTATCTCTGGGCTTTCTATCCTGTTCCATTGATCTATATTTCTGTTTCTGTGTCAGTACCATACTGTCCTGATTACTGTAGCTTTGTAGTATAGTCTTAAGTCCGGGAGCCTGATTCCTCCAGCTCCAGTTTTTCTTTCTCAAGATTGCTTTTGCTATTCGGGGTCTTTTGTGTTTCCATACAAATTGTGAAATTTTTTGTTCTAGTTCTGTGAGAAATGCCATTGGTAGTTTGATAGGGATTGCATTGAATCTGTAGATTGCTTTGGGTAGTATAGTCATTTTCACAATGTTGATTCTTCCAATCCAAGAACATGGTATATCTCTCCATCTGTTTGTATCATCTTTAATTTCTTTCATCAGTGTCTTATAGTTTTCTGCATACAGGTCTTTTGTCTCCTTAGGTAGGTTTATTCCTAGGTATTTTATTCTTTTTGTTGCAATGGTAAATGAGAGTGTTTCCTTAATTTCTCTTTCAGATTTTTCATCATTAGTTTATAGGAATGCAAGGGATTTCTGTGCATTAATTTTGTATCCTGAAACTTTACCAAATTCATTGATTAGCTCTAGTAGTTTTCTGGTAGCATCTTTAGGATTCTCCATGTATAGAATCATGTCATCTGCAAACAGTGACAGCTTTACTTCTTCTTTTCCGATTTGGAATCCTTTCAGTTATTTTTCTTCTCTGATGGCTGTGGCTAACACTTCCAAAACAATGTTGAATAATAGTGGTGAGAGTGGGCAACGTTGTCTTGTTCCTGATCTTAGTGGAAACGGTTTCAGTTTTTCACCACTGAGAATGATGTTGGCTGTGGATTTGTCATATAGGGCCTTTATAATGTTGAGGTAAGTTCCCTCTATGCCTACTTTCTGGAGGGTTTTTATCATAAATGGGTGTTGAATTTTGTCAAAAGCTTTTTCTGCATCTACTGACATTATCATATGGCTTTTATCGTTCAATTTGTTAATATGGTGTATCATATTGATTGATTTGAATATATTGAAGAAGCCTTGCTTTCCTGGGGTAAACCCCACTTAATCATGGTGTATGATCCTTTTCATGTGCTGTTGGATTCTGTTTGCTAGTGTTTTGTTGAGGATTTTTGCATCTATGTTCATCAGTGATATTGGCCTGTAGTTTTCTTTTTTTGTGACATCTTTGTCTGGTTTTGGTATCAGGGTGATGGTGACCTCATAGAATGAGTTTGGGAGTGTTCCTCTCTTTGCTATATTTTGGAAGGGATTGAGAAGGATAGGTGTTAGCTCTTCTCTAAATGTTTGATAGAATTTGCCTGTGAGCCATCTGGTCCTGGGCTTTTGTTTGTTGGGAGATTTTTCATCACAGTTTCAATTTCAGTGTTTGTGATTGGTCTGTTTATATTTTCTATTTCTTCCTGCTTCAGTCTCGGAAAGTTGTGCTTTTCTGAGATTTTCTCCATTTCTTCCAGGTTGTCCATTTTATTGGCATATAGTTGCTTGTAGTAACCTCTCATGATCTTTTGCATTTCTGTGTGTCAGTTACTTCTCCTTTTTCATTTCTAATTCTGTTGATTTGAGTCTTCTCCCTTTTTTTTCCTGATGAGTCTGGCTAATGTTTTATCAATTTTGTTTATCTTCTCAAAGAACCAGCTTTTGGTTTTATTGATCTTTGCTATCGTTTCCTTCATTTCTTTATCATTTATTTCTGATCTGATCTTTATGATTTCTTTCCTTCTGCTAACTTTGGGGTTTTTTTTTTGTTCTTCTTTCTCTAATTGCTTTAGGTGTAAGGTTAAGTTGTTTATTTGAGATGTTTCTTGCTCCTTGAGGTAGGATTGTATTGCTATAAACTTCCCTCTTAGAACTGCTTTTGCTACATCCCATAGGTTTTCGGTCAGCGTGTTTTCATTGTCATTTGTTTCTAGGTATTTTTTGATTTCCTCTTTGATTTCTTCAGTGATCTCTTTGTTATTTAGTAGTGTATTCTTTAGCCTCCATGTGTTTGTATTTTTTACAGATTATTTCTTGTAATTGATATCTAGTCTCGTAGCGCTGTGGTCAGAAAAGATACTTGATGCGATTTCAATTTTCTTAAATTAACCAAGGCTTCTTTTGTGACCCAAGTTATGATCTATCCTGGAAAATGTTCCATGAGCACTTGACATGAAAGTGTATTCTGTTGTTTTTGGATGGAATGTCCTATAAATATCAATTAAATCCATCTTGTTTAATGTATTATTTAAAGCTTGTGTTTCCTTATTTATTTTCATTTTGGATGATCTGTCCATTGGTGAAAGTGGGGTGTTAAAGTCCCCTACTATGATTGTGTTACTGTCAAGTTCCCCTTTTCTGGCTGCTAGCATTTGCCTTATGTATTGAGGTGCTCCTATGTTGGGTGCATAAATAATTACAATTGTTATATCTTCTTCTTGGATTGATCCCTTGATCATTATGTAGTGTCCTTCTTTGTCTCTTGTAATAGTCTTTATTTTAAAGTCTATTTTGTCTGATATGAGAATTGGTACTCCAGCTTTCTTTTGATTTCCATTTGCATGGAATATCTTTTTCCATCCCCTCACTTTCAGTCTGTATGTGTCCCTAGGTCTGAAGTGGGTCTCTTGTAGACAGCATATATACGGGTCTTGTTTTTGTATCCATTCAGCCATTCTATGTCTTTTGGTTGGAACACTTAATCCATTTACATTTAAGGTAGTTATCGATATGTATGTTCCTATAACAATTTTCTTAATTGTTTTGCATTTGTTATTGTAGGTCTTTTCTGTCTCTTGTGTTTCCTGCCTAGAGAAGTTCCTTTAGCATTTGTTGTAAAGCTGGTTTGGTGGTGCTGAATTCTCTTAGCTTTTGCTTGTCTGTAAAGGTTTTAATTTCTCCATCGAATCTGAATGAGTTCCTTGCTTGGTAGAGTAATCTTGGTTGTTGGGTTTTCCCCTTCATCACTTTAAATATGTCCTGCCACTCCCTTCTGGCTTGCAGAGTTTCTGCTGAAAGATCAGCTGTTAACCTTATGGGGATTCTCTTGTATGTTATTTGTTGTTTTTCTCTTGCTGCTTTTAATATTTTTTCTTGGTATTTAATTTTTGATAGTTTGATTAATATGTGTCTTGGCGTGTTTCTCCTTGGATTTATCCTGTATGGGACTCTCTGCGCTTCCTGGACTTGATTGACTATTTCGGTTCCCATATTAGGGAAGTTTTCAACTATAATCTCTTCAAATATTTTCTCAGTCCCTTTCTTTTTCTCTTCTTCTTCTGGGACCCCTATAATTTGAATGTTGGTGTGTTTAATGTTGTCCCAGAGGTCTCTGAGACTGTCCTCAAATCTTTTCATTTTTTTTTTTTTTTTTTTTTTTTATTCTGCTCTGTGGTAGTTATTTCCACTATTTTATCTTCCAGGTCACTTATCCGTTCTTCTGCCTCAGTTATTCTGCTATTGATTCCTTCTAGAGAATTTTTAATTTCATTTATTGTGTTGTTCATCATTTTTTGTTTGCTCTTTAGTTCTTCTAGATCCTTGTTAAACATTTCTTGTATTTTCTCCATTCTATTTCCAAGATTTTGGATCATCTTTACTATCATTACTCTGAATTCTTTTTCAGGTAGACTGCCTATTACCTCTTCATTTGTTTGGTCTGGTGGGTTTTTTACCTTGCTCCTTCATCTGCTGTGTGTTTCTTTGTCTTCTCATTTCACTTAACTTAACCCTGTGTTTGGCGTCTCTTTTTCCCAGGCTGTGGGTTCGTAGTTCCAGTTGTTTTTGGTGTCTTTCCCCAGTGGCTAATGTTAGTTCAGTGGGTTGTGTAGGCTTCCCAGTGGCGGGGACTGGTGTCTGTGTTCTGGGGCATGAGGCTGGATCTTGTCTTTCTGGTGGGCAGGACTGCATCTGGTGGTGTTTGTTTGGGTGTCTGTGAACTTATTATGATTTTAGGCAGCCTCTCTGCTAATGGGTGGGGTTGTGTTCCTGTCTTGCTAGTTGTTTGGCCTAGGGTGTCCAGCACTGTAGCTTGCTGGCTGTTGGGTGGAGCTAGGTCTTAGCGTTGAGATGGAGATCTTCGCTGTTTGGTGTTACGTGGAGCCGGGAGGTCTCTGGTGGACCAATGTCCTGAACTCGGCTCTCCCACCTCAGAGGCACATGCCTGACACACAGTCAGAGCATGAAGACCCTATCAGCCACACGGCTCAGAAGAAAAGGGAGAAAAAAAGAAAGAAAGAAAAAAATAAAATAAAGTTATTAAAATAAAAAATAAAAAAATTATTAAAAATAAAAAAATTAAAAAGTAGTTAAAAAAGAAAAAAAAAAAGAAAGAAAGAAAGAAGAGAGCAACCAAACCAAAAAGCCAATCAACCAATGATAACAGGCAGTAGAAACTATACTAAAAAAAAAAAAAAAAATGGACAGACAAAACCTTAGGACAAACGGTAAAAGCAAAGCTATACAGACAAAATCACACAAAGAAGCATACATTCACAAAAAGAGAAAAAGGAAAAAAAAAAAAAATATATATATATAAAGGAAGAGAGCAACCAAATCATTATCCATTAAACTCTAATTACTAAAGTAAGATAAACATAAAACCAGAAACAAATTATGTGCAGAAAGTAAACCCCAAGTCTACAGTTGCTCCCAAAGTCCACTGCCTCAATTTTGGGCTGATTCGTTGTCTATTCAGGTATTCCAGAGATGTGCAGGGCACATCAAGTTGATTGTGGAGATTTAATCAGCTGCTCCTGAGGCTGCTGGGAGAAATTTCCCTTTCTCTTCTTTGTTTGCACAGCTCCTGGGGTTCAGCTTTGGATTTGGACCCGCCTCTGCGTGTAGGTCACCTGACGGCGTCTGTTCTTCGCTCAGACAGGACGGAGTTAAAGGAGCAGCTGATTCGGGGGCTCTGGCTCACTCAGGCGGCGGGGAGGGAGGGGTACGGATGCGGGGCGAGCCTGCAGCGGCGGAGGCCGGCATGACATTGCACCAGCCTGAGGCGCGCCGTGCGTTCTCCTGGGGAAGTTGTCCCCGGATCACGGGAGCCTGGCAGTGGCGCACTGCACAGGCTCCCGGGAGGGGAGGTGTGGAGAGTAACCTGTGCTCGCACACAGGCTTCTTGGTGGCGGCAGCAGCAGCCTTAGCGTCTCATGCCCGTCTCTGGGGTCCGCGCTGATCGCCGCGGCTCGCACCCGTCTCTGGAGCTCGTTTAAGCGGTGCTCTGAATCCCCTCTCCTCGCGCAGCAGGAAACGAAGAGGCAAGAAAAAGTCTCTTGCCTCTTCGGCAGCTCCAGACTTTTTCCCAGACTCCCTCCCGGCTAGCTGTGGCGCACTAGCCCCCTTCAGACTGTGTTCACACCGCCAACCCCAGTCCTCTCCCTGCGATCCGACCAAAGCCCAAGCCTCAGCTCCCAGCCCCGCCTGCCCCGGCGGGTGAGCAGACAAGCCTCTCGGGCTGGTGAGTGCTGCTCGGCGCCAAGCCTCCGTGTGGGAATCTCTCCGCTTTGCCCTCTGCACCCCTGTGGCTGTGCTCTCCTCCGTGGCTCCGAAGCTCCCCTCCTCTGCCACCCGCCATCTCCGCCCGCGAAGGGGCTTCCTAGTGTGTGGAAACCTTTCCTCCTTCACAGCTCCCTTCCCGAGGTACAGGTCCCGTCCCTATTCTTTTGCCTCTGTTTTTTCCTTTTTCTTTTGCCCTACCCAGGTACGTGGGGAGTTTCTTGCCTTTTGGGAAGTCTGAGGTCTTCTGCCAGTGTTCAGTAGGTGTTCTGCAGGAGTTGTTCCACATATAGATGTATTTCTGATGTATTTGTGGGGAGGAAGGTGATCTCCATGTCTTACTCCTCCACCATCTTGAAGGTCTCTCTCTGCTTAGATTTTAAGTATATTATCTCATTTAATTCTCACAACAACCTTATGAGGCAAATTAAATTAAAAAAACATTTTTAATGTTCATAGACTTCTAGCCTAAACAGAAAGACACCTGTGATCTTCATCTCAATTTCCCCCCATTCCTCCCTCTCACAGTGGTAGGAGTCTTTCTTGCTGGTAGAGGGGCTAAACACGGATCTAGTTAATAAGATGCTGATAGAGAGAGAAGAGAGAAGGGTGGGAGAATGCCTGTTGATGGTGATGGGAGGCAGTGAGGTTTAGTTTTTCAGGAGTATTTGAGGAGAGAGGCTTGGAACAGCTGCAGAGAGTAAATTAAGTGGGTGGGAGAGTATAAATATTGAATAAACATTGTTGTAAACCAAGTATTTAAATCCTTTATCATGTCCTTTGAAGGAGCCCAGCAAAAACCAGAATATCTTTTCAACTACTTCTGGGCTGTTGAAATCAGTGCTTAGTATATGTGACATTACTCTGAGCTAGAACTACATGATCTCTGAGTTCATTAAGGATTAGGGTATAAATATTACTCATGGATAGATAAGGATATTGGACCTCAAAGAAATTACATAATTGACCCAAAGCTTTCAGAACATTTTGTGGAACTGTGTGATTTAGCATCCCAGATGAAACTACCCATTTTTGCTTTCCTACGCATGCCATCCTGGTACTGTTCCATGTTCAAGGATTTTGCTTGGCCAATTACACCAATTTCCTTCAAAGCCTCAATTCAGAACTTAACTGCTTCTCTCTCGGTAATAATACTACTTTCGAACATTGAGTACTTCCAGTGTGACAGGCTATATGCCAAACACTTGACTTGCATGCTCTCACCTAATCCTCACCTAAGCCCCTGAGGTGTAGGTATCATTATCTCCAGGATATAGGAGAGAAAACTGAGACTTCGGGAATTTAAGGCACTTGCCCAAGGTTGCAAAACTAGTGTACACCCGAACCTGAAGTTGAACCCAGTTCTGCTGAACAGCAAGCCTCTGCCTCCCTCCTTTACTTTAGGGTTGTTTTTGATGCTCCAGGTAAATGCAAATTGTTGCTCCTGGGAGCAGGAGAATCTTAAATCTTGCTCAGAAACACTCTAGGCATCTTTCTCACCTTGGCCTGTTTGCTTTCCAATTGTTTGGGTGGCCACACCATTTGAATAATCTGTGTACTCAGAGGAGAGAAAATCGAGCAAAAGAGTGAGCAGTGAATCCCAGACAGGCTGGGGCGCTAGGGATTAGCTTCCTTGGAGCAGCCTGATTGATAAACTGGGATTTGTCTAGGCAGGCAGTCTTCAGTTTGGATTTGTCAGGATCAGGAAGCTTTGTTTTCTTCTGTAGTAATGTGAGCCTCGGGATGAGTTCAGTGTAATGTTTGTTCACCTTGACTATGATCTTTAAAATCACGACCATGTTTCTCCAGCCACCCACCTAAGAAAACCCAGAGATAGATTTGTGTTGTGTCTTCCAGTGGAAATCGTTTCTCTTGAAATGTAAAACATTTTTCCTCCTTTCTATACTTCATCTTGAGTAAAGTTATTTAATGAAAAAAAAAAAAAGATATGAAGTAAGAAAGGAAAAGGAAAGAAAGGAAGAAAGGTCCTATCCTGATTTTTGCCCTGAGACCAAAGTCCTTGTATCAATGCAAAATAAATATTTGGTGCCCAGTAGAATTATCTCTCCTCTTCTCCCCCATCACCCCAATTCAAGAGGCTTTCATTTCATTTCATTTTATTTTTACATTGACCAACTAAAGCTGTCATGTTCGGGAGCTAAATGTGTTATCCTCCGTGGGCATCACATCCATCAATTAATGTTTCTGCCTTCTGTGCTAAAGGAAGTATCTCCAAGTTCATCTTGGTGAATTTTTCTCTCTACCTCATTACCCAAGCTAGATACAGCAGAGACTTTTCATGTTTAATGGCGACCATCTTACACACATTCTGATTCTTTTGAATGCACACGTGCTTATTTATAGGGGCCCGTGAACATCCCATCGATTATTTTTGCATTAAAAACACTTAAATTACAACAGCCGTACAAGTCCCTTGTAAAATAAAATCAAACATTATAGAAGTGTTTTTAAAAAGTGAAAACCCTCGAAGAGAATTTCTTTCCAATGCACAATCATAATCAAATCACACTATTCATATACTACTGCAATTTGATTTTTTTTACTTCCTTTTTTCAAATCTGAATACATAGTAATAAGATGGTCATTAATAACTGATAGTTTTCTTTATACCACTTATTACTAATAAAACTTACATTTTGAGAGTGCGTTTAACTTTTACAGCACATTCACATATAATTTCTTAATTGCTCCTTAGATGGACCTACGAGGTTTTATTAGAGGAGACCCTGAGTCACTAAGATTCCTAAGGTAAATTCCTTATGTATTTCTCTGTGTTTACTTGCTTATTTTCTGGCTCTCTCAGTTGAATGCAGATTTCATGAGGGCAAGAGACCCTGTCTGTCTATGTCATGCCTGATTCTCTCTGGTAGATTTTAAGTTGTCAATAAATATATGTGTAAAAATAAATAAATAATTTATTCTAAATATCTCTATCTTCTGGATAACTGACAGTTTGGATTTTTAAAAATCTAAATGAATTTTTTGCTGAAATGTATAAAAGGCTTTCTTGCCTTTATAAAGAGGGCGTATTGTCCATAATCTAGCTATTTCTTGGGAGTACAAGATCATCATTGTATGGTTGACTATTACTCTGTTGTATATTTTACCACTCTGATTTTAAGGCTCAAGATGTACCAGGCTCTCTGCCTCTACCCTAACTCACCTAGGCATTTATTTAATTCTGTTTGAATTCTTGAGTTTTCTGACCAAAAAAAAAATAGCTACAATTGATAGCATCCATTTTATTTCAGCAAACGTCTGTATTGAGTGCCTGGTATATGCAAGATGTAATAATGATTACAAAATACAGTGACACAGTCCCAGTACACAGTGATCATGGCATCATATGTCCTTGATGACAGTACACAGAAATCCTTCTCATTTTGAACCCACTTCTGCTCTGTAATGCTATGTAGTGAGTTTAGGAATCAGTAACCAAGTGTGTTAGCAATGTATGTGAAGTATGAGAAAGCAGGTATAGAAAGGAGTCTCCTATTTGGACTGTCAGGAGATTTTGTATGTAGGTTAAGTGATATCTAGTCCGATGTTTATGGAGGATTTTTTTAATTACATCTGATTCTCAATTATGTTTAGGAGACCCAAGTTTTGTTTGTTTGTTTTGTAGAGGAAGTATTAATCTAGACCCATACGATAGAAATGAAACCGAGGCCCGAAAGAATAAATATCTTGTCTAAGTTTGCGTTGCTAGTTAGAAGCAGAGTCAGAACCAAACTTTACCTTTCTTGACTGCTAATTCTATATATTTCCCACCAGACCACAGACTCACAAGAAATTGTAACAGAATAACAAAGCATACAAGTAAACCTTGTATGCATCTCTGTGTAATATTCCCAGAGCTTTCCAAAATGAGGGACAAGAGCCACTTACCTTCTTCCCTATGAAGCAGCTGTCCTATGTGAGTCTCCTCATATCAAATCATAGAAGAACAAAGAGTTGAGGAAAGTTTTGCAATATGTGTGTAAGGGACAGGGACTTAGGAAAAACAGCCACAGACATGGTAGTCAATTCAAAAGATAATCAGATGTTATCACTTGCTCTTCTCGAAATCTTAAGCTTTTACATTTGCCCTGGGTATTAATTTAAGTGGAGCAAAAGTCCCAGACCAGTAGGAAATGCGATGTCAATATAGTTTAACTTCATATGAACTTGTCCTCAGTACAAGCTTTTCTCGGGCTTCTTGTTGATGTGAGTTTCTAGATCCGGGTCTCTGGCGGCTCAGGCCTCCTCTTGTCCTGGCTTTCTGAATTTTTGTGATAGGCTGTGGCATCTGTGTTGACTGGTGCTGTGAGGGCTCTTCATGCAAGTGCACTGACGCTGAACACAGTAGCCAGAAGGACCTCCCCAACATACAAATTAAATCATGTAATTCGACTACTGAAAACCTTCCACTGTCTTCCTATGGCAATTAGAATGAAATCCTACATTGAAATTTAGTAAGAGAGTAGAACTTAAATGTTCTCACCTATATATATATATATATATATATATATATATATATATATATATATATATATATGTGTGTGTGTGTATATATATATATATATGTGCATATATATATAATATATTATATATATATATAGATGTGTTAATTAACAAGTTGGGAGGAATCCTTTCATAATGTAAATATCTCAAATCACAATATAGACACTTTAAATGTCTTACAATTTAATTTGTCAATTATACTTCAATAAAGCTGAAAAAAAAAAAAAAGAATGAAATCCTAACCCCTGCGGGGCCTCCAAGGACTTTGATCATTCGGCACTTGTCACTTCCCCTCCCTTGCTCCCCACCCACCTGCTCTGGCCACACTGGCCTTTTTTTTTTGCATCTCTCTTACTAGAAGCTCTGCACTTGCTGTTCCCTCCGCCTGAGCACTTTTCTCCCAGATCTTCATGAGGCTGCTTCATTCTCATCACTTAGGTCTTCACTCAACTGTCTTCTCATCAGAGACTTGTCTAGGGCTACCGTCCTCCAGGTCACTCACCCACCTCACCACACCCTGCCAATCCACTTGTAGTCCATGACTTGGTTATTTTCTTCATAGGGCTTATCACAATTTGAAATTCTTTTTCAAATGTACATTTTATTTTCTTTCTTCCCCAAAGAAATATGAGTTCCCTAGAGGCAAGGACTTTTAAATTCTCATTTACTGCTGTTTTCCCAAAGCTTAGAACAGTGCCTAACACATAGTAGGGGCTTAGAATTTGGTTGTCAAATGAATGAATAAGTGAATGAACAGAGCACAGATTAGATAAACTTTAGTAACTCTCATCACTGCTTAAGTACTTAGTCCTGCTCTCAAGCTCATTCACAGCAGTCAGGCCCTTCTGACTGAGTGTGCTAGATGCACAGTCAATATTTCTTGCCCACATTCATACCAGTAGGATCATTAGAGAAGCCATGGTAATAAATGTGTTTACAGGTCATACATAATGACAACAAATGCAATAATAATACCACATCATCATCATCATCATCACAGTGACACTTACTGAGCACATGCCAAATGTTGGACACTACACTTGTCTCACATTTATTTCTGACCCTCAAAACAGTTCTGCAAAGAAAGTGATAGAATTCGTGTTTTGCAGAATAGGAAAACCAGGGCTCACATTCCTTATGTCTCAAACTTATTTGCAGACTCCCTTATTCCTCTCAGCATGCTTATCAATGCTTATTAATAAACTCCTCCTCTGAGCAGATATTCTGCCAGGGACCCAGGACAAAAGAGGCTCTCGGGGAGGGATAGGGAATGAGAGTAGTCCCAGGGCTGCTGACCACAAGGGGCTGAAGAGACACTGTCCCCATGCTCGGCTCCAGCCAGAAAAGGAACTGAGCTGTGGGATGGAGGAGGGTGTGGGAATGACCCACGTCACAACAAAGGGTGAATTAATTTCCTGTTCAGGGGGAAATACTCAGAAGCTTGCTAAGCATGCCAGCTTCTTTGGGATTCCGAGGTGCACTATCCCATCCGCTTTCCAGCAGAGCCCCGCGTGCAACAGAAATTTTCACGGTAACCCCCTTCTCCACAGCCCTCCACGCCATTGCACTCCACGGTCACCCCGTGACAGTGATACCCTAATAACAGGCAAATGCCCAAGCTTGGCCCTTTCAGAGTTCAGAAGTGGGGACCAGCGGGGGAGGGGCGGTCATGTCGTGTCCTTGGCAGATGCCAGACATGGACGTGGGGGGAGGGCTTTGTGGGAGGAAGGTGGGAGCCTGGGTGTGCCCAGCTGGAAGCTGCCCGTAATTTAACACTCGCAGATGGAGACTGAGGGTGATATGATACCCCCAGCTGTCTGCCACTGCCGCCTTCAAGGGCCCCCCTCGGCTGCCTGGGACTCGGGATGCTTTGGGAAGGGCCCCGCGCGGCTGGGGGCGGCCTAATAAAGCAGCTGGTCTATTAGAAGATAAGCTTTGTGGAGAATCACACAATCATTCCGAATCCCCCTAATCCCAAACTTTATTGCCCTAGATAATAAGCTTTGGTGGCGACGCTCCATTGAAATATGGAATTGTCTGCAGGCTGGAGGCACCTGCTGTGTCACTCAGCTCCCGGCAAGCAACTGCCGAGCACAATTCAGAGGCAGGTGCACAGCGTCGCCTCGGCTCCCGCAGGGAAGGGGGACAGCCAAGGGGGCCGGCGCTGCTCCCATGGAGGACTCCAAATGCCGTGCCCAGGAGGCCCGGCTTAGGCCTGAGAATTTCTCTCTGAGGCTTGTGCGTTAAGCTGTTTGGGGGACTTGGGAGAGAAGGAGCAGGAGGGGGCATTTGGAGATGCTGGGGCTTAGAGGAGGGACCAGCTCCATCTGCAGACCTCGGTGCTCAGCGGCTGGACAGTCGCTCCCTTCCTCCTGCCGCTCGTTCCTGCAGCTGCCTAAGCCCTCCTTGGCACAGGCTGTTTCCTCCTGCCCCCTTACCTGCATGCCCACCTGGTGAGCATCCCTGAGCCCTCCTCTGTGATGCCTCCTGTGCCCCCACCAAGGAGATTTATGTGTCTTCTGTGCGCCTCTGGAGTCCTGGATTCATGTCAGGAGTGTAGCCCAAACATTAATTAATCAAATCATCAATTAATTACTTCTATGCCTGTCTCCTCCACTAGATTGGGAGTCTTCAAGGGCAGGGACAAGATCCCCTGAAGATGCTCAGATCTTGAAGAAGCTCAAAAGATTTAACAAAAAAGAAAAAAGAAGACTAGAAGCAACCTAAATGCACATAAAATGGAATCTTATGTGGCCACTGAAAATACTGAGGCAGATCTACACATACAAAGAATGAAGTCCAAAGCGTATTGTTAAGAGAAAAGAATGCAAGGTACCAGTGCCAAGAATGTTATCTTATGTTAAAAATAATAATGGTGGTATAAGAGCTGCCTCTGGGCAGAGTACTTGGAAAAGGGTTATGATGGGTGGAAAGGAGACTGATTTCACACTTTAAACTCCTTTGTAAAACTGAAATTTTTAGCATGCATGAATATTACCTTTTAAAAAGGTAGAGACAAATACACTTGCACATGTAGAAAGGTATTTGTTGAATGCAGGAATAAGCAAGAAGTTCATGCTCAGGTTGGTCTTACTTCTCTTATTCGTTGCCCAAACATGATCTAGAACAATGGGATGTGTCTGCCCAAAGGTGTTTGCAACAGATAAAGGAAACGTACCATGTGAGTTCCCTCCACACTTGTGGGCTGGAACAGGAATTTGTCAGCTGCCATCAATGAGCTGAGAAGCTATGGATGAGAAGTTTAGAGGATGCAATACAGGAATTCAATGCCTCCTCCAGAATGTACAACTGTGGGTGAGAAGAAATCAAGGGGGGCATTAAATGAACCTCTGTCTGACGAATAATAAATCTGGCAGGGAACATCTTTAAAGAAAACTGTCAGTTTTTCCTCATTGTCCTGATTAGGACAAAAGTGTTCAAATTCTCCTTGGTAACATATTCTTTTTTGTTTCTTCCTTCCTCCCCTCCTCTCTTCCTCTCCCTCCCTCAACCACGGTTATAGATGCCCTTTCTACAAGGTCTGCCCTCCCTCAGATGAACATGACCTAAATTATTTGGCTCCCTCTCTGATGGTGTATTGATTACTTCCCCATTCCCATAAACAACCCCTTGGCACTTCTCCAGGGGACTGGCTGCGCTAGATTAAATTAAGAGCAATCTTGGCTTTTAGCAGGGCCTTTCCACCAAGCAGTTGCCTTGCGGGAGTGATTCATGAGTTTAGTTTATGATCCTAATGGCCTCCAGTAAGGCTGACCCCTTCCTCCAACATAGCCTTTAGCCTACATGGACTGGATTTGGAGACCCTTGATTAAGGTTGGGTATATTCCCAAATACGAGAGAGAGTGTGAGAAAAAACATGGTGTGTGGTCACTTGCAGAACCAAACTGAGAGCTGAGCTCCACTCAGGCAGAAGTGGCTAATCCTCATTTTTGAAAATGGCATCTGGGGCATCGCCGAGTCTCTGTGGGTTAATGTGGCAGAAAGAGCTCTTTGTGGTCCCCCTGCTAAGCTGCTATGCCTGTTTTGCTTCTATGTTTTCATAAAATGTGTGGCTGTGGTTATGATTCTGACAGTCAGAAATTCAGGAGCTCGCTGCTTCCTTTCCTCAGGAGGGATTTAGGCTTAAAATAAGTCTCAATTAGCTAATGAAGAATTAAATTGTCCTTACTGGCTTCATCTTTGTACCCCATCATGCACTGTGTCCCCACAATCCTGCTTCTCTAGAAAACACTCTGTTGCTTTTCTATGGCCTTTCTGCTGAATTTGGTTGCCTTGACCTGCCTCAAGAAGCCTCTGATTGGCTGAGCCAGGTGATTGCCTGTTTGGTAACTAACTTGGGTAGATAAGGCGCCCTTAGTTTTAGGAACTCCTCAATTAATCTTCTCCCGGGGCTTCCCTGGTGGCGCAGTGGTTAAAAATCCATCTGCCAATGCAAGGGACACGGGTTCGAGCCCTGGTCTGGGAAGATCCCACAGGCCATGGAGCAATTAAGCCCGTGCGCCACAACTACTGAAGCCCACGCACCTAGAGCCCATGCTCTGCAACAAGAGAAGCCACCACAATGAGAAGCCTGCACACCGCAAGGAAGAGTAGCCCCTGCTCGCCGCAACTAGAGAAAGCCCGCGTGCAGTAAGGAAGACCCAACGCAGCTAAAAAAAAAAAAAAAAAAAAATCTTCTCCCCAAGGACAAGATAGTATAACTCAGCCAGAGTTTGGGGCATCAGGGTAGAACTTAAAGACCAAATACAGAGTTCTCAGGTCCATCAGCATGCAAAATGCCCAAGATACTCAAGATCATCAGGGACCCCAGATCATATACCTTTTGGAAGAAACATCCTGTATCATTGATTCAAGCATAATGGTCCACATTAAGTGTATTTTGTATGTAAGCATTGAAATGTAGGCAACTAACTTGGCAGATTATTACATTTGCATTCAATGAAATATTAATTTTGATTTTTAGCTTTCCTTTAAAATATTGGTACAATATTTTCTCCAGATCTCAAATATCATCAGTCTAGTATTCCGGGTGCCCTGCCTGTGCTGCTCAAAGGATAAAAGAGGCCTGAAACCATCCCATGTTCTCTGGAGGAATTTATGGTAGTGGAGGCAGCCTCCTGGAGAGCATCGTTTTCATTGATTACACAGTGGCAGCCTCTGGAGTGATCCAGAGAAGAGTGTTAACCAAGGATACACCCTTCCAGTGCTCTGAACTTCAAAGGAGCACTGTTTCAGTCAGTCTTTGCTGTGTGACAAACCACCCCCAAAAGCGGCTTAAAACAATGATTATTTTTTCATGATTCTTTGAATTGGCTCCAAGCTTGCCCTGCCCGTTTTGCCGGGGTTCACTCAAGCAGCTGCCTTCAGCTGGAGGGTCAGCGGGGCTCAAGGTCAGGATGGCAGGCACCCCTGGGCTGTGTGGTCGTGGGTGCTGGCTGTGGGCTGGGGTGCCTCACTTCTCTCCCACTTGGCCTCTCATTATCCAGTCGTCTAGATCAGCTTCGTTGTGTGGTGGCCTCAGGACAGCACTCAAAGAGGGTGGAAGCAGACGGGTTAGAGCAAGTCATAACACCACCCAGGTTGAAGGAGGTGGAGAAATAGACTCTCCTCCAGGATGGGGAAGCATGTGGAATTATAGTGCAAAGGGGCCTGGACACTGGAATGGAAGGAATTCGCAGTCATTAAACAGCATACCACAGTGATGCCACAGAAGGATTGCAGGTCCCAGAAGCGAGAGAGAAGAGAATGTCTAGAGCCTTCAAAGAAGCTGGGGCATTGGGTCTGACCCACAGGCCTTGTGGCTTTTGGGCCCCGCTCCCTTTATAGAGCGGCTTCCCCGTGGAGGGTAGCTTTGCAGCATTATGGCCAAGCAGCTTGAGACACAAAGGCTAAAGAGGCACCAGTTTCACATGTGGTCATTTTGCCCTTTCTCTCGCAGGGCTCATACACTCTGCAGTGATGTTGCCAATCAGCCCCTAGATTCCTCACGAGAGATCTGGGATGGGTGCTTAACTCTATCAGTCAGGGTAGGGGAAAAGGAAAACATATTGCCTGAATGAAACAGCAGGTAGGAGTAGATTCTCAAATCAAAATGCCTGGGTTTGAAACCTGGCTCTACCACATACTGGCTGTGCTACATGAACAAGAGACGTAAACTCTCTAAGCCTCAGCTTCCTTCTCTGTAAAGTGGGATGATTATTAAATCTTCTTTTATTTTTAATTATGTATGTATGTGTGTTGTGTGTAGATTTAATGAGATCGTGGCATTTGGCTTTAATATCTGGCATATGTTGTCCTAAATATTAGTTCTCATTATTTTCCAAAGACACAGAATTCAAAGGAAAAAGAGTTGTCTGAAATGAGTATCTTAATATATATTCGTAGAATCTAAAAGAACAAAGAAAAATTCGACCTGCCCAGTTACCCTGACATTTAAAGCCCTGTTGCTGTGCTTTAATGTGGGCCAGCAGGTAGTGAGAAAGTGTCCAGGTACTTAGTCAAACCAATCTGGGTTCTCATCTTGGCTCTGCCAGTTACCGTGTAATCTTGAGCAAAATACCTAACTCTCTCAGTTTCCTCATCTGCAAAGTACATGTAATAATAGCATATACAATTACATCATACACAATTACATCAAAGGAGTAGATGTGAGAATTAAGGTAAACTTATGTGAAGCAACTGGCAATACAGTAGGCATTCGAAATATATTAGTTCTCTTCCCTCGACTTTTTGAATTTCTAATTTCTCACTTGAGTTCAAATAACAAATTCAACAATATTTTTGGGGCACTGGTCTGTAGAGGATAGGACTTGACTCTAACCATTTTTTTGTTTATTTGACTTTGGGGCCTTTGCCAGAAGCCACAAAAAGAAGAAGCCTCCCGTCTCTTCAAATGTCAAGTGTGTTTCTGTCCTTGCTGACTGTTCTCACTGTTCTGTCCCTTTAAGGAAAAGACCCTGAACAAGCAGCTAAAGGCTTGAGTTAATACTAAAGGCTGTGAGTTTTGCAGTTCTACTGAACTCTGCATGACCCTCGCAGACAATAATTGCTTTAACATAGGGTTAGGCAACAGCAACAAACTTGTCTAAAAATAAACCAGGGCTTAAAATACAACTTAACCTGGGAGATTTAAGTAGGTAAAGAAGATGGCTTCTCTCCGGAATTGCTTCTTGATTAATCACCCCATCTGAGGCCGATGGAAAAATGACAGTTTTCAAACAGGGCTTTAAATGTCTCCCGCTCTACTTTTTCACACTGGCAGGAAGCCAGTCCCTGTAAGCCATTGGTTCTTAAAGGGGACGGGTTCCCTTGGATTTTCCTGAGCTGCAGCCCAGCAAGAGTGTGGGATAGTAATGGCTGATGGGAGGGAATTTTCATGCTCCCCACTTAAGGTTTGCTCATCTTCAAAGCAACCACTGAGCCTTGGAAAAGAGAAGAAGCAATATTAAGGGATATTTTCAGCTTTGCTCTGGGCTTAAGGCAAACAGGCTTCAATATGTCCACTAGCTTCTTTCCAGTCACATTATCCACTATCTTGCTATCTATACTGGGTTTCTGGCTTTATTGACTTAGCCATAGTCTGCCCTCTGTCCCTCCTGCTGACCTCTGTCAACCCTAGGGTTCTTCCCAGGCTCCCCTTCTCTGAACATCCACGCCTTGAGTTTGGGAAACTTCAACCTGCAGTCAATCTGGGGATCACCTCCCATCTACAGTCGTTTCTCTTTCTCAGGTTAATTATGAACCATCTGGGCTGCAGTCTTGACACTCCACCACACCTGTTGAGTACCCACAGCATCACTGAAAGCTACTAGTGGTCAGTCTCCTCTCCTCTGTGTCTTTGCTAATGGACAAATGGATTTCTGCTCTCACCACACGCTGGACATAGACTCTGTGGTCTTTAGGTGACTTTGGCTTTATCAGCTAGGCCTAAAGCATACCTCCAACTGACAGGAGTTCCATCTTTGGCCTTGGGTAAGAGATTTTTTTTTTACCCAAGATAGATTTCTTCTTGACCTCAAGCCAAATAAGCTCTGTACAGGGATGGGTTGGCTTGGTGGTTGTCACATTGCGTTCCTCATCCAAACCCTAGGGTTCTGCAAAGGATTCTCTGGGAACCTCCCACCTGGTTTTAAGGAGAGTGGTTCTCCCCTGACCAGTCTTGTGTACTGGACTGGAGCTCCATCTAAGATTGCTCTTTCTGTCTGCAACACTCATCCCAAGATATTTGCATAGCTTGCTCCTTCTCTTCCTTTGTGTCTGTGATTGAATTGTTCTCCACAACCACCCCATATAAAGTGGCAACACTACCTCCCCCAATTTCCTATTTCTCTTATCATAGTATTTATACCATCTGACATACCATATAGTTATTACTTACGGTGATTCAAGCTCCCGTGAGTGTTCGTTATGTTTAGTACTTCATCTCCTGCACCTAGAACGCTGTGGACACATAGGAAGTGCTCGAAAAACACTTTTCCAATAAATGAATAAACTATACTAACAAAAAGAGTCTTAGAGTTCCTGGATATTATGTCTTATTTATCATAAGTCAGATTGACTTTTTTTTTTTTTTTTTGTAATTAATTAATTTATTTTTTTAATTTAATTTTTGCCTGCGTTGGGTCTTCGTTGCTGTGTGCGGGCTTCTCACTGAGGTGGCTTCTCTTTGTTGCAGAGCACAGGCTCTAGGCACGCGGGCTGCAGTAGTTGTGGCTCGTGGGCTCTAGAGCGCAGGCTCGGTCGTTGTGGCGCACGGGCTTAGGTGCTCCGCGGCATGTGGGATCTTCCCGGACCAGGGCTCGAACCCGTGTCCCCTGCATTGGCAGGCGGATTCTTAACCACTGCGCCACCATGGAAGTCCCCAGATTGACTTCTTGATGGAATCATTTTTTCTTTTTATTTTATTGCATTTAAAAATACAGTCAATTTGACATATTTGGCATGTATTTCTGAGTTTTAACACATGTATCCATTTGTATAACCACCACCACCATAGTCAGGGAACAAAACAATTACATCATTCCCAAAAAACTCCCCCATACTGCCCCTTTGGAGTCACATAGTCCTCTTGCCCTAATAACCCCTGGCAACCATTGATTACTATAGTTTTGTCTTTCTGAGAATATCACATAAATGGAATCATAGACTGTAACCTTTTGAGACTGTCTTCTTTCACTCAGCATAATGCCCTTGAGATTCATCCATGTTGTCGTGTGTTTTAACGGTTTGTTCCTTTCTATTGCCTGATTTATTGCCAAGTAGTATTCCGAGGAGTATTGCTAAGCGGTATGAATGTACCACAGTTTGTTTATCCATTCACCCACTGAAGGACACTTGAGTTGTTTCCAAGTTCTGGTGCTTATGAAAAGACATGCAATCAACATTTGTGTACAGGTTTTTGTGTGAACCTGAGTTGTCATTGCACTAGGGTAAATACCCAGGAGTGGGATTGTTAGGTCATGAGGTAAATGTACGTTTAATTTCATAAGAAACTTACCAAACTGTTTTCCAGATAGCTGTACTATTTTGTAATCCTATCAGTAACGCATAAGAGTTCTAGTTGCTCTGCAACCTCATTAACACTGGTGTTATCAGGTTTTCATTTTTCACTTTTTTTGGTCTGTTTTGTTTGTTTTAACTTATGGTTACCAGCCGGGAGGGGTGGGGAGGAAGGATACTTAGGGAATTTGGGATTGACATGTACACACTGCTATATTTAAAATGAATAACCAACAGGGACCTACTGTATAGTACAGGGAACTCTGCTCAATATTATGTAACAACGTAAATGGGAAAAGAATTTGAAAAAGAATAGATGCATGTATATGTATAACTGAACCACTTTGCTGTACACCTGAAACTAACACAACATTGTTAATCAACTATACTCCAATATTAAATAAAAAGTTAGAAAAAATGAACTGGTCATACTCATATGGGTTTATTTTGGACTTTCTATTCTATTCCTTTGAAGTATATATCTATCCCTTCCCCAAACCACCCTGTCTTGATAAACGTATCTTTATAGTAATTGTCAAAATCAAATAGAATGAGTCTTTCAACTTTGTTTTGGAATAATTTTCAAACCTCTGTCATCCTGTGCTACAAAAGAAGGAGAAGATAAAGAAAAAAAACTTTTACTGAACACTGCCCATGTCATAGGCAGTGGACCATGGAAATTTAAAGTATTTAATTTTTAAAACAATGTATTCCAGGTAGGTATTTTTTTTTCCCATTTATGAAGATAAGAGAACTGAACCTCAGAGAATTTTAATAACATGCCCAAGGCTACAGAGTTAATATGAGGCAGAGCTAGGACTTGAGCTAGGGCTTAACCCAGGTCAGACGGACCCTCAAGCTCATGCCCCTTCTACTACATAATAGTTCAACTCTTCTCGATTCTGTAGGTATGGAATATGCCTGAGAATACCTTGGATGCTCTGCTGGATTTAATTTTTAAGATATAATTTATGTTAAAAAAAAAAACCCTCCGTGGTTTCCTAAGAGTTATTTTGTTCTCATGGTTGAGATGCAAACATATTCTTATTTGTACAGTCTGAACAGAAGGTTTAGTTTGGCCTCTTGTAAGACAGTGCCCAGTTAATAATCTAAGAGTAGATTGTCACACTGGCTACAGGAAGATAAATAATCAAGGATTATAAGTCTTTAATTTAATATAACTTATTCTCATTAATTAAACGCCAATTACCTGCTTGTCTTTCCTGGGAACTGGCCTTTGCAATTAATCTTTTCAGAAACGTTGTACACACATGCTCACAGAGGTATTAATATCACTCTCAAGATTTACAGGCACTGGATTCTTTGGCTTAAACCATTCTCAAACACTCTACACTGTAACCGCAGATAATCGTCATAAATTTCCTGATCTTTGACCTAACTGGTTCTTAAATTTCCATTCCCTAACGGGCTTGAGGAGTTCGTATTTATCATACTGAGTCACTTACTTCTAAGGATCAAGACATTCCAGCAAGGCTCTGGATTTCAGATCTGTGACCCATCCTTCCTACTTTGGGTTTTTGCTAGTCACAACAGATGAGAATCCTTGGGGACTAAGAGAGTACTCTGTCCTCTGACTCCCCTGTACAAAATCATTCACTCACGGACAACATAATCTTGCAAAGTACCTGGAGCAACCTGACCCCACAGAAGCTTTTTGAATGCCCCACCTGCACTGATTTAAGCATTCAATGACAGTGCACATCCACTGCTGAAAATACTCCCATTCCAACCTTTAGCAGCTGGCTGTGTGTATCTGCAATTTTTATTAAATTCATTACCTTCTAGACTGCTTATTCCTTATGCAGGTACATAAGGATACATTTTACAGGTGCTATAAATTTAAGTCTTGCAAGCAGCTGGTGGTTTGCTTCCCAGAGCTGGCCTGCAATATGTGCCTTCTAATTCCATATTTCATCTCAACAAGACAAGGAGACTGAGGTGGAAACCACCTTTATTGAAGGAAATCCCAGGTTTACTCGCAAGCTCAGTCATACCTTCTTAACATCTGATCTGCTTCCACTCTTTCTTTGTTAACATTTTGATTTGAGGGTCCAGAATAGAATTATCTCCATCTCGATCATTAGTTGAAGGTTCTTTGTTTACTTTTAAAATTATATTTAGAGAGTATAAAAAAGTACAAGGGAGATAAGTCATAAAACAGGAATTAACATGTATGAAAGGTCTACTTAAACGATCTGATAATGGTAGCGCACACGTACCAGGTACTATGCTAAGGTCTCTGCATCCTTCTTTTCACTGCTCTCAACAACCCTGTGAGATCAGTACTGTTATCACTCTCATTTTAATGATGAAGGAACTGAGGCTCAAAGAGATTAAGTCATTTGATCAAAATCTCACAGGAAGTGAGTGGTGGAATCCTGTCCTGAACCAGACCTGACTCCAAATCCCATGTTCCAAACATGATACCAAAAATGTGAGCTACTCACCACCATTACCATCTCAGATTCATCTCTTCAACCATACACTTGTGAGGTTGCTTAACCATGTAACTAAATCAGTCTATTATGAGTCTTTAATGTGGACAGGGCCTAACATCTTGCAAGAGATGCTTCATAGCTTATCTTGGTTGGCCAGTTCATTTCTCCAATTTGTAGGTAAACATGGTACTACTGGTTCCTATCAGTACATCAAGGGCTATGAATTATTGCAGCTTTTTCCCCCCTTCAGTAGCAGAGATAGATTTGCCTCAGTTCACTTACGTACTTTCAAGCCATCTCCATGGTCAGGGTGATGAGTTGCTAGTAAAGGGGGTAGGGGTGAAATTGTTTGGGGCCTTGAACAAGAATAATAAATACTTGTCTTCATGAACACACTGCTCTGACCTAAACTCAACCTATTCCACTCATTCTTCAAAGCGGGTAGCTCTAGGCCCTGTATAACCTTGGCTACTGATCAGGACAGACACATGACCTGGAGTAGACACATTGGCCAGGAAGAAGCTGATCAGATGATTTTTTACTAAGCATCAGATAGAAGATCCATGAACAACTGCTACTGAGGTGCCTGGAGATTCTTGGTTCATTCCCTCCTTAGGCTTACTTGTTTCTTGCTATTTATTATGTCTGTATCCTATAATAAACCCTTTTTTTGAGTGTATTTGAGTGAGTTTTAGTTCCTCGCAATCAAACATCACCCAGACAAGAGAGATTTTTAAACTTTCTTTAATATCAGAAAGAATTCTTTGGAAGTATAAATGGGTAAAAGTCCATCAGCTAAAGAGCATAAAATGGTATGTATCAGACTTGAAAAAGTTAACTTGCCCACAAAGAACTAAAGGGTTGACTTCCTTCTCTTCAGTGGGGCCCAGATTAATTTTGGTGGGTTGTAAATGGTGTTTTTATTCAGGAGGTATGGAACATATGTGATAAATGTGAGGACTATCATATGTCTTATAAAGAGCTAATTGTTTGTGAAAGATGCTCTCCCAGTGACACTCACAAGTCTGATGTACACTGGTTGCTGGCTCTTCCATAACAGTTTCATTAAACCATCAACCCTTACACCAGAACATAATGTGACAAAGCAAAGATTGTCTTCTTTGACCTTGGCAGGATCTGGAAACATTAAAAGAAGATCAAATACTCTTTTTTTTAATAAACAACCTTATGAAGACCTAATCCCCCAGCATACTAAATTCAAGCACAGAACTTATAAGTCGACCATTTTCTCATTAACATTATTGTTAATTTTTCATGCTGTATCCAATTTTCTCCATGTCTTAGACTAACCACTTGCTCTAATTTATTAGCTTAAGAATTTCAAAGGTAAGAAAAAATTATATGTTTCGCCTTTCCTCCAGACTGAGACTCCCATCCTGGGGAACTAAAATTCTTCACTCAAGGAATCATTTCTTCCGATCCTTTAAATTGGTATTCTATCAAATCTCTGACCTCTGGAATGTTGCAAGCACTACCCAGAGTAGAATGTAATGTACTGTTTCGTGTCTTTGTAAAAGTCATTTTACATTTATCTTCAGAATTATTTTATCATTTTATGAGCAGTTTAACATATTTACTCATGTGTAAAGGACAGTGGGTGAAGATTAGAGAGGCTTCATTTTCAGTGAAGACCTCAATGGAATCTCAAACAAAAAATGGTTGAACTACCAGCTAAAGATTATAAATTGTGGATATCAAATTATGGCCATAATCTCTAACCTTTAGATACTGCTTTTAAACAGAAGAGACAACGTTTCTGAAAAAAATGAATATATATTAAAAGGTATATATTTTTAAACAGAGATACAGCTATCTGGTTATATATATAAATACTTTATATACATACCATATATATATCAGTTGATATATATATATATATATATATATATATATATATATATAGTATATATCTATATCTATCTATGATATATCAGCCTGACAAATAGAGTCGTGGAACTCAGCACTGTACTGGAGAAATATTTAAAGTCTTGAGTTTGTAGTTAATTCTTTAACTGTAATTAGAGAAACATAGTTGTGGAGAGAAGTCTTTTGGCTGACTTACTTGGAATAAAAGGGAGACACCCTAAAACTACAGGAACATTCAGGAATCCCCCAAAACTTTCAAGCAGTCAAGGCCCTGGCCCATGGTAGAGATATTCCATTCCTTATTATTTGGGTGTCCATTTCAACATCACTTTGCAGATGTCAATGTTAATATTAGCCAGAGAAGTTCTAAATCGTTGAAGAATAGAGAGTGTACTCATTAGCCTGTTTTAAGCTGTATCATCCAAACAATGAAAGTTTAAAAGGCCTAAAACTTTAATTTCCGAGATTTAACATTAGCCAGACCTCTCCAGCTTATACACACGCACTCCTAACCACATGGTCCGAAGGTCAATTACTTCGTATTCATTTCTTTTTTTCCAATAAAACATGTTTGTCATCAAACATTAATAAATGAATTTACTGGCACCTTTTGCTCTTTATATACATCATGGCTACAAAATAAAAGTTATGAAATACAAATCGTGGTCTGCAAAAATCACTACAGAAAATGGAGACTCTGTGTTACAGGATAGCAGGTAGAGAAAAGGGAGTAGCACCAATGATTTCAATGCAGGTCACTTGGAGGAAAACAGGCTGATTTGCTCTGATGCAGGTTAGACCACTGTGGTTAAGGCTTCAGTTGGAGCCTCTCTTTGGCCTGACTCTGGACTGAATATTATGCTAAGCAGAGTGCCTGGTGCAGAGTGGCCACATGAGAAATATTAGTTACCTGGTACATGGCTAGAGAGGTACAGATACGCATTTCTGCCCTCCATCTAACATCTCCCAGGTCCATGTTACTGGCCACTAACACCTGAAAAGTTATGTACTGGGTGGGCCACTTCCAAACCTCATTCCTAGAATGAGGACTAAAACAAAATCTCTTTGACGTTAGGTGAATAGTAGAGACATTTTCTAACAAACTAAAAGAACTGTGCATATATTCAACTAAAGAATGACAGTTATAATTTTACAAAACTTTCAGATGAAAGGGAACTACATAAGAGAAAAAAATGGCCAACATACATCTCCATCCAGAATGCCTCTAGGTCAGCAACAATTATTTGGTGGGTTATGAAAGGAGAATGCTTCTATTGAATTGCTTTTAACATTGGTCGAAAGTGGTGGTGATGAAGGGCTTCTTTAAATAGCTTTAAGAATGCTGAGCTTTAAAAACAGTAGGTGATGTCCTCAGCATCCCAGCCAAGCTATTCACTGCAAATACTACTAAACAACCACAGCACGACTGGCATGGATATAAATATTCATATCAATAAGTGGGAGACTGCTGAATCCACAAGTAGAGCTGGAAGAGCCTGCATCTTGTCACTTCACTGGAGGTATATAATTTATTTCTTGGGAAAAGTCTTCTTTAAAAGTAATATCCGCACAAAATAGTCTCCCATGTGCCATTGTGTTGACTGTGTTGGAAAAACCCATCACATATAGGCTGTGATGAGGGGTCCAGCTCTCCCGGTCCCCTATAAAACCAGCAGACCTCATATGAATGAAACAACCAGGTGTCCTAACATTAGAGAAGATAAATCAATCAATTCATAGTTTAGAGAAAGAAAGTGATCAAAAGACATATACAAGTCACAACTATTGGCCTGGGAAATCCAAAAGTTCATTTAGTTTTGGACTTAGACCTCTTGCTTTCTCTCCTTCTTCTTCTCATTCCCTCACCCCCACTTTATCTTTATTGAGTACATTTCTCTGTATAATCTATGAACTCAAGTATATTTTATTGCTATCCTTGGATGCTGTACCCATAGACCTCATCTTTCTCTGGGAAGATGATCTATTCAATACAAATGCAAGAGAAATACAATGCCAATCTACCACAGTTTCTGACTTTTCTCAGAACACACAGCTTCCGTTTATAAGATGTGAAAGCAGCAGATTTTTCCCACTACTCCCAATGGTCTTATGATTAGCCCCAGATTTTTTATTTTGATTTTTCAGACCTTTAGAAAACAATGTAAGGAAAATTCTTATCCTCCTGTACACCTTTTTTCAATTCCATTTTTACCCAGAAATATAGCCAGTCAAGGAAAAGGGTTAATTTGTTATATACAGGACATAGTATTGTTGAGGTATTATAGTCTCTTTCTCTTTCTCCTGTAAGGCAGAAACAAATTGTGACGAGTATCACTATTTTTCTTATTTCCATAAAATTGGAAATAAGAATTTTCTCAGGTGAAAGAAACCCTCCAAGTTACATTTTTCAACATTTTGAGATAAGAACTAAGAAGGTAAACATGCTATTTCGAATCTTGCCCCAATTTGTTAATGCTGCAGATAGGAGTGCTGTGTTTAACGTTCCAGGATCTCTGTACTATTTGATGCTTCAAACTTTTAATCTTTACGCTCACCATCGTTCAATGAGACGGAAACTTTGTGGTGTTTGGGTCAGTACCAGATCTTGTTTAGAGAATGCCATTCTCTGCCTTCTCTCAAGGAAACTTCGGCAGATAAAAATGATCTTTTGTAAAAAATTCATTCATTAATTAATTGAAGTATAGTTGACATACATTATTAGGTTAGTTTCAGGTGTACAACATAGTGATTCCACATTTAAATACATTATGAAATGATCACTGTGATAAGTTTAGTAACCATCTGTCACCATACAAAATTATCATAGTATTATTAACTATATTCCTTACCCTGCGTATTATATCCCCGTGACTTATAACTAAAAGTTTGCCATCCTTAATCCCCTTCACTTATTTCACCTAACCCTCCACTCCCATCCCTTCCGGCAACTGCCAGTTTGCTCTCTGTAAGTCTGTTTCTGTTACGTTTGTTCATTTGCTTTGTTTTTTAGATTTCCCATATAAGTGAAATCTCATAGCATTTGACTTTCTCTGACTTATTTCACTTAATCTAATACCCTCTAGGCCCATCCATATTGTCACAAATGGCAATAGTTTATTCTTTTTTATGGTTGAGTAATATTTTATTATATATATAACGGAATATACACATATATGAGACATCTTTTTTATCCATTCATCTATCAGTGGACATTTAGGTTACTTCCATATCTTGACTATTGTAAATAGTGCTGCTATGAACATGGAGGTGCAGATATATTTTCAGATTAGTAATTTTTTTTTCTGGTAAATACCCAGAGGTAGAATTGCTAGCTTGTATGGTACTTCGATTTTTAATTTTTTGAGGAACCTCCCTACTGTTTTATGTAGTGGTCAAACTCATTTACATTCCCACCAACAGTGTACAAGCGGTCCCTTTTCTCCACTTATTTTTTGTTGTGTTTTTGATGATGGCCATTCTGACAGGGGTGAGGTGATATCTCATTGCGGTTTTGATTTGCATTTCCCTGATGATTAGTGATGTTGAACATCTTTTCACGTGTCTGTTGGTAATTTGTATGTCTTCTTTGGAGAAATGTCTGTTCAGGTCTGATAAGAATTATCTTGATGTTCCTGTTTATCTTCCATTTCTGCTCCAATGATGTGCAAAACTCTGAAGGTTTAAGGGCCAGATGTCTCCAGCCTGGGGAGCAAAGTTCAAGGAAGTAGGACAAATTAAAAGAAGGAAGGGAAGTGCATTCATGCATGTAATACCCTTTCTCTTCCTGGTGAATATGAGTTCAAGAGAGCTCATAGGGGAATCTCATTACTTGTTCAAATGCCTACACATAGCATCCAAGCCCTAGTTTCCACCCCCCATAACCCAACCCTAATGGCCACACCCACAGGAATACAAGCTCTTATATCCGAGAGTTACAAACCGCAATGGACCCCTGGACCAGCTCTCCAGGAAACACTGGTCAGGAGATATCAGTGCAGCCCAGGCCAAAGTCACCCTTCCATACAAGTTCAGAGCAGCATAAAGAAACACCTGCTAGGGCAGTATTTCTCCAGGGAGCTATTTCAGATTCCACATAAGAGTAACTGGTGGCCTTGGATAAATCATTCCTTTCATTTATGTGCTGAACAGGAGAAAACAAGTCAACAACTGATGCATGCAAAAGCATTTGGAGGTGATGGATGAAGACATTAGGGTGCATTTTGTCAATGGCTTGCCATTAGAGAAAACCATTTCATAGAGTAAATTAAGAAAACAAACCAGCTACGCGACCCACTCGGAATTGCCACTGGCCAGACCTTTTTTTCTCCTCCAGGAATGAAGCTGCATGGGATTGACATTATCATTATCACTCAGGCTCCCTTTCCTAGGGTAGCTGCCTGTGCTTGTCTGAGACTTATACCCCCACTGAGCACTTCCCCATAACGATGGTCACTCACATAACTGGAGAAACCTGTGTATCACAGACCCTGATTTTCTTGTATTGCTGTCTTGAACTATTAATTAAATCTCTTATTGCTATTTAACTTCATGTGTCAATATCTTGCTTTTTGGAGCAAATTATAAGGACTTTTCATGGCAAGAACTGGGTCTTACAAATGAAGCTTTCTAGTACATCACTGGGCTTACAGTGTTCAGTAAATATTTGTTGATTTCATCTGTGATTAATTTCTCCTATCTTTCTCATAGACCTGGCTCTTTTCTGCCAAACAAACACTGATTAATTTATTAAGAAAGCATTTCTCTGGACCTAAATGCTGGGAATGCAGAGACAGAAGACCTGGTCACTGACCTCAGGAAGCTCACAGGCAGACAAGCAGTAATCAGAACGTGGCGCAGGTAGAAGTATGTGTGTGCGTGGCGGGGGCGGGGGGAGGCGGGTGAGGACCTGTGACGGCATCAAGGGTGGGGGGTGTTCTGGGTAAGGATAAGGGATCTCAGGGAAGGCTTCTAGGAAATATGAGTCCCTTTAAGAATTAAGTTGTTACCGAAGCATCATTGCCGATACGTGCGAGGGCATGTTGGTGAACCCAAGCAGGGCGCATTTGGGTTCCGAGTCATTTGCTATTTCAGGAGCTCCTACCGAAAAGCTCAGCCTATGCCCAAGGTCAGCCGCTAAGGTTGGGGCAGAAACGGGCTATGAAACCACAGGCCCTTTTTCCTTGGTAAGCGGGCTCTGAGAGCATTCGGATGCACCTCATGGTAACTGTGGCTTCATAAAAATCAAAGCTGATTGATGGGCGCAGGCTCTCCGCTTCGTGTGTTTAGTCTACCCGTGCTTTTAGTACCACTGTGGCCATGCTTCCTAATGGAAATGCATTTTTCTCTCTCACCATTACCCAGATATAGATGCTCTCAGATATAAAAGGCCTTTTACCTCAAGATTTTTGTCTTGTAAGGCATCCCTAACTCAGGAAGGAAACGAGAAGGAGTCAAGAAGAACCTACCACAAATGTTTTGTCGGGTAGCTCAGAGACAGAGAGAGACAGAGAGAGACAGAGAGAGACAGGAATTTAAAGAGCTTGATTTATGGACGGCTTGGGGCTGCAGCTCCTTTACCCTGACTCAGTTCAGTTCAAGGAATTCACTTTCTCTTGGGAAGGGCTCTGACTAACAGAGAAAAATAAGCTAAATGTTTCTTTCTGCCTTTCTTTTTATGAAAGTATGATGGGCAGCATAATAAAATCTTCCATTTTTTTATAATAGCTCACCGGGCCCAGGACCCTACTGATGTTATATCAACTCTGACAAATCCATTGTCAGGTAGGAAGTATCCCCATTCCACAGGCGTGGAACATGAGGCTGAGAGAAGTAAAGCAGCACATCCAAGGCTACCCAGATGCTAAATGGCATAGCTGGGGTTTGAAAACAAGCATGACTGATGCCAAAGTTGGGGGCTCTTACCAGCGCCCAATGTCTTCCAGACTAGATGTGCATGTCAAAATGCATGACAAAGAGCTGTCAAAGTTCAGAGGTAGCAAAGGCAGCAAGCATGTACCCCTCTCTTTTGCAGGAGGAGGAACTAGCTGCCCATCAGAGGAGGTGGACTGCTTGAAGTGAAAGAAAGTGAACCCTCATGGGAACCCTTGGAGGTCAGAGTGTGAGTTTTTTTTCAACTAATCTGGTTTAATAAGCCTCATATAGGCAGCTTGTTCTCTGCTACAAAATCATATCATGTCTGGCAAACTGATCACCCCATCTTCCATTATTCCTGAATGTCAAGCTGAAAAAGCAGTTCATGTTCAAAATTGAGAGTCCAAATGCCAATGTGGGGCTATCTCTTTGAATTGCTGTGTGACCATGGTGGTGCCACTGACCCTCTGAACTTCTCATAAGCTGCAGAGACTGACACCATGGGCACCAGGGAGGAGGGAGGCTTCTCAGAGAGGCTTTTGAATCAGTGTGGTTTTCTCTTCCATGGAAAGGCAGGATAGGAGCAGAAAGGTAGAGGTGACATTTTGAAAAGGAAGGGAAAGTAGCTTTAAACTTCTGGAAGAGTCATACTAGAGAGTGGACAGACATGCAGCAATCCTGCTACTTCACTACAAAGTAGGACAAAAAACATTTTGTAGGGCTTCCCTGGTGGCGCAGTGGTTGAGAGTCTGCCTGCCAATGCAGGGGACACAGGTTTGAGCCCTGGTCTGGGAAGATCCCACATGCCGCGGAGCAACTAGGCCCGTGAGTCACAACTACTGAGCCTGCGCGTCTGGAGCCTGTGCTCCACAATGGGAGAGGCCGCGATGATGAGAGGCCCGCGCACCGTGATAAAGAGTGGCCCCCACTTGCCGCAACTGGAGAAAGCCCTTGCACAGAAACGAAGACCCAACGCAGCCATAAATAAATAAACACAAAGTTAAAAAAAACAAAAAACAAAAAAGAATTACCTCTTTAAAAAAAAAATTTTTTTTGTATTAAGGAGCTGACATCCAGAAGTGGACCTAGAGCTTTCTGTGAAACCACCCACTAAGACTGTCCAGTCCAGGAACCGTCCCCACATCCCGTGACCTCCTGCCTCATGCCCAGCAATGTTTCCAAATGCCTCAGCTCGTAGCCGAATTCTCAAAATTCACTTAATCTCTTAAGTTGCGTTGGTTTAATAATTAAACAAAAAGTACCTTAAAACTTTTAGGAAAGTGGGACTAGGGCATGAGAAGACACTGGAAAACCAAAATAATATGTGGATGTTAGCTCTGTGGAAGCAGCACGTCCTTGCTGGATGAGGATTGGGGGAGGGGGACATTATTCAGGGCCCAGCAAGTGTTTCATCTGCAATTGACAAATCCTCCATCCTCCCAGCTTCTGTTTCTCCCTACTTAAGACCTGGGTCACAGTATTTATTTACTTAAGTGATGGAGATGAAGGCAGGCTTAATGTTGGCCACCTGTCAGAATAACAGTGACCTGCCTCTTAAGGGGATTTCGGCAACCCCTCGACATCTTTATAAGACAAAAGGGCCTGGGGAGAAAATGTAGAGGAAAAAAATTCACTAATTGAACTTGAAAAAGATGGTGAGATGAAATGGAAAGACCCAAAGGGCAAGCGAGGCTGAGATCCATGGTTACCGTTTAATGAGACTTGAAAGAGTACAGACCCCTTCCTCTTCTGAGATTAGATGGGATTTTGCAAACTATGATACCCAAACTGAAAAGTCAGTCCCCCTTATCTGCCTCTTGCAGATGCCCTTGGCGTCCTTCATATTCTTATAAAGAGAGATTTGTGAGTCTCCAAGGAATGCAAACAAACACACTTTCTCGGAAATAATGCTCTTGAGAGTGAGACGTACAACAACTTCAACGAGTGACTTACAGCTTCAACTTACAACAACTTCATCATCATCATCACCCCCATTTTACAGGAAGGGTAAGTACCCAGCCAAAGGCATCAGTGCCAGTTCAAGATGGAGCCAGGACCCGGACAGGCACGCTGGCTCTAGGCTCTGTGCTCTTCTGCACCACGCTATGCTGTGCTTCAAGCAGAGAGAATGGGCTTCAACTTGATGCAGTCATAAAGCCCCAGGCAGTGCGCTCCAGCAGGCCCCTAGGTGAGGGATAGGAAGTACCCCCAGGCCTGCATCAGTCTTCTATCAGCTCTTGGAGGGCGTCAACTTTTCTGCCCCAGAGGCAGGGTGATGAAAAGAACATGGGCTACGGAGTCAGACAGACCTTCCATTTTCCTAGGGAATGATTTTGAACCTTCCATTTTCCTAGGGCAAGTTATTTAACTTTTGGAGCCTCGGTTTCCGATCTAAAAAGTGGGGCTTATGTGACCTTTCCCAGGATTTTGTGAGGATTCGAAACAAAGTATGAGACCCACTCATTAGAGTCACTGGTGACAGAAGGATAGAGAGTGCCTGGTGTCTAAGAGCTATTTCCGATATTTCCTTGGGACAGTCATCCCGGCCCCCACGGAGGCAGTTCACACATATGGATTGGTGAGCCGGGACCGGCCAAAGGAAGCTCTGTCTGAGCCAGTCCACCCCGTAGATTTAGCAGACTGGGTTGCTTCCTGCTCCCACACAATGGAAAGCAATCTTAGTAAGTGCCTAGCTTAATTAGTGTCCAGACGTGCTCTCAAGGGCTGTGCACGCACACATGTCATCATGATCACCCACCTGTCTCTGGAAAGCCTGTTTTTCCAGAAGTCTGAGCCTAACTCCCTGTACAGTAACCAGATGAAATTTCCATTCAGTCAACTCTCAGTCCAGCTCCCTGCAAATGAGCCTGAAGTCACGACCCTCTTCTGCTGATGTGTCAGGTCAAGGGAGCACGGTTCATCTCCCACGGCACATCTCAGCTACTACGGTCATGGACCACCTCCAGCTCTGGGTGGCCACCCAAGACACTTAATGAGTATTAAAAGTATGAGTCTGAGCTGGAATTCTGTCCTAGAACATTCTCTGTACTCTACTGGTACTGAAATCAAGAATTCTTTGCAGGAATTACACCAAAGGATGCACCATGGGTAGGAAGGAAGGAAGATGTGTCAGAATGCAATCGAACAGACACTGCAATGCAGACTTCCGGGGGGATAGACTGCAGATTCAAGATCATGCTGCTTTTCTTCAATGGCTCTTCCAGAGAAAATAAAGAAGACATAACAGGGTTTTTTCCACCCCGCCCTCTGCCGCCTCCTGGCTGCCACAGCATTCTAGCTGGGGACATCATTAAAAAAACAGCGACGGGGAGATGGTGTCTGCTCCTAGGGACAAAAGGGCACGTGCAGGGGTTACTCCGTGACCCACTGGTTTACCCTCTCACTACCACACACACGTCCACAATGGCATCTTCAGCCTCCACTGCACGGTCCCTCTGTTCCTGTAGAAATTACTATGGCCAAAGATGAAATCTTCACTCTCTGAAATCTACAGCCAGATAGATGACAGCGTGATGGAAGGAAAGCGTACACTGAGTGTCTTATCGATCTACCTGCCAGCCCGTGAATGGCGGGTAATAAAAATTTATTGAAAATTAGAAAAAAAATGTCACTTATTCTGATTCCACTGAAAGGGAGTATTGATGTTGCATATGAAGAAATCCCTCTTTCCCCAGCACTAAACCGTCATCCTCTCAGCCAGCCAACCCTCCAAACAGCACGGATTTAAAAATCTTGCAATTTTATTTGCATATAAAGGCCGCTAGATATAGAATATCACAATAAATTTAAAGAAACAACTGCTTTCCTAAATTTCATTAACAAGAGAACATAAAATAGAATAAAGCTCAACAGCATTTACAATGGGAAAACAGAAATGACTATTAGCGACAATATTTTGTGCTAGCGCAGATTGCATCGACACACAGTGCAAAATGGGGGGTGGGGTAGGGAGAAGGAAGTAAGGAGACGATTCAGGGTATTTAAATATAAAGGACAACTAAGCCTTATTTTAGTCAGCTTCCATTGCATCCATTTAAATCTATACACGCCTGCGACTGTACCTAGAAGTAACTCAAGCTCTTTAAGACCTTGAGTTCTGAGAAAATGTGTCAGCTCCTTCGGACTTCTGATGCCCTGCTTCAAGCACCCCTTTACAGTTGTACTGTCCTTGGCAATATTAAACTCCTAACTTAGTCATAATACACAAAAAATATTTATATATATAAACCCATATTGAAAAGGAGTCTGCACGCTCTTTTTTCTTTTTTTTTACTGCATGAAATACCGGCTCTTGACAGATTCCATTTCCATATTTTTAAAGCTAAAATAATTTAAAAGAAACAAACATACAATGAATCCTTGTATAACCACAATATGGATCTCACTAGCTAAGCCATCCTCTAAAAGAGGGCCGTTTTCTTCCCTCGACACAGCTTTCTTTATAGTGACAGTGTTGAAGAGAAGTCTTTTCCACGCCTACTTTTGTTGAAAAGATTGTTCTAAATCCGGGCCACGTCTGCAAAAAAGAAGCATTCCCAAGAAAAACAACAACAACAACAAAACATCAAAAAATAAAATACTTCAGACAATACTCTTAAACAGTTGTGCAAATCTGGGTGGTTTTTAAAACACTGCCTACCTGTTTTTTCTTTTTTTTTTTCTTTTTTCTTTTTCCAGCTTAAAGCATATTAAAATAAGACTTTTGTCACCTTTTCAAAAGAAAGCTTGGCTGTCCTTTGGCGAACACTAACAATTTACAATGGCGTGGCCTTTGAGAAAACAGAAGTCATTTTACAAATTCACAACGGTCCTTTGATTCCAAATGGATGCCCCATTTTAAAAAAAAAAATAAAGAAGAAGCACAACCTCTAGCATCATTTGTGTTCCAGCAATTTACAAAAAGAACTCACATGATCTGGAAATAAACAAGGAAGAGAACTAAGTTTATAATTAGAAAAATGGCAGTTTTTAGACCTTCCCTCACATTCCAATTGGGCATTTGGAGGTTCAGGAACCCTGTGGGTTTGGAAGGTCAAATATAATTGGAGGGTTGGTCGGTTGAAAGCTGACTGTACACGTTGAGGCATTGATGTACGTTGTGTAACCGTCGGTCATAATGCCGTAACCTGTGGAGATAGAGTGTCACACTTACTGTAAAATATACAAATGATAGTGACTCAGTGCAGGGCCATCAGACAAGGAAAACAAAAAGTCTTTGCCAGTGGGCAGTGAGATGAAATTCAGTAGAGCATCCCCCAGGTATTACAGCTTTCAGAAGCTGCCTCCCGATTTTATTTTCTTTTAAGGGAGAATCCTCTACTTCAAAGAAAAGTGATTCTTTTTTCTTTATTTCAACACTAGATTTGTTGGGGGAGAGGCTGTGATTTCTTTACTAGTGAAAATAAAGAAAAAACATTTTTTCCTCTTTTTAAAATACGATTTTCATTTCAAAGCCCTTGTATTAACTATTGAGTTCCAGGGAAGAGAATGAGTAACATACAAAACCCCTCAGGGGCAAACACATCGATCATCCAAACCTCAAATGGGCTTCAGGACAGGTGAGAAGGGAAAGAGTATTGCATTGGGAGTTGGGAGAGGTGAATGCTTAGCTTCCTTACCTATAAAATAAGCTCTAAACTGCCTCAATGAAAGTTAACAATAAGTGACCTTATCTTACTTGAATTGTGTGGCTTTAATGCTGAGTTCCATTTCATTCAAAAGAATCAGGTAATCAAATGTCCAAGTGATCTGGACACCATAGGACACTGCTTCCTACGCTTACCTGGACACTGGATCAAGCAAAAACACTTCCCATAAGCAGTATAAACCTCTTGTTACCTATTGGAAGAAAGCTAAGAAAGTTTCTCTGGGTCTTTGGTACGTATATTCCTTTTATAAGTTTTAACATGTTGAAATTTCTAGCAGGTTTGCAAATTTGCACATTTCCCTGGATACCTTATTTTGTCTTACAGCCTCTGCAATTAAGTTTGTAATCCTATGTTGGTATCGGGCTTTTATGGCACAGAAATATATGTCTGTGAAAAAAGAAAATTATCAGGACTACCAGAAATAACTGGAAAGATTTTTTTCTTCCATTTGCTAAAATTTCTCCAAGTAAGCCTGTGGAGAGCTTAATGAGGGTCAACGGAAAAATTTCTTAAGAAAGGAAAAGAAGCATTTCAAATGTGCACTGTTTAGTTCTGGGGTCATAAAGTCTTGTTATCTCTCTCCATCAAGAGGTTGGTATTTGCCCTCTCTCTGCCCTCTTCAGCTGTCTTAAGCGAATAAAAGCAAGACAAAGTTTATTTGAATATGATCTCCTCTCTTTTAAGCAAGTTTATTATTTTGGGACTTCAGTGGAATTCCCCAATTGTCTGGCTAGTTTAAAGCTAATTAATGATTTAAAAAAAAAAAAAAGATGAAATGCAAACTTATAGGCACGATGCAGGAATTCAAACCTGATAACTGCTCCCCAGAAATGCTGTTTAGACACCATCTCCCATCCTATTCCCTCCCTCCAGCCCGTATCATGCCTTAGTGCCCTCCTTTTCAGGGAGTATGGCTTAAAGCCAGGGCAGGATGACATCCGCTCTTGGGGAGCCGCCCCCGCGCTGCCACTGCTTTCCATCCACTCAGCTCATGCCTGGCTTGGAGCAAGATGGACTTTCTCTGGCTTCTGTAGGATTATTTTCAATATGCTGTTTATTACCTGCCTAGCCAGGAAGCCACTGGATTGAGGGCTTTGAAAAGCAAACCTCACTTTTTGCTGTGTCAGGCCTAAACTCCTCACCTGTTGCAGGTTCATAAATAACTCCAGAGAACAGCCGTAAGCAGGGGCTCGAGTGAATACGGAGGCTGCCTACATACACGCACCCACTGCACACAAATGTCTGTAACCAGGAGAGGCCGGTGCGGCCAGAAAACCTAAGGCCTGCTGAAAGAGGCCTCGGGTCTGTCCCAAGGCCCAGTTACCCCTGGTTTGAAAAAGTCCGGAGAGACAAAACTAGAGCCCTGAAGGTTCCCGTGAGGCTTTCCGGTTCTGTGACCTTGATTCTAGATTACCTGGGAAAGCAGAAAACAGCAACTGGACCAGTTCCCACCTAGGGGAGATTTAATTATGCTGTTTAACCTCAGCCCGAGCTTATAGCACTGATGATTTCTGAGAAGTCTGAAATGGTTTTCTGAGATTAGTAAGGAAATGTCTGCCTGCAAATGTGTGGGTTCTGTCACTTCGGTTCTGTATCTTTCATTGCACATCTGAAGTTACTTTTTAGACAAAGTCTTGTCTTCCTGGGTCTCTGTGTGCATTCCACATGAAACACAATATTTAGGTAGAAGAGGACGTGGAAGTTATTTAGTCTAAAATCCAGGCCATTTCTTCTGATGCTCTTAAAGAGAAAATCTGCCCTTTATTCTCTCAGGGCTTCTCTACAAGCAGTGGTTATCAAACATTCTTCACTGGAGCCCTGAGATTCCAGAAATTGTCTGGGGTTAGTGCTGGGTTTTCCAAAAGGTGGTTTCTTACTCTCCACTCTGCTTAAAAGAGAGCAGCTCCACACAAAACACTTCTCAGCTTTATATATGTGTTTCTCCTAAGATTTCATCTCATGAAAGGGTTCCACTGGGAAAAAGAGTTTGGAAACCACCACGCCAATTACTCCTGGTGTAACTAAGGTCCCTGTTGTGAATGAGATCACGGATAATGACCCAACATGTTGTGAACTCCTTTCTCCCGGTCTTACCTTCATGGATTCCACCAAACACGTGGAGTTTGGGCCGGACTCGCCTCTGGACTGTGTTTAAAAGCTCCACGCAGCCCACTCTCTGAAGCTCCTTTGGAACCCAGTCTCGAAAACCTAAGAGTAAAATGCAATCAATACTCTTAATTTTCTGTCTCCAGGTAAGGTTTCATTTAGACTTTCAGGAAGCCATAACTCACAGAAGGTTTATTACATGATCTGTAATCCTAGCCTCTCCATTAATGCTCACAATGGCTTTTAAGGAACTTTTCACTCGTCACTTTGTCTTCTTTAAGTTCTTGAATTTTTTTTTGGTTTCCCATTTTTTTTTTTCTTCCTGTTAATTAACATTTTTTTTCTGTAAGGGATTTGATTTATTCAGCCCTGGGTTTCAACTCTTCATGGGCCAGTGACATTTATTCCCTACAGTCCCATAAGCTCTCTTTTTCTCTCAATTCAGTTACTTTCTCTTTTTTTTTTTTTTTTATTGTATCTCTCTTATAGCAGTCTACTTCAAGATGGTTCAAAGAAGAAGGGCTAGGAAAGGCTTCCTGTAAACTGGCCACAAGATACCTTGCTCTCTTTATTTTCTTTTTATTTTTAAAATTTTTGGCTGAGCCATGTGGCATGTGGGATCTTAGTTCCCCGACCAGGACTCGAACCCGCACCCCCTGCAGTGGAAGCGTGGAGTCTTAACCACTGTACCGCCAGGGAAGTCCCACCTTATTCTCTTTAGACACATCAACTCTTAACCCTTGGCTCCTGATGACCCAAGCTTGGGAATGCCAAGTTCCTCCTCCAGTCTCCTCTTTAACAATAGTGCAACCATGGTGACCCCGTGGTGGCATGCAGCAAGCTGGGGCTGACTGACTACCTTTATGCAAAAGCCACTTAGTTCTAAGTCTAATGCAAAAAGTCCATAAAAACTGACATCAATTATAGCAAAAGTCAGCTATCTGAATGATTATGGCCCGGAATGGAATCCAATCACCTCATTGGGATGGGGTATAAAGAAAGCAGATAGGACAAAAGGCTAAATCACAATCAGTGGGAACCCATTCCATAGCTCCATTAGTTGATTTCTACTATTCAGAAATGATCAGGCAGAAAGGGACAGGCCAGCTTATTCCACTTTGTTTGGCAAACGGTAGAAATGAAGGTTTAGCATCTCTGTAAATACGTGTTGGCTGGTGAGTGGCCAGAAAATATGGAAAATACATCAGATACAAGTAGGGGCCCTATAAAAATCCAGCCAGGGATTTCAAAACTTTGTTAATTAGAGGGAAAAATCTCTAATCCACAGTGATTGGCATATTCCCTCATGGATGTGTTTTTCTTGAAGAGGGAAAACATCTCATTTCACGGGCAATCACCTAAGAAAGTGCCTTGCTCGTACCACAATAGTGAAGTCCCATGTGCCATGGCTCCCTTAGCTGGAGAGAATTCAAGGCCAATCCCCACACCCACCCCCTACCTCCTAGTCCAGAATGTTCACAAGAATCCCAATAACTACACTGATTAAGGTTCAACATTACCTTATGAAAACTTTGCCTGACATTTTATTTTGGAACTCCGTGATGTAGATCTTACTCTGCTATATGCACAGCCACTCTCTGGATTACTCCATCTTTACTACAAAGAGAGGGATGGTAGCCTCTCTATTAAGAGTTCCTGGAATGTCCGAATTCTTTGGGGGCTAGAATTCAGACTTACTGTTACTGCCACTTGCTTTTGCACCAAAATTAATGACTTGATGAAGTCTGTGAATGAACTGTTCTGTTCAAAGTTATATTCCAAATAATACTTCAGGTATGTAAATGTTTCTATGCTGAGGATGCCCAAGTCCCTCACAGTAAACAGCCTAAGGGGGATTAAGCCTGCACCCAACTAGGCTGCTCAGGGGAAGGATCAAGTTGGCTGGGATGTGGTCTCTGTAGGGTCTCACTGTGTAACTCATGCTGAGCAGAATATTTAGCCAGCAATTTAATGATTTGTTAGTCTCTAATGATCGCAAAATAGGGAAATTAACTAATCATGACTTGATAAAGGTTATTGATAAGTATAATCTTGTAAAGTATGGAGGGGGTAGGATGGGGTACGGAAAGAGCATGGGGATGGTGATTCTGAAGCTTTGAAAAAAGTCAGGAAGTGCTGATCTTGTGCAAATCCGTACAATTTCCCTGTCTGTAACAGAACTGCCTTCCCTTCTCTTGCTTCCCTCCCACCCCCCATCATGAAAATGTGCCACTGTGGCTCATGCCCTGGTCCTCCCTTCCGCTGTTTCTTTGTGAAACACAGAGCACTTCCCTTGTAAGGGCAGGAAGGCAGCACTAAGCGGCGTGAAGGGGAAAATATCTACAAAGATTAAATTCACATTAGGGGATGCGTGTTAGATTTTTTATTTTTCAGGCCAACAGAGGAGGGAAGTGAAATGGATAGTAACCCCAAACCACAGGAAAAAAATGATGAACATCATTTATTTTTGTATTGTTTTCCTCCTCTCTCCAAAGCAAGATGATCACGAAAACTTTTCTAGCCCTGTACATTTAACAGTTTGTTAAGAGGATAGATTTCATGTTATGTGGTTTTTAATATAATTTTTTAAAAGAGGAAACTCTCCTACTAAAAGGGAAACATCTGGATTGCCTGAGCATACCTTAGTTTGACAAGGAAGGCTGCTGGTGTAATAGACACCCAGTAGATGGGAAGATCAAGGTGGTAGTCCTGTTTGAAAAATGTTCTGTGGCTAAACCAAACCACTAACAAGCTCATGAATAATTAGAAGATTATTATATAAATCAAACAATCATCTTCTGACCTATAATCTGGGTGACTGAAGGTAGCTTTGAAGCATATTGGCAATCTAAACCTGGATGCAGGTTCACTGTATCTATAAGATGAGTATCTTTAAGTAATATTCAACATAAGTCCTTACTTAACACCTTAGCTAAAAAAAGGATTCTTTTCTTGTATAATTAGCTCGATGTTATACTTAAAGATCTCCTAGGTTCCACTATTATATGGAAAAGGAGAATGAACTACTTTGAATGAAAGTTTCCATCATTTCATTACCATTCAAAAGCCCTGTGATTGGGAGGTCTGTGTCTTCCTTCCATTCCCCATCCCCCTCCCTCACTCCAAAGTGAATATAGTTCTTAAAATAAATTATCAAGCTCAAAAGACTGTGGTGCTCTATACTCATTTGATTTCCCCTGACCTGACTAAATCAAAAAATTTAATTTCAAGAACACCTGTAAGCCCAGCAGAACTGCTCAGTTCAATGATCATACTGGGTTTCTTTAAAGACACTGACTTTTCTTTTTGTATTCACTTTTTTTTTTTTTTGGAGAAAAATGATTATGTCCCTGAAGCATTATTCATTATGCTTGGGAAAAAAAAAGGCATCACGTATGACGAAAGAACACCTTTGCTTCACTTACCGAGAGGAGGTCCGTGTGTCATGAGTATGTCGATGCCCTCGGGGATAAGGTTCCACTTGTCCAGCAGAGACTGACCTCTGGGCAGGTTAAAGCCCCAACCATTAAACCATGGGGTCCTTTGGGGGAGATAATGCACATGGTATCAGGCCAGCAGAGCCACGTTTCCGCTCTACACTGTTTTTCTCTCGCACATTCCCCCACGGTTTGCATTGCTCTCTTTTCTCTTTTTGATGGTTGGCCCTGGCAGCAGGATCCTTTTTTGTTGACTGCTTCAAAACCAATTCATTTGAAAGCAAGTGTGGAGCCTACAAATTGTTCAACTAGAAAGAGGCACAAGAGCCTTTACAGTGGAGACTTTCCCAGCAGACCTCTATCAAAATCTTAACAATGTTTTGTCTTCCCCCAAATCTCAGTGCTTCCTAAAGATGCCCAGCCCAGATCCGAAGCATGTCCATCCTTCCTGTAGTGCCTCAGGGCTAAGAAATTCCATCAGCCTTCCTTCCTCCCCATCACTGTGGAACGGCTTCACTAGAAAGATTCTTACTGAAATCCTTGGGGAAAAGGACAAGTGCTCTGAAGGCAGAAACCTCCACACATAGGGATGTTCTGAACATCCCAGACTGAGAATGCTGAAAAAATATTGGGCGCGGTGGGGGGGTTGGTTAGAAAGGTGAGACGGGACACTGAACAAAAAGCCAAAGTGGAACTTTCCTCCGGTCACCAAAGGGAAGATTTCTGGGGACACCTCTGTTCACTCTGGAATCCAATCTCCTGACAGTGAATGTGAGCATTCCACCCTCTCGGGAATTTCTGCTCCAGGAATAAGTTTCTGAGATCGATGCTCTATGTAGAAACGAATGGCGTCTTTGTCCATCCAGTGAGCATTTCTAACTGGAGCTGAAAACGTCTCTACCATTTATAATAACGGGAGAATGATCCATTTTTCTCTACAAATACTACAGGCTACATCACATCAGAACAAAACAGTGCCCAGTGCTGTCCTATTCCCAAACATCTAGATGTAACCATTATTTTTTGAAATCGACTCTCTTTGTCCTGGAGGAAAATTCCAATTTGCTAGGGCGTACACGTCAAAGACAAGTTGGTCAATATTCTGGCTAAGCCCAACTTTTCCCTTCAGCTTAAGCTGCCCCTTCCACGCCTACTGAGAGAGGTAACCCTGTGTACAAGGGCACCTGGTCTGTCACAGCTAATCAAACAGGGGGCATTATTATTTAAAGCCAATCATGGCTCAGACTAACCAGTGTCTTTCAAGACTCTGCACTCAGAAACACTAACCATCATTCATTTGGTGGTGGGCATGCATAGTCAAGGCCAGAGGTGAAAGGATGGCCCCTGAAAGCCATGTGAAAATCCACCTTACAGGTAAGAACCGCAGTTCCCACTGAGGTGCCTGAGAGAGTAAGTTCCAGAGATAAGAGACTGTGTGGCCTCAGCTAGAAAAAGAGAAACCAAGGAAGTATTTGACTTGGCCCCACTTTCCAAGTCCCTAAGCCATCCTCAGGAAGCTTACTTGTAATAACAATAGCTATATAACAACAATAATCGTTATTAAAGTTATTATTTATCGAGTGTTTGCTCTATGTCAAGGTACTATTCTAAGTACTTTATTTGTATTGACACACTGAAACCTCACAACCAGCTCATGAGGTGGGTGCTATTATTAACCACATTTTACAGATGAGGAAAATGAGGTACAGAGAGGTCAAGTAAATGCAGCCAATAAATTGGACATAAACCCAAGCAGTTTGGTTCCAAAACCCAGACTCTTAACCTGCATGCAATTCCCCTTCTTATATACTACCTGAATTAATTTACTACTTGCCCTGAGTGAGCCCCCTTTGTACTCTTTCAAGTTTGAGTGTCTTATTGCTTGAAGCCAAATGAGCACTGAACTAGAATAATACAGCCATAAGGTGCTGAAGTGCACACCAATGGTTTTTGCCTAGCCAGCTCTTTCCGCCTTCTTTTGGTAACAACATTTGAATTTCTTATGGAGTACCTTTCCCTCCCCGACTCAGTACATGTGCTCTGGTAAGGCTGACTCATCCCTGCTCAGAATGAAGCACGTATGGCCTCTCCGTGAGCAGCGATTGGTCTAGGGATGTGTATATGACCCACGTTGGGCCAATGAGCGTCATCCTCAGGATTTTGTCGGTGTTACCTAAAGAGAAGTCATAGTTTCCTCTCTTTCCTATCTTGAGAACTACGTAAGCCTGCTACCGCCTGGGAGCTATCTCAGCCACCAAGCGGATAGCTTGTGCTTGAGAAGCAAATCACCACAAAGAATGCCAAGCCAAGAAGCAGAGTGCCTTGATGACCTTGTTGGACATGGGGAACCAGCTGTGCCTGAAGCCAATCACATTTTTCTTCCAAGTGTATAAGCCAGCAAAATCCTTTTCTTCTTATTAGCTTGAGTTAGATCCTGTTTCTTGCAACCGAAAGAGTCCTAATATATACAGTTACTGTATTTAGTGTAGAAATGACCTATGTACCTATTGGCAATGATTACCCACCCCCCAAGATGTCCACGTCCTAATTCCCGGAACCTATAAATATATTACCTTACATGGCAAAGGCGGATTAAAAGTTTGTTTGGGAGCTAATCAGCTGACTTTAAATTAGGGAGATTATCCTGGATTACCTAGGAGGACCCAGTGAAACCACAAGGTCCCTAAAAGTGGAGAAGGGAGGTAGAAGAGGAAATTAAAGAGGTGCAATGTAAGAAGGACTCAACCTGCTGTTGATGGCTTTGAAGAGGAAGGAAGAGGAGCATAAAGCCAAGGAATGTGGGCAGTGTCAAGAAGCTGGAAAAGGTAAGGAGAGAAAACAAATGCTCCCACAGAGCCTCCAGAAAGGAACACAGCCCTGTCGACACCCGGATTTCAGCCCAGTGAGACCCATGTCAGGTTTCTGACCAACAGATTGTGAAGTAATAAATGTGTTGTTTTAGATGAATGGATAAAGAAGATGTGGTATATATACACAATGGAATACTACTCAGCCATAAAAAAGAATAAAATTTTGCCATTTGCAGCAACATGGATGGACTCAGAGGGTCTAATGCTAAGTGAAATAAGTCAGACAGAGAAAGGCAAATACTGTGTGATATCACTTATATATGGAATCTAAAAAATACAACAAACTAGTGAATATAACAAAAAATAAGCAGACTCACCAGATATAGAGAACAAGCTAGTGGTTACCAGTGGAGAGAGGGAAGGAAGGAAGGGCAATATAGGGGTAGGGGAGTAAGAGGTACAAACTATTAGGTCTAAAATAAGCTACAAGGATATATTGTACAACATGGGGAATATAGCCAATATTTTATAATAACTATAAATGGAATATAACCTTCCAAAATTGTGAACCACTATATTGTATGCCTGTATATATAATATTGTACAGCAACTAAACTTCAATTAAAAAATACATTAAAAAATAAATATATGTTGTTTTATGCCACTAAATTTTTGGTGATTTGTTACAGCAGCAATAGAAAACTAATTCGGTATCTAAACTGTCTGAGCTGGTTATAAAATCCAGGGATTGTGAGTGGCCTGAGTCTCACCTGGTACACAGCATGTGTTCAATCAACACAGCCCTTCCACAGCCACACTGTCTTGCTCAGCTAGGTGCAATGCTTTTGGTTTCCTCTGAGGAAAAGGCAGTGCTCACTTTCTTATCCCAGTCTGTCAGGGATGCACCAGGCATCGTGGGTATGGGGGTGATGCCTCGTAGACCCTTTCAAAAGGCCTCGTAGACCCTTTCAGAGCTTAATGAGTCAACCCTGCTCTCTCTTGCCTTCTAGGACTCCCTGCCTGCAGGATCTTAAACATTTTCATTAGACTCTAAAATAGAGTTTTCCCAGTTTGGGATACCCATCTTTCCCCTTTACTTTACAATAATAACCCTCTTCCAAGATTTGTTTTAAAAGTAAAAAGAAAAAAAAAAAAGGCAAGTTCAGAACCCAATGAAGACTCAGTGAGCATTCTGGCACGAGAGAGAGAAAAATAAGCAAAAACATCTGTTTTCCTAGATTTTGCAAACAAGCTTCTGGGCCTATGGTTCCTGTCTGAATGGTGAATAAAGAAGGGTTTGAAAGAGTCCCAAGCACACCCAAGTAGTTGGTACAATGAGGGGCTCTGATTTCACTGCCAGCGTCTGTCTGAAGGCGGTCAGCCCCTGAACCCCGAGGATATCCCAGGGGCTTCCAGAGTCAAAGAACGGGACTTATTTTTTTCACTCTTTCCAGTTTTCCCTCATAGAATTTTCTCTTGGAAACCCACAGCCCTATTCCCCCAGGAAATGCTCAGTTTTACAAGTGGTCTGTAAAAGATTAAGGCAGGTCCATGGTCTAGAGGTCCCTTAAATTTTCTTTGGTTAATGTTAAGCCTGTGACAAAGCCCAGACATTTCCAAGTTAAGGGTAAACTTTGAAAATGTTGGGCTTTTCTTTTGACTCAAACCTGTATGTGCATGAGAGAGAGGTTAAGTTATACGAAAACGAACATTTATGAAGTCCCTGATACGTTTTTACGTAGGGGTTTGGTTTTACATAGGCTATTACATTTAACTCCTCATAACAATACTTGGGCTAGGTATTATCAGCTCTGTTTTTAGATAAAAAGCCTGAAGATCAGTGATATCAAGTAATTTGTTCACTTTCCTAGGATTAGTAAGTGGCGGAACCGAGATCTGAACCCAGATCTGCTGGCTGCAAAGCCGGTGTTCTTTCTTTGCACAATGCTGAACTAAAACCTTCCAGCCCAGTTTTGGTTTTGGCTCTCACATACATAAAGTTAACAGGGCTAATCCATACGGTCTCTGAGGCTGTGCACTGTGCAACTCCAGAGGGCTCCATGGCATTGTGTGATGGAGGTGGCTCTTAGTGAAAATGCAGTGTGAATTCAACAATGCTGGTACGGCTTCTCTGGGATGCTTTCTGTTCCTCTAGATCCCCTAGATCAGGCCTTTTCCATAATACAGTGACCAGGAAATGGGAAAAGCAGCCCAGTGAGAGGCTCCAGAATTATCCCAGCATGGTGTAATAAATGAGGCATACAGAAATGGGAGACCCATGTGCTAATTTGCATTCTGGCATCAATTTGCTAATGCACAAGACCCTTGGATAAGAGAAGGTCCTCAGTGGGCCAGTTTCCTCATCTGAGCAAAGAATGAATGGGCGGATGCGATTACGGGAGTTCAGGATTGCTTTTAGGCTGCAGAAATCTTATGCAGAAGCCCCAGACACAAAGCAGGTACGTGCAGGGGTGTTTCTTGCCAGGGGATGGGGAGGAAGGGGCTCGGAACCTGTTCACTCACTCAGCCCCCTCCTCCTTTCTGACCTACGCCTCTGAGCACAGCTGGCAACACCTGACACTTGATAATCTTTCTGTGATCTAGAAATCCCCAAATTCTGTCATTCTGTGCAGGCTATCAATGTTCTGAGTAAATGCTGCGAATTGCTCTCAATGAATTACCTAAATTGCCTGTAAAGGACCAAGTCCACTGTGGGAGAAATAGCTGCACAGAGCAGAGACCGACTGTGTCAGCATCAATGAATAATGCTTTATCCAGTTGAGTTTCAACCTGAAACACGAAACCCCAGCAGTGAGCCCCCCAGGAGTTCACTGGAAAACGTGTGCACAGCCAACCTCCTGAGCCCCACAATGAGTTTTGTTCTGTAGCAGTGGGGAGGCGAGGGGGGAAAGGAGGAGGAGGGAGGAATCCAAGGGAACAATGTCTACTGCCTTGGCCAAGGACTTAATAATTAGCTGTGACTAACAAATGCCACATGGGAACCGACTTGTAAGAAAATGTCCCACAAAGCACCCTATTGCCAGTGGGCCAATCCGAGCCCACGACCGCCCCTCCTAGATAGGGATTAGAAAATCCTGGAAGGAAGGGGAGTACTTCAGCTGCCTGAAGCCAGTGGACCGAAGACTCAGATGGATGGAAGCTGGGGATGCTTTCAAGGCGCCCTCCCCCTTATTCTCAGAACTAGAGGCACTTGGCCTCTCGGGGCTGAGAGTCCAGGGGCAGGTGCTGCGGGAGTTCACATAGGCAGAACTTGTTCCAAACAATGTCAATACAAAACAGGTTTGCTCTCTGGAAGCACGTTGAGATTAAATCACTGCAAAGGTCATCTGTGTTTGCCGTACACAATGCTGTGGTGTGGGCGGAAGGGAGCTGCCGGAGCATAAATCCCAGGTTTGGACAGGTGAATGGCCATTCACTCCCGGACCAACTTCGGTGGGAGCTGGGCGCACCCCAGGAAAGCAGGATTTGGAAATGAGCAATTGGTACTTGTTCAGCTCAGATGGGCTACCCAGGTTCACTGCCCTGGTGTTGGTCAGCACCGACAAGTTCCCCATGGACCCTGGGTCCTGGGCGGACTGCATCACAAAGACTTGGGATCCCTCTGAATACAGTCTCCTGGGTGCCCGCTGCAGAGATTAGGGCTTGGGATTCTGCATGAAAGCTGTGAAGGGGCAAAGTGCAAGCTCACGAACCCCCAGACTTAATTAAAGGGCTGGCGCGTTGGCTGCGCCACTTCAAACTACGAGAACCTGGGGGTTTTGTAAAAGTTAGCCATTCTTGTTTTGGAGGCAGTGGGTACGAGTATGTATCATGGAGTCAAACAGACCCACGTTCAGTAGGTCTGCTACTTACTGGCTTCTCTGACCCTCAGTCTCCTCATCTTTCAAAAAGAAGCAGAATATCCACCCACGTGGATAAAGTGAGATAATGAGATAATTTATGTAAAACTTTTGGCAGAGAACTGCCATAGAGTATTAATGTGCAGCTTCTAATTTGTATATGATATACATTGGTAGTGTGTGTGTGTGTGTGTGTGTGTGTGTGTGTGTGGGTATATACACACACACACACACACACAAAATTGCTCATGTTATATTTTTTTCTCTCTAGAATTTCTCAAGCTATGGCTCATCAAATCATAGACCCTGCTGCTCCAGACTCTGGAAAAGTCCCCAGTGCATAGGCAAGCATTACTAGATGGCTAGATAGAGCCTGATTTCCTCCGGCTGATTACTTATTAAAAGGCACTTCCTCAGCTCACTTTTGAGTGGAAGTTTTTCAGAAAGGCACTCACTGCCTCGCCTGCCGGCTGGCTCAGTCTTGCATAGACAATCCTGTGGAATGTGAGAGCACAGGGTAAAACGGTTAGTCAAGGCTGCTTAGCCGGCAAGTACAGGTGGCTAGATTTTGACAGGATTTTAAATTGGGGAAGTTCAAGGAAGGGGTTTGCTTTGGGCCCTTGGAATATTTATAATAGGGGGCTCAGAGAGGTTCACTGGAGGAATCGACACACTACTAATTAAAGCCATCACCACCGCCTGGCACCTCTGTGAAGCAAAATTCAGAAACCAGGAGCCAGTTTCCACAATCCCTTTCTTTTCTAAATGGTGGTGCTTCAGAATTGCAACCTCTTCCACACCCGGCACTCCCAGCCGCCATCGGCCCCTCTCCGACTACACATCACACCAGGTCCAAGGGAAGCTAATTTAACCACCGCTGGTTAAAATCACACCGCACTTCACAGTGCCTTTCACATGCCATGAAGCTGTCATGATAATTCTTGATCTCTGGCTCACCTGACAGCTCAGTCCTCCCTTGACTGCAAAGCTTCCCATCAGTTAGAAATAGCAGTTTCCCTGGCACCAGATGTGTCATCCTGAATATCCAGATGAAAGGCAGACACCTGCCCCGCTCCCCTCCTTGCTTCCCTTTCTCTCCACAGCTCTGGAGATTGTTTAAGAAGCCAGCCTTCTCCCTCCCCAAGTCCCTCCACTTGGAAGCCTGGAAGTTACTCTTCCATGCAATTAAAAGGCTGTCTTGCATTAGCCCACGGAAGGACGCCACATCTTGTGCAGCAAAGAGACGCACATGGTAATTGACATCACTAGGAGAGAGATGCAAAGCTTAACTTCAGGGCAAGATTGACACCTCTGGGCAGCTGCCTGGGAAGCCTGCCTCACCCAAACCAGGACTCAGCTGCCTCCAAAGGGCAGTGCCGGCTTCTCTCACACCAGCTGTCTAGTCCCATCACTTCACTGTGGCTTTGTAGCTTGGTCTTTCGTTATAAGGTCCTTGGGATGAAAAGAGATCCTGTTTTGATAAAGGGAAGGCCTGGTTGAATAATGTGGTCTGCTGCCATAGACAGGATAGGAACAAATCATACCCAAGGTAGTCACCTGAGGCCCATGAGCTACAAATAGGGGCTTCATAAACCAAGGCAGCACACACCGCTGTCTTGACAAACATGCCGACAGTGTCCCCATGCAAGTGTCAGAATTAAGCCTCTGTTACCCATTTTCCTCTCTTGCTGGAAAGGAGATGGTGTAGGCAGAGTTTGCTTTAGGAGCCAAGAACAAAAAAAAAACCACCCTGACCTGTTTTTGAACTTGGTGTGCCCTGAATTATTAAAAATAATGTTACAGCATTTGCCTGGTCCTCCCAAGCATACCTGCCTTTAATCTTATAAACAAGTTCACAGCAGGAAGAGAAAGATTTCCAATAGGTTTCCTTCCCATAGGGTTGTGAGGGAGACTATTCCCATCCATCATGCAAAGAGCCTGACAGGGGAGAGGAAGGACCATGGCAGGACTTCCATTTGGTGGGCAGGTGAAGTGGACTTGGGGTTATGCCCTGGTGCTTCCAGAAATGGCTCTTTGTTTTGTGGCCGAGGAAATCAGAGGACCAGGTACCAGGGTACCCTGACCAGGATGGGCCTTGATCTGAGCAGCCCTCAATGGGACCTGCATTGATTGATATCTAATCCCCAGCAGGGAGAATTCCTCAAAGAGGGACATCACGGCCAAGTTTGAAAGGAAAAGAAGGCTCAATGGGTAGAGAGGAGTAGAAAAAAGAAAAGCAGTATTCATCTTTTTTTCCACTAACATTTATTGTGGTAAAATATATATAACAAAATTTAATATTCTAACCATTTTAAGTGTATAATTCAGTGGCATTAAGTACATTCACAATGTTGTACAACCATCACCACTATCCATCTCCTGAACATTTTCACATCCCTGATAGAAACTCTGTATCCATTGACAATAGCTCCCCATCTCTCCCTCCCCTCAGCCCCTGGCAACCACCATTCTTTTTTTTTTTTAATTAATTAATTAATTTATTTATTTATTTTTGGCTGTGTTTCTGTGCGAGGGCTTTCTCTAGTTGCGGCAAGCGGGGGCCACTCTTCATCGCGGTGCGTGGGTCTTTCACTATCGTGGCCTCTCTTGTTGCGGGGCACAGGCTCCAGACGCGCAGGCTCAGTAGTTGTGGCTCACGGGCCTAGTTGCTCCGCGGCATGTGGGATCTTCCCAGACCAGGGCTCGAACCCGTGTCCCCTGCATTAGCAGGCAGATTCTCAACCACTGTGCCACCAGGGAAGCCCTCTATTTTCTGTCTCCATAAATATGACCACTACAGGTACCCCATGTAAGTGGAATCTTACCAGATTTGTTCTTTTGGGTCTGGCTTATTTTGCTTAGCATAATATGCTCAAGATTCATCTATGCTGTAACATGTATCAGAAATTCATTCCTTTTTGTGGCTGAAAAATATGCCACTGTATTCCACTGTACGGGTGTACAACATTCACATTTTTTTCATCTAAGGTTTCTGTAAGTCTAGGATGTGCCAGTCACTAAGCTTGGCCATAAGGCGTCATGGAAGATGAGTCTGAGTCCCTTCCTTCAGGAGGTACACAGGTACTGGGTTGAAAGCTCAGAGGATGGGATCAGTATGGTCCTTCTGGGGCATTTAATCATTCCACAGACATGACCTGGATGCCTGTTATGAGCCGGGTTCTAGCAAGGTCGTTGCTAGGAATACAAAAATTGAATACAGTTTCCAGGATAAACCCACAGCTCACCATTTCATAGGTAAAGCTGCCCTGGACAGAAGTCTTTAAATGCTGGCCTTCATTCCAAAATAACCTAATTTCCAAAGAGCTTGGGGAACATCAAAATGATCTGAGAATGAATCCAGCAATTCCAAGTGCAGACTGGATAGGAGGTGACCTGGGGCACAGCTGGTAGGACTCTGCGGGGGGAGGTCTCCTTCCACGTCCTCCTGCACACTCCTTGAGAAAGCTCTTCAGCCAACACCAGGACCATGAAACACAGAACCACATCCTACTAGAGAATAAGCCTGCGAGGGCAGCGTGCATCACATGCCTGGCTGGCTCTAAAGTGTGGGACAAACAGGACAGGGCAGGAGGCAGGAAGATTGCCAGGTACTCAGCAAACTCAGCAGAGCGCACCTGCCCCCCACCCCTACCCTGTAGACATGTCACAGAAACCTAGCCAGAAGACAGTATTTTTCTAACTTAGATTTCCCAAAAGAGTAAGAAAAAGAGGAAAGGTGGGTTCAGGGTTAGCTGGATTTGATCTTGTTACACAGTGAACTCTTAAGAATTGATGTTAACAGCGGGGATGGACTGATAAAATCTCTGCCCCAAAATAGGGGATAATACAATATTTTATTATGTTTAGTTTAGTTTAGAATGTGCCTGTGTTGAGCGTGTGTTGTCACACATTTATTTTGCTAATGCTGGTTTCTTTTTATACAATTTCATATTTGGGGGGACCAGGGGGAGGACTGCAATGGTAAGAAAGCCTGCTCCTGAAAAAACAGACCCAAAGAGGATAAGTGCTAAGTGGACCATAAAATACTAGGCAGCCAGTCATTAAACGTAGCAAGGAAGACTGGAAGTTCAATGACTTTGGCCTGGTTCACCACCGTGTCCCTACCACTTGGCACAGAGCAGATGCTTAAGTATTTGTCAGCTGAACTGACTAAGAGTGAGTGTTCATGAAGAGTTTGTAACTTCATGAGAAAATGTGCATTCCGTGATGGTTAGTGGCAAAGCCAATTTGCAGACCAGTATGAATGCAAGGATGTAAAAAAATGCTTAGAAAAAAGAAAGCGATCAAGATGCTGAATGGTTATCTCAGGGGTGGGAGGAGAACCAGGAGTGATTTTTTTCACTTCTTTCTATTTGTCTATTATTCTCTACTTTTTCTATACTGACCACCTATAATTTGGAAAACATTTATCCAGTGTAAAAATCTCCATGCAGTCAAGTGCAGCTTGAGCATGGATGGAGAAATCTGGAGGATTCGTTATCTGCTTAGACTGCAAAGCAGTTTCTTCCAGCGGGTGAAGAAACTGGTGGATTTGGGGGACTTGAGCTCAGGAAGCTGACGTACGGCTTGCCTTCTTTCTCTCCCCTCCCCATTACCATTTGCGGGGACAGAAAGGCGTCCTGAGCAGCAGAGTCTTTTATTCATTCAAGTAATTCAATACACATTTACTGAGCATCTGCTACATGCCAGGCACCAGTCTGCTGGGGGTGGTTCATCTTACTGAGGGATTTCAGTTTCACTGTAGATAACATTATATAACTGCATAGTACTTTACTCATTATAAATCATTTTCACATTTATTAGTTCACAATTACCCCCAAGTGGTGGGCAAGGTATTAATTATAGAGAAAACAGTATACAGAAATAGGAATTTTAGTAACTTGCACAAGGTCACCTACTGCTGAGGTGGCATGGACATAATTCTGTAGTCCAATGATTTCAAATGAACAGTTAAAAGTTAGACAGGTCTAGGTTCAAATTCTGACTGTTTTCCACTCAGCAACGTGACCTTGGGCAAGTTCATCCGTCTGATCTCAGTTTTCTCATCTATACAGTGGAGATAATAGGACCACCCACACAGGTTTGTTGTGAGGACTGACTGTGATCATATATGTAATGCATTTCCCAGAGTGTTTGCCCTACATTAAGAATTCAATGTGGGACTTCCCTGGTTGCACAGTGGTTAAGAATCCACCTGCCAATGCAGGGGACATGGGTTTGATCCCTGGTCCGGGAAGATCCCACATGCCATGGAGCAACTAAGCCCGTGACTACTGAGCCTGTGCTCTAGAGCCTGCGAGCCACAACTACTGAAGCCCGTGCACCTAGAGCCCGTGCTCCTCAACAAGACAAGCCACTGCAATGAGAAGCCCGCGCACCGCAACGAAGAGTAGCCCCCGCTCGCCGCAACTAGAGAAAGCCCGCGCGCAGCAACGAAGACCCAACGCAGCCAAAAATAAATAAATAAATTTATTTTTAAAAAAAAGAATTCAATGTTAGCTCTTGTTTCATCATTATGAATGTTAATATCATTATAAATATTAATATCACCAACCCTTAGGTGTTTGTCCCCTAATTTATCTTCTTCGTACCCTCATAAAGTGTACCTTCTCTCTCCATTTCTCAGATTTAGAATGTAGATACCAAAGAACTGAGCGGATCTATCGCAAAGCAATGAGTGACGGCATCTGGATACAGGTGGACCAGCCTTGGATAAGGAACGGGAAGGCACTGACTTGGCGTTTAGAAGACCTGGGTGCTAGTCTAGGCTCTTCCAACTTACTTGCTACAAAACCTTGAGCAAGTAACATCTCCGATCTCCTGTTTCTTTAACTGTGCAAGGGGGATAACGGTTTCGATGAAACTTGCAAGCTTGTCACACAAATGCCTACATAAACGAGTTTGCAACTATACAAAAAGTGCCTTCTGATGAAGTGCCTTCGAATTCCCATATCACTGGCTGTCTGTGTTGCCTGCTTGTGCTGTTTGAAAATCTCAGAGGAGCCAGAATAAGTGACAAGTAGGTCAGATGTACGTTAAAGTGCTGGCCTCCATTTATCTACCATTTTGGCTCTAAACGACTAGTTTCAGTCCAGACCGATTTAGTAAAGTGAGGAAACTGTGGCTGCAACCTGGCAGGACACACAATCAGAGGAATGAGTGAGAAGTTTAAGCTGCCCCTTCAATTCAGAGGTTAAAGCGAGCAGACAGACCCCGGTGTCTCTGTCTCTGTGTGCCAGCCAACCATGTATTATTAATTGGGCTCAGCAAACGTTATCGAGCACCTTCCACTGCAAGGCTCTGGCAAGGCCTCCAGGGATCTAAATACAATGCAAGACCATCCCCACCTGCCATCTGGTAGGGATAACGAGATAGTCACCGGCAAAACTGTTCTCCCCATCTCGGCCCATTAAAATTCTACTGAGCCCTTAAGGCTCGTTATTTTCCCTAAGAAGCTTTCCCTGATCCCCTCAGCACTTTCTTTGATCATCATTTGTGGAATTTCTCATACTATGCGTTATTCCTGGCTTGTGTGTGTACGTGTGTGTGTTGAACTTATTTCCTACCTCATTCCAACAAGCCTGTGAGTCAAAGTTGTGCTATGAATATGCCTACTTTCCCCAATGGATTGTAAGCCATGTCCTATTTATATTGGGGACCCTGAGATCTAGCACCGTGCTTGGTACGTGACAGATGTCAAGAAAATATTCATAATAATGAAAAAAGCAAGAAGAGTTTAGAATAAGTGCCCAAGGGAGTGATCCAGATAATAAGTGTGTCTGGAGGTTAGAGTAGGGCAAGATAGATTAAGGTTTGGGTTTTTAAAAAACAAAGGCCATTTAAAAATACTGGATTGGGACTTTCCTGGTGGTCTAGTGGGTAGGACTCCACACTCCCAAATGCAGAGGGCCCAGGTTCTATCCCTGGTCTGGGAACTAGATCCTGCGTGTATCCCGCAACTAAGAGGCTGCAAGCCATAACTAAAGATCCTGCATGCCGCAACGAAGATCTCTCATGCCACAACTAAGACCTGGAGCAGCCTAAATAAATAAATATTAAAAAAAAAATACTGGGTTATAAATCTCACAGACCTGTGTTGTCAAATACGCCAGCTACCATGTGGCTACTGAACACTGGAAATGTGGCTAGTGTGAATCGACATGTACCATCAGTGCGATACTTCACTGTATTTTGGATACTTCACACAAAAGAGAATGGAGAATTATCATAATTTTTATATTGGTTACATGTTTAAATGATAACATTTGGATATACTGGGCTAAAGAAAATATATTATTAAAATGAATTTTTTTCGCTATCTAATGAAGCTACCAGAAAATTTAAAATTACATATATGGTTCATGCTATATTTGTATTGGACAATGCTAGCACAGGCCATACAAATGTTTGTACTGTGATTCGGTAATCCCTATTTAGGGATTATATCCTAATGAAATAATCTAAAAGTAAGTATAAATGCTACATACAAAGTTGTTCACCTCACTGTTACTTATAAGAGCAAAATATTGGAAGCAAGTATATCCAAAACTCTGTATAAAAATAAGAATGGTTAAGAAAAACAATCGTATATGGAAATGTATAACAGGTGAGGTGGCCGTCTGAAGCAGGTCATACCTAAGCTTTCCTGGGTTGAGCAGTGCAGTGACTGGGAAAAATGTGAAGAAAAACAAGAAAGCTATTCTTTTTGTCAGAATGGTATGGATTTTTCCTCGGGTTCCCAAGCTTTCTTGGAATTTTACGATAAAAAAGCAGAATGGAGATCAGCATCTCTGGCGAGCCTCTGGTCCTGAACAGGTCTATACTGTTGGCTCAAAGAGGAACTGGGCAGTGCTCAACAGCTTTGCTCTGGAGTCAGATCTGTGTCTGAAGCGGTGCTAACACCTCCCGCCACACCTCTCTGAGTCTTAGTTTGCCCATCTGTAGAATGGAAATAATTATAGTATCTACCTCATCGATACATGGCTGAGAAATAAATAAAATAATCCATGTGAAGTTCTTCACAGGGTGTCTTGTACACAGTAAGCACTAAATAAATGCTGACTCTATTACTATTATTGTAAAGATTAGAGGAAGAACACGACATAATTGAGCAGGATGGCAAAGCAGAAGGGTGGAACCTGCGTGCTCTTAACACTGCATTCTGGTTGTACTGGGTCACTTCTTTTCAGTTTCTAGAATCTTTTATAGCCATTGAATTTACTCAGCCAAGGTTTCTTCTTCGTTTTTCATCCCTTGAAGGATGATGAGATTATAAATGTTCTATATAATGTGAAATAATTTAACCAGAGAATCATTTAGATCTGCTCTCTCTCACTCAGCAGCATAACTCTTATCAAAAGCCAGGCTGTACTCTCACTCAAATTGCACTTTTTTCCCTCCAGCATGTTATTCATTCAGTTCCAATCTACTTAGAATATTAAACACAATTTATCAATCTCCAGGTGACCTTCTATTAGTCAAAAACAAAACTAGGTCAATTCTTTTGTTGTTTCTTAAAGAGTTGCTGATGAAGTCAAGAAATCTAGGAAAAGAAGCATTTCATTTTTCTGATACTCCGTCCTGCTCTTTCTCTAATAAGGGACGAAGCAAGTTTGCCTAAAAACAGACTTTGTTTTATAAATAGAACATTGTTCAAGGTTTTCTAGAGGTGTCTGCTAAAAATAAAGAGGGTTACAGTTTACTTCTTTATAGCTTTCAGAACAAAATAAAACAAAACACAAAAGCCTGGGCTTAACTAAATGTGTTATATTTCTATTTTGAAAGGCATCTTTATGTGAGCCAGGCCTGATTTCTTGAAATGAAATTCCTCAGAAATTAGATTTCCTATGTTTATACAAGGTGTGCCTATGTAAAGTAATGACACCAAAGTGGTTTTTATTTTCAGACACAATAGTGTTTTGCTTTGTTTTAAACACCTGCCCTGGAATGAATACAACTGAATGTTATACTTCCATCCTATACAGTACTCACACAAGTCCTCTTTGAAAATTGCTCACTTTGAAGAGCACAATAACGATTTCGATATATAAATTCTAGGTTATCTGCTCGCATCTTGACAGCATTACTTTGAAGCTGAACCCATTGGTCCCCAAATTGTGAACGGATTGTGTTCTAAACTGTTTCTAGGTAGCCTGGTTGGAACTTAAGTGTCGTGCTGTGGAAACAACGCCACGTTCCCAGGCAAGACTCCGGGAGCCAAGCAAATTCATGACTAACAGACAATGACACAGACAACGCTAAGAGCTCCATCACCGCTTAGAACAACGTGAACTTGGAAAAAAGCTCACTTTTCAGCTCTGGATTCTAGGGATTCATTTGTCCTTGCCCTGGTGGGATGGGGGCTCCCCAGTCCCCAGTTCAGTGGTGGCTCTGGGGCCAGGGGCAGAGACTATGAGTTAGACAGAAGTGAACTGAGGTTTCCTGGTGTAACTTTCCAGGGCAGTATTTCCCATACTATGTCCAATAGAGCTGATTTGCTGAGAGTGTTCTGGATCACAAAGGGTTCAGGGTTAAGTAAGTTTGAGAAATGCCACTGCTTTCCCCCTCCACTTTGGGGCTGTAACGTGAACGCTGCCATAGTAGCTCCGAGAAACCAAGCAGGAGAGAAATGTTTAACTTTATATAACCGAACATGTTCCAAACATATCAGGCCCCTATGAATCCTGTCCCACTTTTTTCTATGATGCCTATTAATAATAGCTAACATTTATTTAAAGCTTACGATGTGGGAAGAAGATACTGTTCTAAGCACTTCACATGCATGAACTCAATGTCCACACATCCAACCCTTTGAGGTGGAGGCTAAGATTAACCTTATTTTATGGATGTGGAAACTGAGGCAAAGAGAGGTGACAGATTCCCAAAGTCACACAGAGACCCGTGCTTAATGCCCATGCCAAATCAACCCTGGAAACCAATCTCCTTGAAAGTCCTTTTTCGAAACACTGTCCAAGGGGCAGGTCCAGGCTGCCTCAGGTGGCCCGTCACCCCTTTCCTTTCTTATATTAGTCCCTCACTCACATTAGTCCCAGCCCATGAGTCTTTAAAAAGCTGGATTTGGAAATTTTCTAAGGGTTACAAGTTTCCCTCTTCTGCAACAGAGACAAAGTCTAAAAATGGGTTTTTATTCACAAAAGAAATCCATGCTTCAGAGAAAATCAGGTTTACTTTATCCTGGTGTATTAGCTTCCTACTGCTGCTATGACAGATTACTGCAAACTTATAACAACACACATTTATTATCTCACAGTTCTGGAAGTCAGAAGTCCAAAATCATTCTCATCTGACTAAAACCAAGGTATTGGCATGGCTGGCTTCTTCTGGACGCTCTAGGGGAAAATCCATTTCTTGGCGTTTTCTCGGTTCTAGAGGCCACCTGCATTCTTTGGTTCCTGGCCCTGTGTCACTCCGACCTCTGCTTTTGCAGTCACGTCGTCTCCCAGTCTGACCTTCCTGCTTCTCTCTGGTAAAGACCCTTGTGATGATACTGAGCCCACCAAGATAATCCAGGATAATCTCCCCAGTTCACTGTCCTTGATATAATCACATCGACAAAATCAATTTTGCTATTGTATGGTGACATTCACAAGTTTTGGGGATTAGGATGTGGACATCTTTGGGGGGCCCTTATTCTGCCTACCATACGTCTGCCTACCATACTGGCACTGCACTGCTGGGGAGCTGAAGAGGAAAATGGGGACCTGGAATTGGCAGGCAGTGGGAGGGAGGAGATGGAGATTCCTTTGGGGCCCCAAGCTCCTGCTACAGGGGAAGGGGGAAGAGACAGGTCATGGGGCTTCTCCCTTCCTCACCTGCCCCCTTCACCATCACCAGCTCAGCTATGATGGCCTCTGAATAGCAGAGAAGAGATGAAAAAGGAAGGCAGAGCTGCACTTCCCAAACAGGTGCGGGTTTATCCCCAGGGGGCAGGGTTCTATGCTGGGAACACCTGAATCCATAGACCATCCTGATTTATCATTCTGGAGCAATAATTTTCCTTAAAGATGTTGCGATTTTCAAAATTGAAATCACTTTTTTTCAGAATATGACAAGCACAGGCATATTTTTGTTTCTGCTTAAATACAACACTTTAAAAATCTTGCTGGTTGCCAGAGTGTATGAGATAATACCATCTACCTCAGTGGTACTAGGGATGTTTAAATAAATACCGATTCAGTGCTTGGATCAGTGCCTGGCACACAGGAAGCTCTGGTGGAGCAGTGGTTAAGAATCTGCCTGCCAATGCAGGGGACACGGGTTCGAGCCCTGGTCCAGGAAGATCCCACGTGCCGTGGAGCAACTAAGCCCATGCGCCACAACTACTGAGCCTGCGCTCTAGAGCCCACAAGCCACAACTACTGAGCCTGCGAGCCACAACTACTGAAGCCTGTGCACCTAGAGCCTGTGCTCTGCAACAAGAGAAGCCACTGCAGTGAGAAGCCCACGCACCGCAACGAAGAGTAGCCCCCACTCGCCGCAACTAGAGAAGCCCGCGCGCAGCAACAAAGACCCAATGCAGCTAAAAATAATAATAATAAATAAATACATAAATAAATAAATTTATTTTTTAAAAAAAGTGTTACAATTCGATTTGGTTGTTGTTACTCCAGTACCAAAACAATAACACAGTCACCTGCCAGGTGCTTTCAATACACTGCCTCTTTGTAGCCTCACAACAACCCTATGAGATACAACTGATACTTTTTTCTGTTTTACAGAGGATCAGATGAGGCGAGGTCTACAGTATTTAAATCACTCCATAGGGTCGCACATCTGACTGGTAAAGTCAGGATCCCGACTCTCCCTCCAGAGCCCACAGTTTCAGCATTTCCATCTCTCCTTCAAATCTGCTGCTCCGGTTCCTCTGGGGCCAGCAGAGCACAACCACGAGTTAAATCAGAATTAGCAGAGCCTCCGCGTGAGTTCCTAAGGGGCTCTTGTTTGTAGGCTTTCTGAGTTAGTAATTCTGCAGAGAATACACTTCTGTGTACTTCCCTGTTGGTGCCAGTGTCTTAAGAGGATGAGGGAACCAGAACTGGTATCCCCCCACTCTTCCCAGGTCACCTTTCCTCTCCAGTGACACACCATCTCCTGTGAGAAATGGCCCCAGCCTCTAGCTAGTCGAATCCCTTCTTCTCAAAGCCTTTCAATGAACAGTGTCAAAAGTGGCATCGTCTGACTTTTTCAGCAAGTGGAAATTTCCAAGCATTAGAGTTTTGCTCGCTTTCCCTAAAACAAAAAGCTTTGAGCCAATCGTGGCAGCGACAATCACAGTGGCTCTACATTTGGAAGAATACCTAGTATACATACATTTGGGCTGCTTTTGAGGATGCTGGCTAAGCACACCACAGGGAGAAAGAGGGGAAAACGTATTTCCCCCAAACCACCACAACGGTGAAGGACAGGACATTTGCAAGCCCAGGAGCAGCGACGCCCAGCTGGCCAGCCCAGCCTGCCTGCACATCATTCCTTTCTCTTCCCCAGACTGGAGTTTCTCTGGGCTTTGTGAGCTAGAAGTAACTGGGGGTTTGAATTTCCAGCTTTGTCTTTACCAACAACTGTCAAAGTCCCCATGTTAATCCACGTGAGATCAATCTGTAGATGGCAGAGAAGGGATCTGGTCTCAAGTCAGCCTGTCTATAAACTTCATGTTTTTCTCCTGACAAGATAACAGGACAGGGGAGCTCAGGAAAGCATGTCCAGCATAGCACTGTAGCAAAACACTCCAGGCAGGGACCAAGAGACCTGGGTTTTAAACCTGCCTCTGAATGACAAACAGTTGTGTCCCCTGAGGTCAGCTGCTAAACCCTGGTATGCAGCCGTCCCTTCATCTGCCCATCAGTGGGTAGAGGGCTGAGGTTCGGCATATCATTTCTTTCGCCGTCTGACAATGTAGTCTGCCAACCTGAGAGCACAGAGCTTGGTATATCAATTACTTAATTTTCTTTCGTGTCTGTCTCACTCTCTTAAGCTGTCAGCTCTATGAGGGGCGGCATTTCTGTCTTTGCTGTATTTCCAACAGCGCCTGCCCCTTATTAGATGCTTGAGAATTATTTATGGAACGCAAGAAAAACGTCTGGAGAGGGAGCATGGTGTAGTGCAGTGGTTTTCAAACTTTAGGGTGCAGCAGAATCGCCTGAAAGGCCCATTTCAATGTTTAACAGGGGTCTAGGGTGGGGCCTGAGAACGTGCAGTTTCCAACAAGGTCCCAGGGGCTGCTGCTTGTTCTGTGGGTCCTGAGACCTCCTGGTGTTATGGGAAAGCGCTGGCTCCTGCGGCAGGCCTCCTTCATCCCAATCCTGGCTGTCAGCTTCTTTCACCGCTCTGAACTTCAGCTTCCTCACTTGTAAAAATGCAGATACCAACAAGAACCGACCTCACAAGACTCTTGTAGGTAAAATACTTCCAACAGGGCCTGGTATTTCAAAAACCTTGTGTTTGCTAGTATTATCGGGAGATTTTTCTCTCCTGCTTTGATGTTTTAGTCCGTATTTATATTCGTTCTGCCAACAACAAAACGAGGATATATAATTCGGAAATCCTGGTTCTTACCTCAAGAGTTATTCTGCACGCTACTAGGGACCAGCTTTTCACCGTTAAGATCTATATGGATTTGGACCTATGCTGAGTAACAGAAAGAGATTTCTCACTTAAGAAGTCAATGTACCTTTAGCCTTTTAAGCTGAGTACCTATATTTCCCAAGCCGGGCAACATCTAGGTTCCAGCGATAAATAAAGAGGTCAACTTCTGCCTAGAGAGAGTGGCCATGACGGTCATCTCTGGATGGTCAAGGCCATGATGGATATCACCTTTCTGAGACCGCCTGGGCTGGCTGTGGGAGGTGCAGAGAACTTCCTCTATTTAAGCTGGAGGGAATTAAAACAACAATCAGATTTAAGTGGCCTCTATCAGGAAATTAACTTTAATGGATACTGTCATCACCAGGCCTACTTCAGAGTTGCTGGGCTCACAACGTTGGGATGCAATAAAAAACCAGGCCTAAACACTGAGTTACCTATCCGCAACTCATGATGAATCTTGTCTTTACTACTTTATGTTTGCTTTAATATGTTCCTCTCCCTGTTCATTCAAGCTTTTCTGTGATTCTGTTAAACTGATCACAAAGCTTTGCAAATGATTGCACACCTTACCTGAGACGGAAGCTCCATTGGGAACCAAGAGATGGAATCGTTTTTTGCCACTTTCTCTTAAGTGAGATCTGAAAAATTCTCTCTTCTCCATCACATTCCAACCCTAGAATGGAGCAGTCCCTTCCGAGGGTGCTTGGAGGGGACTGCTCTCTGTTTCTAAGTAAGTCCTTTCCTTGCAGAAGAAGGAGAACCTGCCTTGTTATCTGGGCTACGTGAGCTGGGGCTCTTCCCGATCAACACTCACTTGAATTCTAGACCCAGTCCAGTCTCCAGCCTTCCTCGACCCAGCTGGCCTATGAGAACCTCCCTCTATTCAAAACACCTCCAGATGTTGCACTGAAATTCGGGCCTGCGGTTCAGCTGTCATCTTTACTTGCGACTTCAGGATCAAGAGATCAAAATCAAGTGATCAAGGGCAGGAAGAGGGAGGCAGTTTGAGGGAATCTTGACCTCATGGGAGAATCTCTGACTTGTTAACAAAATGGGCCTCTGGGGCCAAGGAGCAGGAATGTGGCAGAGCTGACAGGCCCGGCCACCCGGTCCCTCTGACAGCAGCACACGACGGGGGAGAGCATGGACTCTGGAGCTACACAACCGGGTGTGAATCTTTGTTCCACCACTTGTTAGCTGGGTGAACCCTGGCACACCTCCTCGTGCCTCAGTTTCTTCATCTGTAAAATCGAAATAATAGTTTTTCTACCTATTATTAGGGATTATTAGGAAGCTTAGTTCAAATACGTAAAACAGAATGGTGCCCAACACACATTAAGTGTTAGGTGTTTGTTAAATGAATAAGATGTATTGAGCCCTGCTATGTGTCACAGATGGCCAAGAAATGGCTCTTATTCTTAAGGAATTCATGGTCTGGTAAAGGAGACAGGCTTGGGAAGAAGTAAGTGGTGCAAGTACGTGTGGAGTGATGAACTCTAGTTGGAGGATAAATATAGCAGCTTCCTTTTATTAAGCATCTATTAGGTGCTTTCTACATTTGTCCTCTCTTTAATCCTTCTAAGAGTTCTGCAAGGTAGGAATTATAGTCTCAAGATATCTATGAAGGAAGTTTAAGTCACTGACCGACTAGTCACAACCAAGTGGCTGAGCTGGGATCTGGATGCAGAACTGCCCGACTTCAAAGTTCACGCTCTTCCTCCTGACAAGATAAAGGGGTGAGACGCTAGGAAACCACGTGCCATGTGCCCTGCATCCCAGAAGAAACAGGTGCGGCCAGAGGACAGGAGACTAGTTTTTTTTTTTTTTTTTTTTTTCTCAACCCATAGATAACTGTGTGACTTTGGAGCAATTACCGTTTTCCCTTGTGCTTCAGCTTCTCCAGGTGTAAAACAGTGCTCATCTGTGTCCTACCTGCACTGCCAGTTAAGAGTTAGTGTGAGATCAACAGCAATAACCAGGGCAGCCCTGAGAAGCATCTAGAACGCTAGAGAAAAGTAGGATGCTCCAACTCTAAACCTCAGAGCACAGCAGCCTTGGTGGGATGATCTGTCATCCTGTCTTTCTCGAGCTGTTACCATGCAGTCCTATCTCCTTACCCAGACTGGAAGCTCCCTGAGGGCAGGGACAGCGTCTCCCCCTTCTTGTAATCCTGTAGCATTCTGACCCCTGTTAGACACCAAGAAGGAACACACTAACCAGTTGTTAAGGAGCAGAACTCCAGCAAGAGAGAACGATTTCAGTAAAAAATGACAAAATGTGTCCAAGGAATCATAGAAGGATAAGGGGTTTGGTAGAACAAGAGGACTAAAACAAATAAATTCAGAAAGGAACATTGTCTGGTTCTGAGATGTCCCAGGCACAGATAAACTCAGGTTAGGTCCTTGTACTTCCAGATTCAGAGAAGAACAAACTCTCTAAACCTCTAAAGGTTTGCCAATCACTAATTATATGGCAATTATTCTATTTTGGGCTTTTGCTAATGAGATCTGGGAAGTGTCTTAATTACCCCAAATTATGAAAATAATTTCAAACTTGACCCTAGGGCTAGTTTTACTCCACTTAGGAAGGAAAATATAAATGAACGTACACGGGGTTATTTTTTATTAAGAAATAGTCTGCATTTGCTGGAACTCTAGGCTCCTATTGTAAATCCAAGTCTACAGCATCCCAATACTTTGATGTTTGACGTTTCGGGCACGTTTGCAGTGTCACTGTTACATTCAATAGACTGCTGGTGGATTTTGGTAACTTCCAGAAAAAGGCAATCTCTTTCAACCGTGGTGCCCTAGAAATCCCAGTCACTGCCAAAGGAGAAGTGAGTAGGTGGGGCCCTAGGACATAGTATAGAAGTAGGAGTAGAGAGGAAAAGAGGAAATGGTAAGCTTGTTATATAATACACGCTTTCCCTCCTGAACTGCTTCCTACAGCCAAGTAAAAGGGAATTTCCTCAGATAGTACTACATCCTATTTGGATATACCTTTGTAATTTAGAACCTGTTTTTGTGATGTCATAAGGAGGGGAGTTTAGTATGGAAGGTAAGAGCATAACTCTTAATCCTATTTAGCAACTACTTAACTGCCTTAAGCAAGTTACTTAGCATCTCTATGCCTCCCTGTTCTCAGGTATAAATCAAGGTATTAATTGTATTACCCCACAGGGTTAATTACAGGCAATATATGTAAAGCCCTCAACAGACCCTAGACTAGGGGTCAGCAAACTATGGTCTATTGCTAAATCTCACGTGGTGACTGTTTCTGTAAATAGAGTTTCGCTGGGACACAGCTATACATATTCCTCTGCATATTGTCTGTGGTGCCTTCCACGCTGCAGTGACCGAGTTGAGGAGTCACGGCAGAGCCCATATGGTCCACAAAGTCGAAGATATTTTACTATATGGCCCTTAACAGAAAAAGTTTCCCTACCCCTGTTCTAGACTCTAGAGCACTGAGTGAATGATGGTTAAGAAGGCAGAAGACCAGGTACTGTTACAGCATTTTACAGATAAAAGAAGAAAAATTCAATAGGGTTACATTCCTGACTTAGGGTAGCAAAGCTAGTAAGTGCCAGGCCAAGACGAAGCCCTGACTGTCTGCCTCCAAGCCCAAATGCTTTCCTACTACATTCTACTGACACGTTCATTTCACTCGCTAAACAAGCAGGGCTGAGTCGGTGCTGCCAGCACATCAGGGCTGAGCCTCGCCGTTGACTTCTGTATGAAGGACACACGCTTGTGAGTCCTGCCAGCTAGGGCTCATCACAAGGATGCATCCAGAGGATGTTAAGAGACCCCACTACAGCCCCGTTTTCCAAAGTGTGTTCTGTGGAATGATAATAGGTCTTGGGTTAAAAACAGGGTGCTGTAGTCAAGCCTATTTGTGAAAAGTTGAGTGAAACTAAAGAAGTTTCTTTGCTGCAGGACTTAGAGCCTTCAGTGTATCAGCACACACTGGCACTGATAACACTCCAGGAGGACACAGTGAGAAGCACTTCCCAAATCAATCCCTCCTCTCCCTCCTCATCCCGTGAGTTACCCAGCAGGACTGCTGCTTTTCGGAACACTCTTTGGGAAATACTGCTTTTTTTGGCCTCAGAGATACTGTTTCCCTGTTTCTAGGAAGGGACTCTACCTCCCCATAACAAGATGACATATTTTTTAATTAATTAAAAGAAATGAAAACCAAGGAAGTGCCCTTTTAATGACAGCTGAAGCATTCACTGACCAAATAGTTCCCAGGAGTTATTACTAGAAACACATGCTTTCCAACGCTGCTGAGA